>NC_052508.1:36077474-36428724 GCF_014356525.2 Nilaparvata lugens | reverse complement strand
TTTAAATGTTAATGTTTAAATGTTTAAATGTTTAAATGTTTAAATGTTTAAGAGTTGGAATGTTTGAATTTTTAAATGTATAAATGTTTATATGTTGCGCATCTACAGCAGAACGCTATATAATAGATTTTCATGAAATTTGACAGGTATGTTCCTTTTTTAATTGAAAGTCGACGTATATACAAGGTTTTTGAAAATTTTGCATTTCTAGGATAATATAAAAGATAAAAGGAGCCTCCTTTATAAGTCAATATTAGAGTAAAAATCCGACTATAGAATTCATTATTCATCATTAATCAGCTTACAAGTGATTACACAGATGTGTGGAGAAGCCAGTCTACTGCTGTATTTCCAGGAGGTCTATAGTTTCAATCAGGTACTTGTGGATGAGAAGACTGCGTGAGGTCTACTGTTCACAGAACTACTAGTAACAGCTAATTTTTATTTGTGTCTGTGGCCAGCTCACAAATTTAATCTTCTCCCATAAGGATTACATGCAAACTTTGAAGGACCGTAGGAAAGAGTCCTGAAGTCGGATTATAAATTTGATAGTTTGGATTATAAACCTGGTCCTGAACATAACGAACAAAACTAAAAAAAAATCATCAAATTCGGTGCACACACAAAAAAGTTTGAATGTCGAAATTTTAGTCTCGATTTTCATTTATATAGATTAATGATTTGTTTAGAGATAATAGCTATAAATTGACAAGTTGAAATTATACTTTGTAACAACACAAGTACAGTAATTGTTACTATTGCAACCGCCCCAGATGAGGGAAGAAGATCTCTAAATACTAAAGTGCGAGTCATCATGGGACTTTTTAAACAACAAACTTCTGCTTTCTATTTAACTTTCAAATTCTATTGAGTGAATTAAACTATTTGAAATTTGGACGACATCTTTAACATTCCATTGCACATTATATAGTCAAGTAAACTTTCTGTGAAATGTTTCTAACTGATTGGGAATTCTAATCATTGATGAAGAAGGTAGATGGACTTTACTCAATTTATTACTACAAATGAATAATTAGGGATTCGGTCATTCAGGGGTTTTCATGAGCTAGAAAATATAATAGCATTCATCATTATTAATGCTATAAACTATTAATCCATTATGATCAGAAACTCTTGTCGTTAGACTATTTTCATGACTCACCGATAATCACTAAACAATTTGTCACAAGTACACTACTAATTAATCCAAAAAATCACGTTCCAAGAGGCAAAGCCAGCACTTGGAAGGATCGAGGCTGACTACTGTATTGATTTTTCATGTGTCTCGATTCGCGGGCTTGATTAACACTGACGTTTTCACGCTAATTATGTTCCCCTTCCACCAACGAGACGACTGTTCATGTGTTAACATGCAGCACATAATTCCGTGGGAATTATAAAGAAGCAAAGAAGCAGAGCTAAACAGAGAACTATACAGAACAGAATTATACAGAACCACGGAGTAAAATAAATATACCATAATTATAAATAAATATACCACTATTTATACAAATAAATAGTGCTTCTCTACTCTGTGACAGAACATAATTCCGAGGGAAAGGAAAATGCAAGTTTGAAATATTTCCATAATTATACTAGTATTTTCCATCGCTAACGGAAAAAACAGTTCTGTGACAATAAAGAACTACCTGCATGAAAAAAATGCAATGAGAATACCTACATGAAATTGGAAACTGACTGTCATCCTTGACGCAAGTTAACATTAATGTGAGAAAATTATTTTTCAACTGAAAAATAAATATCTCACGATAAAAATTCATACAGGAAACTAGATGATCACTGAACTCATTGCATATGCATAATGTCATTGCATTCAGCTCAGAGTTTATTTGCCGCCAAAATTCACGATGGTGGTTACAAACAGATTGGAAAATGACAGGGTCAATAAAGACGACGTGGGCGTAGGTCTACCTTTCTTAACGGACAATTGCCGAGTAGTATTTCCATAAAGCATTATTTCTATCTTCTATCATGAAGGCCAGGCCAGGGCAATAGACGTCGTCTACATCTGCAGCCATTGAGAAATTCACATGTTTGGCGCCCCATGAAGAGAGCTGTGACCTTAATTGCGTCACCAATCACCGATCTTAGTCTGCACACCAGTGATAACCTCTGCTATGCATAATCGCCTCTAGAAAGCACTAGGCGTTAGCGAAATTGTCATTTCACGCCAAGCTTTTCTGGCAGGAGCAAACCGTTACTATTGAAGCTCCATAAGTGCATAGAAACAAACCCATAATGTGTATTTCTATTGAAATATCATTAATATTGCATCAACGTTTCTACAAAGTTATTTTTCGTGTATATTTAAATATTGATGAATGTGTAACTTTGTATTAAAGATTATTATTTTTATTATGGCGAAATAAAAATTAGATTTGATTTGAACTACTCCGAAGGGCCCACATCTCCAGAGTCCAGACACGACAATTGTTCAGTAGATCAGTGATCGATGTTTGTTGCTTGCTACATTTGTGTTGAACTCACGCTATTTTCTAAGAATTTACTTCGAGTATCATCATTTCAGACACTTTTTGAGGTAATTATTTAGATTTTTATTCCAATCAACGTAAATTATTAACACTCTTGAAAAAATTGAAAATTTACCACTTTTACCAGTGATTCTACTGGCTAAACTGCATAACACAAAGAAAGTCCAGTTTTCATGTATTATTCTGTTCAGGCTTTGGTTATCATGAGAAAAATGGAAATTCTTATGTCACGTAACCAAAATGTTGCGATTTTATTCCTTCAGTTTCAAATACTATCCTCATCCAATTAAAAAAAGAGGCATTTCTACTGACTTAATAGGTCGTTATTTCAAGAACCATCATTGAAAAAATAATTTTCTTCATGAAGAGTTCATAATATTGCAAAGTTTGCAATTGAATCTGTTTAAAGAGTTGCAATAGTTTTGTTGATGCCTCATGGATTTTGTGAAATGATTCAGCTTCATAATGATGCTAACGATGTCAACTGTCGATGTCATTTGATCAAATTTATCATGAAAGTCATAATTTTTAGCCTCACCCAAAAATATTTCTTCATAAAGGATATTACTAATCTTAGAAGATTTTGATCTTTCATCATTATATGAGCGTTCATTATCAAATCACAATGTCTCATATATACTTAATTATCTTATAGAAACTGAGTTCAAAAACCATTAGTAACTTAATATGCAATTGAAAATAAATACTAACCGCACATTGCTAAGGTTTCCAGGTCATGCTTATTTGGCTTCCCACCTGATAGATGAGAGACCAACAGTACTGATTGATCGCATTTGGAGTTTTACTAATTTCAAGAGTGTTCTCAACTAACCGTTGAATTATCTATAAGCTTCAATGGTGTTGAAATATGATGAGATTTCAACGTGGATGGAAATTTGATTAGTGTTCATTTATTGATCAGAACCAATCTGAACTTTGTTCATTCATTAGAGAATTAATTTCTCCTTCAAACTTAAAATGAATATCTTGACAATAAATTATCTGTAACAATAATAAATTATTATTGCATCTCTGCCTTGATTCAATTGATTGCATCAATTGGTGTTGATTTCATTTTTCTAAAATTGAGTTCCTACGTTGTGCATCTCATTCATACATTGTACATCATAAGATGATCTCTCACGTTTGATTGCAATAATTTAATCTCTACCCTATTAAATCCATGCAATTCTGATGCAACAATCAATCATGCTGAAGTATTCACTATTTTAAATGAATTTCAATTTTATCAGTGTGTGATATCATAACCTCAACCTTTGGACAAAATGAACTTTTTTCAAAATTTTTGAAGATAAATAGTACAGGCTAAGCCTAGTTTTTCCTTCAATGTCATAGTTATATTATGATTGTAGAATTTTGTACAATAAATAAATCTAGTTCTTATCGGAAACGTTCAACATTTCTTCCCAATTACAAAGTTAATAAAGCCAAAGTAATAATTATTACAAATATTGAATCCTTCATCCTCCACTACAAAAAATATTGCATTCCTAATCACTTAATACCTATGCAGTTTTGTGGCAGTCACAGGATGCAGCATGGAGGCTTCCTGGTGTCATCAATGACTTTGCTCAAAAAATGTGAATGAGCGTTCAACACACACACACACACACACACACACACACACACACACACTCAGTCAGATGATACACGTACAAACGCGCCTACACCTTTACGATAACCATCACCGATCACTACTTATGCAAATCAAATGCCACACCTCTCTCCCAAACTGGCAGCGCCCGACCCACGTCGCACGTAGGACTCACTATCCTACTCAAAATCGGACCGAGTTCTTCCTCGCTTTGAAGTCATCTTCTCGACATCGCCCTCGCCCCTCGCCACTTTCCTCGTTTATCGGCTCTTTCTCCGCTGCACTGTTCACCTCTCAAAGTGATTCTTGTCTCTGCTCCATTCATTTTTCCTTATTGCGATTGAGTTCGACATTTGTTGATTTAGTGAATTGTCTGTTGTAGACTAATAAAATGACATCGATGATTCCGATATTTAGAAATTATTTCTGATCCTCAGAAAATAAAACATAATGATATTCAGATCGGTTCTCGTATAAAACTAAGCTGAAATTAACAGCTAATTATTTCATCAACATTTGAATTGACATAATTATCAGCTTTCGAAAGATATTTCCAATCTGAATAATCTCCAACGAATTATGTTCATATAGTTTTTTAGTCATTTGATTTAATTGCGGAGAAGCACATCCAGCCAGCTATCGAGGCTGCACTGTCGCAATCGAATTTCAAAAGATTAGAAACTCCAATAAAACAAAAAATATTCCAGATTTACGGAAGAACACAGTGAAGAATATTCCACCAAAAATCACAGAAAATACACAAACCCACAATCCAAACAATGAAAGCGCGGTTAGGAAATTAACTTTCGCCCAGATTGTCTCAAAAGAAAATAGACCAAAATTGGGAGAGCCAAAAAGTGAAGTAGGAGATAACAATAATATTTTGCAGCTCATCTTGGCAAAACTGGATAGACATGAACAAATAATCACCTCACTGCAGTCTAAATTCCAGAAGTTAGAACAAAGTAAACTACTGCAATTCAAATGATTCATTCACTAAAAATAATGGAATAGAACG
Source organism: Nilaparvata lugens (assembly GCF_014356525.2). Taxonomy (NCBI): domain Eukaryota; kingdom Metazoa; phylum Arthropoda; class Insecta; order Hemiptera; family Delphacidae; genus Nilaparvata; species Nilaparvata lugens. The sequence continues at coordinate 36,423,578 of NC_052508.1, read as the reverse complement.
CAAATGGATTGTTACAACGGCAACAGGAGTTGGAAGCAGTTCTAAACATAGAAAAAATAGAAATATGTCTTATATCTGAGACTCATTTTACAAATCAGTCGTTTATAAACTTCAAAGGCTATAGGATCTATCATGCTTTACATCCCAGCAATGTCGCAAGGGGTGGGAATGCCATCATCATCAGAGACAATCTACAACATCATGAACAACTGAAACTCGAAAGTGATAGAATACAATTGACAGGTGTAGCAGTGAAAGCAGTCAATTATCATTTCGTTGTTGCAGCTATTTACTGTCCTCCCAGATATTCCATCAGAAAAGATGAATATTTATCATTGCTTGATATGTTAGGAGACAAATTCATTCTTGGTGGAAATTTCAATGCAAAGCACGTGCATTGGGGATCGCGCTTAACAACACACAAGGGAAGACAGCTCTATGAAGCAATGAGAGAGATGAGGTGCGAAGCTCTTTCAACTGGTAAACCAACCTACTGGCCCACCAATACGAGGAAAATCCCAGATCTTATAGATTTTTTTTCTGACAAAGAATATATCGGTAAATTATTTGCATTCAGAGGATATTTTCGATCTAAATTCGGACCACTCACCCATCATTTTGACTCTCAGTGATTCAATTCTACAGAAGGAAAATGCTTGTCCTGCGCTAGTCAACAGCCACACGGATTGGGATGGTTTCCAAAAGATACTGGATGGAAGAATAAAGTTGAACTCGCCATTAAGAAACGAAGAAGAACAGATTGATCGGGAGTTAGAGAAGTTTGTTACTGATATCCAACAGGCAGCATGGTGTAATACTCCACAATTCTGAAGAAGAACCACTGGAAATAATTACCCTGCGGAAATCAGAGAAATGATTGTGGAAAAACGAAGAGCAAGAAGGAGATGGCAGCAATCACTTTCCCCTCAAGACAAAAGAGTTTTAAACAATCTAACTCAAGAACTAAGGAGAGAGATTCAATGTATCAAGAATTAATCAATCAATAATTACTTGATAAACTTAACAGCAGAACGCAGTACAGACTACTCACTCTGGAAGGCAACTAAAAAAATAAAAAACCCATTCATCAATCTCCTCCTCTCAGGAAGCAGAACAGACAATGGGCAAGGAGTAGTGATGGAAAGGCACAAACCTTTGCAGATCATCTTGTGAACGTTTTTAAACCAAACAACACAACTGAAGAAGACACTTTAGAAGCAGAGGAGAACATCTTACAGCCAAATCAAGAAATAATGTGTGTCTCAGTAGAAGAGGTGGAAAGAGAAATAAGAAATCTGAATAACAAAAAGACCCCTGGATTCCAAATGATAACTGGCTTAGTCCTCAAGCACCTACCAAGAAAAGCAATAGTAAAATTAACTTACATTTTGAATGCCTCTTTCAGACTCAAATTTGTACCAGGAATATGGAAAGTAGCAGAAGTTATAATGCTACTCAAGCCAGGTGAAGAGCCACATGAAGTATCATCATATAGGCCAATATCATTGCTACCTGTGCTTGCCAAGTTGTTTGAAAGGATTTTACTGAGTAGGCTAACATCAATAATTGAGAGACAGCACATAATTCCAAATCACCAATTTGGCTTCAGAGTGAAACACTCAACAATAGACCAATTGCATAGGATTGTGAATGTAATAGAGAAGAGCCTTGAACAGAAAAAAGTTTGTTCAGCAGCTTTGCTTGATATAGGGCAAGCTTTTGATAAAGTGTGTCATGAAGGTCTTCTTTTCAAACTGAAAAAAGTGCTACCAAAGCAATTTACAGATATATTAAAATCCTATCTGACTGACAGATACTTTAGAGTCAGGCATGAAAATTCATATTCTGATTTGAAGGAAATTGAAGCAGGAGTTCCTCAAGGCAGTGTTCTGGGACCAGTTCTTTACCTACTCTATACCAGCGATATTCCCAGCCTCAATGAGAATACTACAGCAACATTTGCAGACGATACAGCCATATTATCAGTAGACAGTAATATTCATATTGCAACAGAAAAACTACAGAGATCCATCAACAAAATCCAAGATTGGACTAGAAAGTGGAGGATGAAACTAAATGAAGCAAAGTCGATTCACATCAACTTCACCAATAAGAAGGACCTGCCCATACCAATAACAATTAACAACCAAGTTGTACCACATGCCAATGATGCCAAGTATCTAGGTATGACCTTGGACGCAAAGCTTCGCTGGAAGGCCCATGTCAAGAAGAAGAGAGAGGAACTTGGAATCAAATATAAGAAGCTGTATTGGCTGATCGGTAAAAACGCCAACTTACAAATCCAAAACAAAGTACTTCTATAGAAACAGATACTAAAGCCAGTATGGACATATGGTATACAACTTTGAGGGTGTACCAAAGACAGCAACATCAATGTAATACAACGGTTCCAGAACAAGGTGCTGAGGAACATTGTAGATGCTCCTTGATATGTCAGGAACAGCGATCTTCATAGAGACCTGCACGTCGACCTGGTATCCACCGAGATCCAGAGGCATGCGGAGAGGCACGAGGGGCGACTGCACCAACACGACAACGTTGAGGCGATCCAGCTGCTAGACAATGGAGGGTTGGTGCGGAGGCTCAAAAGGAGGAAACCGTATGAGCTAGTGTAGTGCTTGTTCAATTAGTGTCCAGTGAAAGAGCAGAGCAGTGATTGAGTGAATCTAGCTTCCATAGTACAGTCATAAGTGTACATATTAATTAAACAATCAATATCAGTAAGAATATCTAATGAGATATTCGCTGTTAACATTTTAAAGTAGTATATTAGGATAGAAAAAATTAGCTCATTAGTCTCTAGACTAGATGGCTATAGTATTGACAATAAAAAAATTGATTTAATCCTTTTGTTTGTTAATTTATTGATTAGATTGGCAGTATTCGCTCAGATGGAAGCTAAATATGACATGATAAAAAAGCCGGTGGCATTTATGGAACTATGTGGCATCTATGGTGGCAATAGATGTGGAAGCTGGGGGCTTAGATATTGATGGACATTCACAACATTCAATAATATTGAAACACAATAAAAGTTATCAAGTATCCTTGTTCTATCACTTGTATTTTGCCTACAGACCTACAGTTCACTAGTATTCTGGTGAGAAGTTGACAATGTTTGGCACATTAATGATTTTTGTGAACACCTATTATAGGTTTTTCACGAGGAAGGAGGCGTTATCTTTTACGGACAAGAGGGCTAGTACTCAAAGAGTACCACTAGTCTTATACGAGAAGTTCAATGAAGATCTACTTGCAAAGGAAATTGTGGTCCCAAGTTATCTTTTCTTAATAAAAATTGAACTTGATCATAAAAATCAGTTTATAAAATAAATATTTGTTGAGGAGTGAAATTACAAAGTGGGAACAAGGGGAAGAACAGGAGAGGAAAAAAGAAGGAGACATCGGCGAAGGATGCAATTGAAATAAAGGAGTCGAGAGTCTATCTCACGTCCAAAGACTAATTGACATGATGTGAATAATTATCGTTACTTGAGTGTCCCTCCTCCCTTCCTGGAGATGCATAGACCACGCATAGCAGGCCAACCACACCAGATTGTAAAGATAACATTGTTTTATGCGCTCACAATACCGTAAATTGTCATTTTAACATATACGCAGAAGTATGGTCTTTCGTTAATCTTGATTCCAGAACCGACGGAATGTTCTGCTTCTCACCCCACACCACTTCACCCTCAATCCTACACCCAACACCCTTCGGCCAGGCGTCTCTCACTAATGAGGCGATGCCTTTACGAACCCTTTTTTCTTTTACCATTTCCCTCTTCACCATCGTTTCCTTATCACTAGTTCCAATCTGATTCAAATTCGTCGGCCGAATTCTTCCCTCCACCCTTTGGTAGCGGCCATTCGCATTGAATTCCGCAACGCATTCCTCCCTTTGCCTACCGCTCATTATTCGTTCTCTGCTGGCCTGTTATCGGAGCTGAGCATCTCGTTCGTAGCGTATCGAGTTTCATTCATCCGTGTCGACACTGCGCCAGGCGGCACCCGCGCTCAAAAAAGTAACAACACTTTGGAATTCTGGCGCATTTCTATTTTCGTCTCCATTCATTAACATTTTTCGTCCAAATAACGTAACCAGCTAGAAATGCAATCTTACCTTCAGTGTTTTCAACCAACTTGCGTACTGCTGCCGAGCATTAGCCATGAGAAGTGTTAAAAATTATAATTTATTATTGATGGGAATAAACTTGTGGAAAAAGTTCGAGCTTTCGATTAAGAGGAATTATTTTCTCTTGACAATGGAATAAGAAAGATATTTTTTTTAGGAAGGAAGCCAGAAAAAGGTTAGATATCATGCTGTCATACAAAAACAAAGAAGTGTTTCTCAAATAAAATCAAACACTAATAGAACATAGTCTTAAGAGGGAATAAGGAATCAGGGTATCTCAAGAATGTGTTTCCTGTAGGAATGAGTCATATACATTCAATGACATTCAAAATAAATATGTTAAAAATATGAATTTGTTATTATCCACACTTCAATGTATCAATAATCATTATTTTTGGAACTGCCTGTGATTTATCCCCGCAATTATGATTCTGTAACATTGTAAAAACCTCTCTATTGATCAGTACAATCAAATAAATACCATACTCATAATAAAGAAAATCTGATATGTTTGACGATGCAGCCCCCATTATTAATTAGGATAGCTGATGAAAGGTTTTCTACTTATACCCTCATTCAATATTTTCCTCCAATATGATGTAAACTATACTACTACTCCGTAAGAATTGACATCGTGTGTGGCTAAACTGCTAAAATGTGAATGCCATCACATGAAGTGTGTCCGATTATGCTATTTGTTTGGCCCGGTCGCATCTGTGACAGACACAGATCAAAGATATGCTAAATTTAATGTACCTGATTAATGCGCCATTTTCTGAAAGCCCAGTATCGATTCACTTACGCCTCTTCACGAACGAGTGAAGCTGAATGTGTTGAAAAAAGTGCTGCAAACCTAATTGTCCAATTCGGCGACAGGTGAGAACGTCTGCTATGCAAATTTTATTTACACTGGATACTGGCCAATACCCTAATGTTGGCTGTCAGTTTTGTAGACTACCGCAGAAGGGTCATTAACGGGCTGCAAATGTTTTTTGCCAATGTTTTGCCATCCCAACTGTTTAGAGCTCCATTTCTCTTGACAATTCTACGATAAGACCTGATCATATTATACAAATTAGCAACACAAAATACAAACTCCAGTCAACACATCTACGTAGTCATTAGAATTTGCCACTCGATTGAATTTATTTTAACGATCACGTCATATTACTTCAAAATTGAAAAAGGAATTGAATCCACGGTTTAATTTTTTTTGGAATTCACTACTAATTAGAACAATGTAAGCTGCATTTGTTTAAACAAATATTCTCATTCAGCATGAACATTCTATAATGTGATTTTCTAATGCACAGAAAAAATTGTCTGACCTCTGACCCTGTAGCCCAAATTCCTACAAGGTTGTGAAATATGCCTTGTAAAATATATAAACATGATACACACGACACGGATAGATTAAAAACACTTAAAAACTTAAATTTAAACGAGAATTTTCGGGAGCTGGGCCCCCTTTGTCAATCAAACAGTAAGTTAAGTTTTAAAGTGAAGTGAAGTGGAGTTATATAATTATTATTGAACGAAAATCCTAAATAAATGCTGCAAATCACCCCTAAGACCTCTGCTACTGCAGACATTGACAACAAGGCTAACAGCTAGATGGAAATTCGATGAGAACTACTATCCAAAAATTAGTTGCCAGCCCGGGAATCGAACCCGGTACCTCCCAATTGCCAGTCAGGAATGCTTGCCCTTACACCAAACTGACAATCTCTGGATAGCAGCGCTCATTCTATACGAAGCCATAGCGGCCAACTAGTTACAGATGGAATTAAATAGAGAATGCATTTATTCAAATGCTAATTATTATTGAACGAAAATCCTAAATAAATGTAGTGCAGGCAACTAATTTTTGGATAGTAGTTCTCATCGAATTTCCATCTAGCTGTTAGCCTTGTTGTCAATGTCTGCAGTAGCAGAGGTCTTAGGGGTGATTTGCAGCATTTATTTAGGATTTTTGTTCAATAATAATTATATAATAATTAGCATTTGAATAAATGCATTCTCTATTTAATTCCATCTGAAGTTATATATAATATATAGAATAAAATCTAATGATTGGTTATCGGTTCTGGAAAAGCTATGATTGTTATGAGTTCTTGTCCATTAAACAAAAGTTATAAAGCAACTTATAAGAATCAGTACTGCATTATAGTAGGCCTAATGATGATTTCTAACTGTGTAATCCTAATATTTTGTTTATGAATCGTTAAATTGCTCTCGTAATACAGTATAGTATAATTACAGATATAGAAAGATCGCCTTCATTTCAGTAATAAAAGAAGAAAATGGACACTTGAATGACACTTATAATCAAAGATTCAAATAGGAATAATTAAGAAGAACAATAAATTAAGTGCGTTGACGGATTCGCGTTCCAGACAACTCATATAGTTCTCTATCTATAGTTATAACGTTACTAGTCCAGATTTTCTTATAGCCGTAATACTACAATTTTTGCTTATCTGAATCTAGTGGCGCTAGTGGCGCTGGCACTGTACAGAAATCTGTTGGTTTGAAAAACATGCATGTTTCAATAGTGTACCTACACAAAATATTAATGCACAGTATGTGACAGTGATTTATATGCGATTAATCTGTTCAGGAATATTGACGTCATAATCAACATCGGAGAAAGGAAAATGTTACAAATGATATGGTAATGGTATAAATAGGGGATATAGCCGTATATTTCCTCGACACATTCATAAAATACAGTTATGGAAACGGAATTTCAATGAAATATTGCATTATGCTAATGTTCCGATGTGAATACTTAATTTGAAAAACTTTCCTCCAGCTTATTGTCTGCAAGACGCGGCAGAAGATAACTACGCACGAAAGACAATGGGAAGGCGCCATTCATATCACTTAAGTTGTTGTTATTGGCTTGCTGGCCGCATTCGAATGCGTGGGTGATGTTTATTGTTGAGCTCCTGTTACTCAACTGTTGCAAATTTTCGCGATGCGTGCACCAGACTAGTCAACTTATTCTGAAAATAATCAACAATATTCTGAAAATAGCCCGGGCGCCACTCAAACCAAGTTGTATACTCACAACCGATCATTCGAAAATCTACACAGCAAACAAACTTAAACAAATGAATCCTGTGAGTTTTGCAATTTTTACTTTCCTTGCCCTATTACCATAGGTAAGGAAAGTATTGCTTTCCGAAAAAAATTAAGGTACCCCAATTTCTAAATTTATATACGTTTCAAGGTCCCCTGAGTCCAAAAAAGTGGTTTTTGGGTATTGGTCTGTATGTGTGTGTGTGTGTGTGTGTGTGTGTGTGTGTGTGTGTGTGTGTGTGTGTGTGTGTGTGTGTGTGTGTGTGTGTGTGTGTGTGTGTGTGTGTGTGTATGAGTGTATGTGCGTCTGTGTACACGATATCTCATCTCCCAATTAACGGAATGACTTGAAATTCGGAACTTAAGGTCCTTACAATATAAGGATCCGAAACGAACAATTTCGATCCAATGCAATTCAAGATGGCGGATAAAATGGTAAGGAAAGTTGGAATGTTGGTAAGTAAGGAATGTTGTCAAAAACAAGGTTTCTCGCGATTTTCTCGAAAACGGCTACAACGATTTTGATCAAATTTATACCTGAAATAGTCATTGATAAGCTCTACCAACTGCCACAAGTCCCATATCTGTATAAATTTCAGGAGCTCCGCCCCATCTATGCAAAGTTTGATTTTAAATTCCCATTATTATCAGGCTTTAAATACAATTTGAACAAAAAATTCCAAGTGGAGAAGATTGAGCATGGAAAATTAATGTTCAGTAACATTTTCACCCAAAATTGAAAATAAGCTCGAAATTCGAGAAAATGTTATTATTTCAATTTATTATAAACTGTTGGCAACAGTTGATTCTATTAAATCACTCACTATGAAGAGATAGCAAACTTCGTGTGTCTCCAGCCTTATTGTCCTGTCACCAGCTGGCTTGGATCTTTGAATTGACTTGAGATGCGCGGGAACACTAGCGTCAGGTGATAAATTTTCATATCGGCAAGGAAAGTTGTGTGAGTGCGCCACACCAGATTTTTTAATTTTCCTAGCAGTCTATTTCACATTTATTGAATCAATGTTTGATATCAATAAAGCTCTTAAGAAATTAATGACGAATGATTGTAGTGAGCGATTCATATCTATCTTTCACTGAGGCCTCAAAGACGATTTTTAAAGCATTTTCAGTCAAGTTTGCAGATTTCCACAGTCCTTCATCTTTCTATTATATATATATGCGACATAACTGAAAACACTTTAAAGTTTTATAATATAAATTGAAACAGGATACACACGACATGGATAGATTAAAAACACTTAAAAACTTACATTTAAACGAAAATTTTCGGGAGCTGGGCCCCCTTAGTCAATCAAACAGGAAGTGAAGTGGTGCAGATTTAAATATTCCAATGGTCATGACCACAGAGACGCGGTAGAGATGCTGTGGTCTCCTTCCAGCATTCCAAAGTTCCCGCATCAAGTTCCAAGATGAGTTCATCAGCAGCCCCCCGGTCCCTGACAGAGCCCTCTGCAGCAGTGTTTTGCACTTGTCTGTCCAACATGGAATGTAGTTGTTTCTGTAGCCTCTTGGGATTGACTTTTTAGCTGAAGCATTCATAAGGCCAGGAAACCTCTGATAATTATCCACAATGGGAGGGATGCGATTGATATTGTCATCAATATACTTCTGAAACTGACTCCAGTTAGCTCTTCTTAAGTTCCATCTTGCCACTGGGCGCCCGCCAACGATAGGAATGGACAGTCCAACACTAATGACTGATGGTCTATGCTGGGAGTGTGGGAAGTCATTGAGAACTATACCCTGACATGTAATTGGTCTCCAACTATCATATCCAGAGGCAACAAAACATAGATCTGGGCTTGTCTCAGTGTTCCACCTACCAGATCTAAAAGCCTTGCACTGCTTAGCATCAAAAATAAGGTGTAACTGGCTTGCATTGGACCAGTTCAACAGCTGCTCACCATTCTCATTCACATAGCCCCACATTGTATGTCTTGAGTTGAAATCCCCGACATAAATGGATGATATATACGGGGCTGGGAGCACATTCAGAGGCCATGAGCAGGAGAGAGGCTTATGGATGTTGTAAATATTGTGTTCACCATTTCTACTGGCAATGCAATTCTAATCTTCTATGTTTACTGGAGTAGAGGGGCATTTGATATCCGATCTTACATATGTTGCCAAACCATGTTTTGGATTAAACTTGGCTGCAAGAAGTGTAAAGCCTGGTATTTTGAGCCTGTCCTAATGCTTTGTGTCTATGTGAGTCTCCTGGAGGGTAACAATGTCTATGTTATATTTCTCACAGAGTTTCAAAAGGATCTCAGTTTTAGCACTAGTAAGTCATTCAATGTTCAATTGTAAAATCCGTAGTGTGCTTCCAACAGTAAGTTGGGTGTCATGGCCCTGAAAAGAACCCTTTGAATTGTTCCAATCAAGTCTCTTTTTTCTCTGTCTGTAGCCACTGCTACTGCCGGGAGGCTATAAGACGGCGTTCGGCACCATATTGCTGCTCATTTCTTTTAAGAGAGCATGTTTCTTAGAGACACACCGCGAGCAGCTTTGCCTATTGAAACCTTGCATAGTTCGAATTACCAATAGATTCAGTCTGATCATTGCCAATATCCAACCCTCACTTTTACCCCGCATGAACAACTTTCAGGACTTCCTGGAAGTCCTGAATGGCTGATGTTGTTGCCTGTCCGCTATGTTGCGCCCCTTTTAGTTGCCTGTTAAGATATCAAGCAGGGGATACTGTGGTGTCATTCTAGTTATTAATTCTATTCAAGATTTGAGCCCGTCTTGTTAACTCGACCCTCCACCCACAGGGGTCTTTCTATTCCTCCTCTATCTCCTATTCTATCACTCCACCTGAAAGTCTCGAGAAGTCTTCAATTCGGCCTCGATTCAAGAGCAAGAGCTTTACAATTCAATAGCAGTTACTTCTATTATTTTTATAATGACATTATCAACTATTGAATATCGTTCAGTTACTAGGAAATCACTATAACCAAATGTATTTAATAATAGTTATTTGTATATCTAGAGTGAAAAGTACTGTTTTTTCTCTGTGGGGGGAAAGTTTGAAGCCCGAGGCGAAGCCAAGTCAACAATTATCTTGAGGGAGAGAAAATATTTTTCACTCGTGATATACACATTTTTCCTCCACCTACATTTTCATAAAAACTGCAAATAAAATAATTTATAAAAACTTACATGACCAAACAATGTGTTACAACATAAAAGTAAACAGCTGTGCTGGCTTGTAATCACAGTTCTCCACCGACAGCACTATGCGCTATCTGTCAGCAAAAGTTGTAACAACAATGGCTCAACTACAATCACTATGATGAAGTTATCGTTTCAAATTTGATCAGTTAAAGAGGAATATTCATTGGATGGTATTTTGAATAACATGGAATATGAAAAAAAATATTTTTTTTTTTCTATAAATATTCATATTTTTTATAGGCGGTCCTATTACCTCTTCTAGAACAAAAGAAGTTTGAAAAATTTGTAAGATATTTTGCTTCTGTGGGTAACCTGTTATCGGGCGTGATCTGCTGGGAGTAGTGGCCGGTATGAAGGGTCGCTCTGCGGCAGGTTGGGATGCCATCCCTACTCAACTGCTTAAGAAGAGCGTGCATGAGCTACTAATCCCGCTCCTGTATGTGATAAACCTCAGCATTTCATCTGGGAAATTTCCAGAACCATTCAAAATTGCTAAGGTGATTCCCATCTTCAAATCTGGTTCGAAATCCTCTGTTAGTAGTTTTAGACCTATTCCTCTTTTGATTGCCTTGGCTAAAATTCTAGAAAAGTGTGTTGAAATTCAGTTGAATGATTTTTTAAACGTCAATAACATAATCTCAAACAAACAGTTTGGTTTCAGATGCTCTAAAAATACCTCTGATGCTTTATTTGAAATAACAAAATTATTATTTAACATTAAAATCAGGAGGTGAGGAAGTACTAATCACATTTTTGGATTTAGCCAAGGCTTTCGACTCAATTGACAGTAGTGAACTTATCACTAAGCTTGAAGCAATAGGAGTTAAAAATACTACAATCAATTGGTTCAAAAGCTATCTTGAAAATAGACAACAGGAAGTTCCATTAAATGGGGTGTACAGTGACCTCAAGACAGTGGATTATGGTGTAATCCAGGGGAGTACTTTGGGGCCTTTACTCTTTCTTGTTTATATCAACAACATATCATGGTTGAACCTACAGGGTCAGTTGTTTCTTTTTGCCGATGATACTGCCCTGGTCTCAGTGGGTTCAACTTGGAATGAATGTTTCAATCAAGCATCCATCGATCTCCTTGAGCTGAAGGACTGGTTTGACAACAATGTCCTGTCAATTAATATTAGAAAAACTAAGTGCCTCCCAGTTTTCCAACATAACAGCCCAGGGCCAATTGAGCTCAGGTTACATTCATGTGGCAATTCATTGTCTGCTGTCTGTGGCTGTCCACCTATTGAACAAGTTAAACAGTATAGGTATTGTAAAGCAGTTTTTTACACGCCTCACATACGTAGAGTGAATCTTGTACTGAATCAACAGTGTTGAGGTTATAAAGTTTGTAACTGCGTGCGTGGACGCTAAGTGTACACCAGACTGATTGGTTCACTACAAGATTCAATACAATTGTCGGAATTGCAGGAGGCCTAAACGCTCGCTCACCCTTGATTCTTCTTATGACAGATTGTATGGTGATGAAATTTTTATAAATAGTGTAGTGATCGCTAAACACTGAATACGGATACCTTAAAATTATTACCTGTGATGAATGAGCATACAAAATCATACAGGTCGAGCAAAAATCCCGATGTAGATAATTTACGGGACTGCGTCTCTAATAAGTTCCGAAGATTAAGATAGGGTACAAGGACCAGATATCGTTCGGAATATATTTCGAGAACAGAGTCTTGTCGGGCTTTAAGCTCTATTGTAGGAAATTATATGATCTCTCGCTGCATCTGCTGTACAGTTGATGTATTCGCTCCTAAGTCGAGGTTGGTAACAGATAAAAGCTGATATATGAGCAGGTAAGGACAGAGAATAAATATCTCGATCTGACCCCACACAATACATCCACTTAGACCTGTTCCAATATCCAGCTTACTTCAATTATTTCAATGATCGTATTCGATTGGTTCTTGATAATATAGAACGTGTCAGACACAATAATTGACAGGCTTAAGAAATAATCGAACTCAGAAGACGAATTAACAAAATTGAAATATATTATAATAAAATATATGGTCTCACAGTGCAGATTCAGAATTTGATTTACAGATTGAAAGTGGTTTAACATTAACAAAGATGATTAGCAATTTTCTTGTACTTGCATGACACCATGCATGATTCGACAGAATTTTATAATTGATAAAATTTAACAGTTCTGAAAAAATAGTGAAAATAAATTATAAAATATATTAAAAAACTCGGGGTCGTGGTTCTGGCAGCGGAGGATAGTCAATCAACTACAAGTTCTTATAAATTCTATATTGAATAAATTGTAGGCTCTTAATGACTAATAAGCGCTTGTCAGCGTGGCCAATAATTTAACGAAGAAAAATTTATATTTTCTGCACTGTAATACTTTTCGAAGCGTAGATTGGGGCCCCTTTAAACTTATAACTCACGTGAAACTCCTTGACGGTCGTGGTTTTCTTCTTTAGATCAAAATCGTTTGATCGGCGGCGGGTCCAGGCTTCGATCTCAGCACGTGGGGAAATTTAATTTAATATCTCCTTCACCAAATTAATTAAGGGATAATTTAACTTTAAACTTTTGATTTATCGACTGATGAAAATAGATTTACAAATAACAATTAGAATAGCCTAAAATATTGGCTCACAAATAAAACATATAAAATCGAACAAAAATCTTATGAATAGGTCTTGGTAACTTTAACGAGGTCTGAACGGTGAGGATTTCAAAAGGGAAGTGAAGTCTTTTTCTCAGCTTCATGGCTAGAATCCTTTTTCTGAGAATCTCGGTGTAATAGATTTGCATGAAAATTTGCCATTGGTAGAATGATTATGACGTAGACGTGACGTCAGTGGCAAGCAATAAAATATAATTCCTTTAATTACGATAATAATTCAATTTGTATAATTCTTAAAACTGCTTAATCTCCTATACCTAGTTCCTCTTATACAATGTATATGTGCTAGCATATATGATAAGGCAGGTTTGTTGTTTGATAACAGATTAACATATGTTGTTTTCAAACGATCACCTTTTTGGTGCTATTTCTATGCAATATGATTGGCTTATACTTGCCAAAGAGATTCAATCACCATGTGGTTCATTTGAAACAATAATTAATAATTTAATATTCTTATACAATTTTTATTATGTTTGAGACTGTTATAATTAATTTCTGCCGTTTTTATCAATAATATAATGTTCATGCTATGACCTAGTTAGTTACAATAATACTTGACATTATAATATAATTTTTTAAGTAATAAATAAGTTCAACAATAATACATACATTTTATTTTTTATTCGAAATTCTTGGTCCTTTATTGATAGTTTTTTACTTTTTTAGAAATAATATTATAGCTTGCATGAATCTGGCATGACATTTTACAATATGTTGAATCAGTCAGCTGTGTTTGAGCTGCTTTAAAACATCTGATCAATAGTAAACAAAGTGTAACCTCAAAATTCAATGAGTAATTCAATGAACGATTCGTGCTCAATTTGCAGAATAATTATAATTTTATTAAATAATTCTTTAGAAAATATGCAGTACAGAACGGTACTCTTATCTGATATACAGTTACTGATAAGGAAGCTTTATCGCTCGGTCGCTAACTGTTCCTTTAGCAAATTCTTTCATTTTAAGAAGGGTAATCACAATTTTTCTCTCTTCTCATGAGATTTATTTAAAAAATCACAGTATCTGGGTGTTGTATTCGATCATGAGCTGAGCTGGGGAGCTCATGTGCAGTACCTTAGGCTGCGAAAGCTGAACTACACATTTGGTCAGCTAGGGCAAGTCCTGGGTGCCGGTCACTGTAGGAACGTTTATCATGCTTAAGTTCAGTCCCTGCTCAAATATGGCATCTTGGGGTGGGGGGGTGCCTCATCCAATGTATTTCAGCCCCTTGCAGTTTCACAGAGATCACTTATTAAAACGCTTCTTTTGAAAAATAACAGATACCCTACTCATTTGTTGTTCCTCGAATTTCCAGTTTTGAATATTAAACAGCTCTTCATTAAAAACCTTTCAATTTTTATTAAAAAAAAACAATTCCCTATTTACAGAAATTCAGCATAATTATCCTACCAGAAATAGATTAAACATCAACATCCAAATCCCTCGTTTAAAAAACTCAATGCAATTATCAAACTCTTTCCAATCGGCCCATTTGCTTTATCCTAATGCTCCTCCAGAAATTCTATCAATTGGTGTAGCATCGCCATCTATAAGCGTGGAGTGAGCAGGTGGCTTCTCAGTATTGGCCCGACGGCTGTAGAGGCTCTGGTGCGGTCTCCTTATGTCTAGCTGTAATAGCCCGTTCTAATAAAATAAATAAATGAATATGATTTTATTGCTGTTAAATTCTTAGAACAATAGGCAAAGTCAAATATTGATTACAGCAAGACAAAAGATAAAATCAAATTTTACAGCAACTGTACATACAAAATTACATTACTGAGTCTTAAAATAATACAGTACCTAAGTAAACTGTAAGTCAATTGGATTTTTCAAATACATTAATAATATCCATTTGAATGTACAAAACATATTCCTTACAGCACAACTTGAGTCTTTAGAACAATATATAAATACAAATAGAAACCTCTTAACTCTAAGCAACAATTATTTCACTCTCAAAGAACTCTTTAACACTATAAAAAGGATTTATCACAAGCCAATTCAATAATCTCGTCTTAAATTTTTTTTCTGTCTTTGATATCTGTAGGTAATTTATTGCAAATTTTTATACCAAATGTATCATAACTTTTGGCTGTTTTGGATAACCTATGATAGGGAATATCAATCCTATGACAATCTCTTGTGTTATAGCTATGAGTTTGATGCCTTAATTTTAAATTGGATGAGTTTTTTCAAACATGCAACGATACAGTATATATGTAAAAATTCACTATTGTCATTATTCTAAGCTGGACGAAAAGAGGCTTACAGTGTGCTAGTCTATGAGAATCAGTTAAAACCCTGACCACCTTCTTTTGCAATAATAAAATATTTTCTGCATGACTACTATTTCCCCACAGTAGTATGCCATATGTTGCAATACTCTGAAAAAAGACAAAATATATCGATCTCAAATAATTATCTGGAACATGATTTTCCAGTTGTCTGATCAGATAAATCACTCTTGAAAGTTTGCTTGATATATAATTAATATGAGCTTCCAGAAATTTTACATCGCTTATTGCATCCACACAATCTAAGCCACCTCTAAGGGTGAAGTGCATAGTCTGTGTTTTATTCTCGTTGAGTATGAAGCCGTTAGCCCTAAACCATGTCGCTGCTTGCATCAGAGTGGTCTCAGTTAGATTTTTAAGATTTTGAAGATCAGTACATTCATTTATAAATGTTGTGTCATCAGCATACAGAATTGAACGGCAATTTAGAACAGCAGGAAGGTCATTTATCATAAGAATGAAAAGCAATGGCCCAAGAACTGATCCCTGTGGGACACCGAATTTTACACATGCTACATCTGATCTCTTATCTCCAATACACACCACTTGTCTACGTTCCACAAGATAAGTTTTAAATAAGCTAAGATCTGCTCCACAAACGCCATAAAATTTCAATTTATCCAGTAAGAGAGAGTGCACAACACAATCAAAAGCTTTGCTCAGGTCACAAAAGGTCACCTGAGCATACTCTTTATTTTCAAAAGCGCTCAGAATATTCTTGACAAGAGCATCCATGGCTCCAGTAGTTGACCTACCCTTAACAAATCCATTCTGAGCATTACTTATAATATTGTGCTCTTGAAGATATTCATATAACTGCCTATGCATTATGGTCTCAAGGACTTTTGAAAAACATGGCACCAATGAGATGGGATGATAGCTACCTGGAATATCTTTAGGCCCCTTCTTATAGACAGGTACAATTCTGGAAACTTTTAGCACTTCAGGAAAAACTCCATCTCTCAGGCATCTATTTATACAATATGTGAATGGATTTATATTATTATAAATAATTTTCTTCAATAGATTACTTGAAAAGCCGTAAATATCAACACTGGATGAAGCTTTGAAACTAAGTACTATATCAAGCACTTCACGTGTGGAGACTTTGTGAAATGAGAATAATCCTGGTTAAGAGGGAAATTACAGTTTTGCTCCAATAAATTAATTGCCGTTAAATTGGGCGGTCAATCTTATCATGAACATCCATCACTGCGTTCAAGAAAAACTTATTCATTTCATTGGGTGTGAATGGAATTGGATCTTTTCGAGCCTCTTCCTGAACAGATTTTATTATTTTCCATGCGGCTTTGCACTTATTACTAGTAGACTCAATTTTAGAAATGTTATATGTTTTCTTAGCTCTATTAATTAACTGCTCATATGATCTTCTAATATCTAAATATGCCTTCCTAGCTTCATCACTATCATCTCTCCTTGAAATATCTAAATATAACAATACTGTGTTTTTCATTTTTGCTAATTGCGGTGTGTACCAGTTTTTTAGTTTTGTTTTTCTTGTTTTCCTTGCGCCTTGATGATTATTCACAACTATTTTTCTTTCAGGAATGGACATATTAAAATAATAATGTATTATATTGAAAAATCTATTAAATATCTGTTCAGAGTTCAAAGAATGAGTTTCATGCACAAATGTGTTCCAGTCTACATTGGAGAGTGAATTCTTAAATAAGTCGAGATTTCCATCTGTCATTGGCCTAGTTACTACTTTCTTCCTAGTTTTTCTACCGTCCGTATTGGAACAAATATTTAAGTCAACCCAAACACAATCATGGTCTGAAAAAGGAAATGCCAGAACATCACATGCAACACTGTCAATCCTGATATTTGTAAAGATATTATCCAAACATGCAGAACCTCTGGTAGCCTTATTATTATGGCAGGCCAAATTGAACTGCCTTAGTAAATTGTTAAATTCATGTACAGTTGCTTTGTCCTGAACAATATCGAAATCGGAGTTAAGATCACCTCCGAATACAATACTATAGTTTCTCCATCTAGGTCTACTAAAGAAATTCAATACATTCTCAAGCCCTTCTAAAAAAACACTAGAATCGCCCAAGGGTGATCTATATATAGAGACTAGAGCTTATTTCAGTTTATCTAAAGATATACCAGTAACTTCAAATTTTTTTCACAATTGAAACAACTTAGATCTAAACAATTGCTATCTGGGACTAGCTCCGGCCTAACATAGATTGAAACTCCTCCATGACTGTAATTTTCTCTACAATAACTATTAACCAGAACATAGTCATCTAGTTTATGAAAAGGAATATCGTCCCCCTTACACCAGTGCTCGCTCAAGCAGAGAGCATGAAAATCATTATCATTCCCAAACTCATTCAAAACTACATGCTTTTTATTAATTCCTTGTATATTCAGGAAGCCCACTCTGAATTTTGAATTTCCTCTGGAATCGTCAATAAATTTATCCGAATTGACACCCTCAATCCCATCACGATTACTATTGCTGTAACAATTGATATCAGTATTTTCATTGAGAGAATTTACAATGTTTCGCTCAGGAACACACCTGATATAGGAATGTCTAAAAAATTGTTCTCATCGAGTGATTGTTGGTTGTCTGACAACCGCGACAAGATTGAAGAATTCATCTCAGAAAGGACAATTTGAGAGGGAGACTGGGTCACAGGATTTTGAAATTATATGAGAGAGGATGACTGCTGGAACTGAATCGGAGTAACAGGATTAGGCGTGACTCTACGGGTTGGCTCTATAGGTGATTCAGGGCCAACAATACTAACCTCATTCGTGATGGTCACAGAACAATCATATAAACCACACCCTACACTCTGCTTATAGTTATTATTCACATAGTCAATCATAGTCTTTCCCAGTACTCTCTTTGTCGAATTTTTGTAATGAAGTCCTTTTCTCGTGAAATGATGACGCACCAGTGTACTGCTCACATCACTGTATTTAATTGATGAATTCCCTTTATATTTGATTGTTCTTCTTAGAATAGCCGTGTTGGTGAAGCAGATGTTGTCATTGAGAGAAGGTGAATCGAAGCGAGATGGTATGGCACTTACTATAATATTTGTTCCAATGTCAGCAGACTCAATCAAATCCAGACCCTGCATTACGGTTAGATAACCGGGTTCATATTTACCGAAGTCATTTGAGCCTGCCATGATAAATACGTAGTCAGACGTTTTTAAATCCTCAATAAAACCCATACCTCTTTCAATCACTTGTTTCATCTTTGCTCCAGGCAGACAATGAACGAATACATCGAAATCGTCAAGATTATTCAGGTACTTGTGCATGTCTCTTCCCTGGCAGTCCGACAGAACAACGACTTTTCCTTTTTTACAGGCAGAGCGATTTCCTAATTTTTTCAATTTCGGTTGGTTGAGGGGAGATCTATGAACTTGAGCTCTCACTCGGAAATTTCTCTGTCCAGACTCTGGTGGTGATGATAACACTTCACTGTCAGCTAAAACTGAAAAACGATTTCTTGTGATCAGTGGATTCGGAGGCAATACATGGGCCATTTTGAAAGTCATTCCAGGCTTGAAAGAGCCTGCAGAATGTAGATTGTATGTGGATGTATTACAATCAATTTCTTCCACATCCAACATCGATGAAACTCTCTTCGAATCAGCTTCCAATAACTTTATTATCTCCTCCTTTGAGGCAATCTCCGATTTAAATTAATGCTCTGCTTCCTCCAAGTCTTTCACTCTCAATTTTAGAGCGCAGATTTCACTCTCCGCCTGTTTTTCATTGGACAATGAATCCTCAAATATCATAGTTCTGTTTTCCCTTTCAATTCTCAACCTCTCTATCAGAGCCTCTTTTTCAAAATTCGCATCGTTTAGCATGTTCTTTAAATCAGAATTCACTTTTAGTGCAGCATCGTAATTGTTCAAAAGCGAGGTGATCAAAGGGATTAAATCAATGACTGCTTCATTTGAGACTTTATCACAGATATCAACCAAAGTGGCGTGAAGATCAATAGCAATATCTATAACTGCGTTGTTAATAAGGCCCTCCTTCAAACCATCAATATCTGTTTCCATGCCTAGAATCAAATTGTTTCGACTCGCTCTGGTATGTATTACTCTACTCAAAGACATTTTTAAGATGGAGTCTCAGTATGATGTGATTGGGAGTAGGAGAATTATAAGAGGGATGAGAAGGAAGCGTCAAGAGGGCAACCAAGACGAAAGAAGAAGGAAGCCCCTGATTGAGGATGGTGTAAGGATTTATTGAGTGGGCTATTTTAATTTGAAAAACCCGCTTCACGTGAAACAAGCTATAAGAGGTCAATTTGAATTTGTTGTTATGACAACTGAAGAACGCCACAGGTTGCCAAAAGTCAATCAATACAATTCCCGAGATAAGGCAAGTCGACGTTATCTGAGTCAGTTTGAGATTATCTCCAAAGCTGTCTTCTGAAAACAGATCGGTATTAAAAACTGTCAGTAGTGTTGTAGTGTTTGTTCCGTTAATAGAAAAACAGCTGTTTTTAACAAGTAGAATCAAAGCAATTCGAACACGTAAACAATTGAATACCTCCACTGTCCGATCAAACGTGTAGCCTCATATGATTAATGTGTGCAATAATTACTTACAGCTTCGTAACTTCCAGGTATGTACAGTTGCAGAAAGATGTGGTGTAACCGATTAGACTAGTATGATTTCAAAATTATAACAAATCAATCTGAATTTTGACAAATTTAGAAGAGCAATATTCCTATCCAAAACTGTATCTTGGCAGTCTTGCCAACCTCTAATAGTCCGTCCTTACCTATTGGGTTTGTTCAGTTTTTCTTCCCCTTCAACCACAGATACTGTACATTCTATTTATATTTTGATTGTATGATACCTTAAATGCCGCAAATTAATTTGATATTTTTTTTTTTAGTTCGTCACTTAGTTGAACCCTATTATTTTTTGCTTATAATTTTCAATTTCTTATTTTATTATTAAGTTTTAAGTTACTAGATTTTTTATTGTATCTGGTGTCAATAAAGTATCATTATTATTTTTCTTATCGATTGTCAGAAGACTCCTCCATGCACACGGACTTGTTGTCCAAGCATGGAGTTATTAATTTACTTTTCACTTGTTTTTCATATTAATGTTACAAACTAATGTATAATCTTTACATTTTTTTTACATACTATGAAATATATAAAGTTCTCGAATAAAATGAATTGAATTCATACATTTTTTTAGTATACTGATATGAAGTTTGTAATAATTTTAGCTTACAAACATAAATTTCATATATTGATCAAATATCTGGTTGATGTATTGCATTTAGTTGATTTAATGACTACTCTATATGCTTCCACATCTGAGCTTAGACCTTCCAACATATTTCAAATGTCCCGAGAGCAAAAAAGTGACACTTTAGTATCATGTTTCAGGGAGTAAAGTGAGCACATTAGACAGTAGGTGGGAGAAAATGATATTTTTCCTTTCATGAACAGCACTAGCCTTGCTACAAGTGATAGACAGGTCCGTGAAGTTGGCCCCACCCATGGAAGCACTAAAATGGTACCATTGGTTAGTGCTTTGTTAGTGCTGAATAGTGCTTTGAACCCCAAGTTAGTGTTTTTCCCGTTCAGGAGTTATAATGGAGAAAACTTGGGTGGGGCTAACTTCACGTGAACTTGGCCCCACCCAGTCAGATCTCGGCCCCTAAGTAAGACACAAAGTCCTAAATGGTATCATTGGTTAGTGCTCTGTTAGTGCTGGCAGGCGCACCAATCCCCATTGATAGTGCTTGTCCCGTTCAGGAGTTATGATTAAAAAACCTTGGGTAGGGCTAACTTCACTTGGCCCCAACCAGTCAGATCTCGGCCCCTAAGTAAGACACAAAGTCCTAAATGGTATCATTGGTTAGTGCTCTGTTAGTGCTGGCAGGCGCACCAATCCCCATTGATAGTGCTTGTCCCGTTCAGGAGTTATGATTAAAAATCCTTGGGTAGGGCTAACTTCACAGTGAACTTGGCCCCACCCAGCCAGATCTCGGCCCCCAAGTAGGATACAAGGTTGTAAATGGTATCATTGATTAGTGCTTCATTAGTGCTGGCAGACGCACCAATCCCCATCGTTAGTGCTTGTCCCGTTCAGGAATTATGATGGAAAAATAGGGCTAGCTTCACAGTGAACTTCGCCCCACCCAGTGAGATCTCAGCCCCCAAGTGAGGTACAAGGTCGTAAATGGTATCATTGATTGGTGCTTCGTTAGTGCTGGCAATAGCACCAATTCCCATCGTTAGTGCTTGTCCCGTTCAGGAGTTATGATGAAAAAACCTTGGGTAGGGATAACTTGGTATCATTGATTGGTGCTTCGTTAGTGCTGGCAATAGCACCAATTCCCATCGTTAGTGCTTGTCCCGTTCAGGAGTTATGATGAAAAAACCTTGGGTAGGGATAACTTCACAGTGAACTTCGCCCCACCCAGTCAGATCTCGGCCCCTAAGTAGGACACAAAGTCCTAAATGGTATCATTGATTACTGCTTCGTTAGTGCTGGCAATAGCACCAATTCCCATCGTTAGTGCTTGTCCCGTTCAGGAGTTATGATGAAAAAACCTTGGGTACGGCTAACTTCACAGTGAACTTGGCCCCACCCAACCAGATCTCGGCCCCCAAGTAGGATACAAGGTCGTAAATGTTATCATTGGTTAGTGCTTCGTTAGTGCTGGCAATAGCACCAATCCCCATTGATAGTGCTTGTCCCGTTCAGGAGTTATGATGAAAAAACCTTGGGTAGGGCTAACTTCACAGTGAACTTGGCCCCACCCAACCAGATCTCGGCCCCCAAGTAGGATACAAGGTCATAAATGTTATCATAGATTAGTGCTCAATTAGTGCTAGCAGACGCACCAATTCCCATCGTTAGTGCTTGTCCCGTTCAGGAGTTATGATGAAAAAACCTTGGGTACGGCTAACTTCACAGTGAACTTGGCCCCACCCAACCAGATCTCGGCCCCCAAGTAGGATACAAGGTCGTAAATGTTATCATTGGTTAGTGCTTCGTTAGTGCTGGCAATAGCACCAATCCCCATTGATAGTGCTTGTCCCGTTCAGGAGTTATGATGAAAAAACCTTGGGTAGGGCCAACTTCATAGTGAACTTGGCCCCACCCAGCCAGATCTTGGCCCCCAAGTAGGATACAAGGTCATAAATGTTATCATAGATTAGTGCTCAATTAGTGCTAGCAGACGCACCAATCCCCATCGTTAGTGCTTGTCCCGTTCAGAAGTTATGATGAAAAAACCTTGGATAGGGCTAGCTACACAGTGAATTTGGCCTCACTCAGTCAGATCCCGGCCCCCAAGTAAGATACAAGGTCGTAAATGGTATCATTGGTTAGTGCTTCGTTAGTGCTGGCAGGAACACCAATCCCCAACATTAGTGCTTGTTGCGTTCAGGAGTTATATTGTGAAACCTTTGTGAAGTCTAACCCTAACACTAACACTAAGTGTTTTTCTATGCATTATAATTATTCAATATTGAAACAGTTTATTCATGGGGATGTTAATCAGCTATATGTATCATTATGTAAGCTATATTAAGCTTAATTACTTATCATGTAATTAGAAGTTATTTGAAGAGGTTATTACAAATAACCTTCTATTAATTGGTTACTTGTTTATCTGTAAAGGCTGGTTTAAACGTAAATCGCAATGGTGAGCTCTTGTAGAGCAGTCTAGGAATTAGTAATTGAGGATAAGCTAGACTTTATGACGAACTACTGAATTATATGAAAAAGATATATAGTCTTTAGCTTTTTCCCGTCAGCATAATTATCTAATTATTTGTGAAAAATATCTGATCTTATAGCGAAGTATTCGAGTTTATAAATTCCTTTACTTATTCCACGATTAGGGAACGATTGATTTCATAACAAAAAAATCTGGTGTGGCGCACTCACACAACTTTCCTTTCCGTTATGAGAATTGATCACCTGACGCTAGTGTTCCCGCGCATCTCAAGTTTACTATTCAAAGATTTGAGCCAGCTGGTGACATGGCAATAACGCTGAAGACACACGAGGTGTGCTATCTCTTCATAGTGAATCATTTGATAGAATCAACAGTTGCCAACAGTTTGCAATTGGATAATCATATTTCTCGAATTTTGAGCTTATATTTTTAATTCTATGTGAAAATGTTACAAAACATTAGTTGTAGAGATTCTCATGCTGAATCTTTTCCACTCGAAATTTTTTGTTTAAATTGTATCTAAAGCCTGATTATTGAGAATTTAAAATCAAACTTTGCATAGATGGGGCGGAGCTCCTGAAATTTTTACAGATATTGGACTTGTGGCAGTTGATAGAGCTTATCGATGACTATTTCACGTATAACTTTAATCAAAATCGTTGGAGCCATTTTCGAGAAAATCGCGAAAAACCCAGTTTTTGACAACATTTTCGCCAATTAAGCCGCCATCTTGAATCGCATTTGATCGAAATTGTTCGTGTCGGATCCTTATATTGTAAGGGCCTTACGTTCCAAATTTCAAGTCATTCCGTTATTTGGGTAATGAGATATCGTGTACACACGCACATACACTCATACACACAAACACACACATACTGGAACAAGGTAATAAACGGGGAGGTGAGAAATGAACATACATTGCGGGGAGGCTGATTTACACACATTTACACACATGTTGGAGATTTAATTTTGTTTTAGAAAGTATATTAATATGTGTTCAATACAGTTGTAACTTTTTTTTTCTGTTAACTTGAAAAAAAAATTACGCATTAAACCTACAAAAAGGGGAGAAATGTGTGTACACTTTCACTGAACAAACCGAGGAGAAATGTGTGTACACTTTCACTGCACAAAGCGGGGAGAAATGGTGTGTACACTTCAAACCCACATTCCGAGGAGGAATTGTGTGTTTAGTTTAACTTACAAAGCGGGGACAAAACCGGTTCTTAACACAAGTTCTGGCTGCAACACTTATTTCGATATTTACTATTCTATTTGATCATAGAATACAATATCGTATGGGTCTTCGAAAGCCAGTTACATGCACGTTGATTTTTGCACGATTGTTTTTTGCCATCCTTATGAATTCGAATAAGTGCAACTTGTCAAACATCATCTGTTTGATCTAATAGAATTTTATAAGGACGGTAAAAAATCGATGTGTATGTAACTGGCTTTTACTAAACAGCCAGTTATGTAAATGGCTTCACGAATTACAATACAATAATAGGATAGTTGATACAATACATGGTTTTAATTCAGATTCATTCATTGATAGAAATAAAAGGAGATTCCGGTGTCGATAGCATCGAAGTCGCCAGGCTGGTCTGGATCATTTATGAATTTCTCAGTATGCAGTATCCACTCAGCAGCTCTAATACAAACACAAACATTAGTCTCGTTTTACTTGGAATAGTAAGACATTATTTCATTATGTCCATTATTACAATAGATCAATTCAGATCCAGTTAGCTGTTAGAGTAATATAATGTAATTACATTCTATACTCACTGTTCAGATCAGCACAATGTTTATAGCCTACTGTAAGCAGTGAGTATAGAATGTTACATTCTATACTCACTGACTGCATATTTATACTGTGTAATAGATTTTATTGATTGTTGCAAAGATTTTAAGTCAATGATTCAACAGGAAATCCATGGTAATATTCAACGATTTCAACCTAATGAATTAGATTGTTGTATGACAAAATGAAATCTCGACAACGTAAATAATTCAGTAATGTTAACTGTACAAGGTTACTTTTTCTCGTATTTTATTGAGTGATAATGGGAGATGATTTCTGATTCCATATTTGGATTCAACCTTTTGAAGTTTGAAACTTTCAAAGCTGGAATTTTTTTGTCTTTTTCTAAAAAGACTTTTCCACTTCAACATTAAAATGTACATTTCACAATATGCATAACAAGATATCAATAACAATAAAGAGGAAATGACTCTTATCGATTATAAACTCCTAAAAATTGAATTCCTTTATCAATTCTCGCCTGTATTCCACTGCCTCCCTCAATATCCTACTAGACTCGTCCAAAATTTTCCATTCAGATACTCAATTACTGTCTCTCTCTCTAGCATCGCCCCTCTCAGATATTTCTTTCTTATTTCACCCAAAATTGAACATTTACCGATGAAATGATAAGCATCTTCCGTTTCTGGCTATTGCACATAGAACAGATACCTATCCCCTCCTCTCTTTGCGGTGCGTGATTGAGCGATAATAGCCCAGAGGAGGCCCTTGAAAATCATCGAGGTAACATTCCGTTTGGACTCATCATTCATGTAATTTCTCGTTCCATCGTCAATTTTTACATCTGCGTAGATTCTGTGAAACTGTGACCGCTCTCTTCTCTCTAGCCACTTACTTTTAACTTTAGCTTTTATCTTCTCCTACCCTCTCCCACGTTGCTTCCCACCCCCTCCTGAAATTTGCTGCTTGCCAGTTGTCCGCTGTTATCGGCAATTCAATATCAAACTCACTTAATATCCGTCTCCATTCAGAATACCAACCACACTTTTATCTTAAACAATGCCTTGCGATCAATGTTCGATATCGGTCGCCAGGTATCTCAAAAGAATTCAATACATATTTTATATGAACGCTCAAAGTATACAACCACAAAATTTCCTTTCCTGTCACTAAGTATACTATATAATTTGGCGTATTACACGGTAGTCCAAATATTTTCTTGACAAACAACCTCAGAAATTTTTCTAGTTCTTCTCTCTCCGCATATCCCAATACCTGTGCTGCATATGTTACAACTGCTTTACTTATCGAATCAAAAATTCTCATTTCATTGACAGAGGTGCTTCATCATTCAAAATGAGTCTTCGCCATACACTATTAATCCCAAATCTGGCAGCTGTTATCTTACATTTAAAATGTGCGGTTAGGGCAAGTCTTGATGAAAAACAACTCGCAGGTATCTGTACTCATTCACTGTTTCAATAACTTCATTTCCATAGTACCACTTCTCTCTTTCTCCCAATCGTCCTCCTCTTCTGAAAACTACAATCTTGGATTTAGCCATGTTCACTGTGAGATTCCACCTTATGCAATATCCCTTTAACTTATTTATCATTGACTGCAGATGTCGAGGATTCTCAGACAACAATACCACGTCATCAGAATATAACAGCGAATTTATCAGCCTCTGCCCAACATAATATACCTCCACCAATAACATCACTCAAATCATTCAAAAATAGTGTGAATAGCAACGGGGAGAATACGCATCCCTGTTTTAATCCATTTCTGGTTTCAAAGTATTCTGTTAAGTTACCCTCCACGCCATGCCATACAGGAGACTTCGTATTTCTATATAGACTCCTCAACATCGCAATAAATTTAGTCGACACTCCCAATCACTCAGTTTAAAAAATAAAGCCTCTCTGTCCACACTATCGTAGCCCAAAAAGAAACAGTACAACTTATTTGTAGGTCTATTCAACGTTTTCATTACTATATTGAATAGAACAAAAATATTATCAGTAGCCGAATAACCTCTCCGAAAGCCACACTGATTCTCTTAATAATCTTTTCTCTTTCCTCCCACAACTGCAACCTTCTCAGTAAAATAAATGAAAATACTTTAGCGACAGCATTTATAAAAGATATGGCTCTATAATTATTCACTTCATTAGTATCACCTTTTTTATGCAATGGAAATATAATTGAACGTGGAAACCCTGTTGGTATCTGTCCACCTCTGACGATGGCATTGGAAAAAGTCAAAATAATCTCTTTGTAATTTTTTGACGCATTCTTGTAAAACTCAGCAGGAACTCGTTATCACCTGGAGCCTTATTGTTGCGCATTGTCTTGAAGGCACTTTCCAATTCATTCATATCTATGTATTTGTCAAGAGTTTGATCTTCAACATTCCTCGCCGCATAATATGTGACTACCCCGCAAACTGATCCAAACACTCGTCTGAAGTGTTCAACCCAATCCTCAGCACTCACAGTTCCCGAAATCTTGAACTCTCTACACTTGAATTTCTTTATCAGAGCCCACAAATCACTGGAATCCTTGACTCTTCTGAATTGTTCTTTTATATCGCTGTAATACGCTTGCCTTTTACTCTTACATAGCAGTTTGTATTCCTTTACTACCTTCATATAATTTTCTCTCACCTGCTCCGAATTTGATTTTCTAAACACATTCAATAGGCTGAACACTCGCTTTCTCATAACCGCACACTCTTTGTCGAACCACTTTTCTCTCCATCCTTCTCTCTTTCTATCAGGTTGGGGCACATAATTTGCAGCTCTATATACAAGATTATTTAATACTTCATAAGTCTCCTCACTACTCTCGGGAAGACCATTTATTTCTCTACAAGCATTGGTGAGTTTAGATATATATTCATTCTTCCTCGCTTCCTTCCATTTCAACTTCGGTAAGAGTGGTAAAATTGTGCTCTCTCTTTCTAGAGTATCAACCGTGATTAGCGTAGCTTCAATTGGGAAATGATCAGATAAAAATTCTGGCACAATAGAAAATTTTCCAACTATTTGCGCTAATTCGACAGCCATGCAACATAGATCTATTACGGAAGCCCCTCTGCCTATAAAAGTAAAGTCTCCCCACCTATCTCCACTTATCCTTCTATTCATAATGATGAAATTAAAAACCTCACAGAACTCCAATATTTTCTTACCTTTCATATTAATCACCTCATCCTTTGACTCTTGCTTATTACTCAGTGCATTTCCCAATTCTATTACATCTGTTAATTCCGACATGTCCTGTCCATTTCCTATTCTACCGTTAAAATCTCCAATTAAAATCATATTATTTCTATTATGCTCTTGCACTATCATAAACTCCATAATGTATTGAATTCTCTCTCCCATTCCATGTCTCCTCCACCACTCAGGTAAATTGGAACTATATAATATTCATCCCGTTGTCCTGCATTCATGTGAATAACTTTCCTCTCAAGCGCATCGATTACCTTACAAAAACTCTCTATTCTTTTACTAATTTCTATTAACTTTCCTCCCTTTGCTCTACCTCAGTTTGATTCTCCAACTGCGAATTCCCAGTATAAATTGTAATCTGGAAAACAGTTTTCAAAATACAATTGCTTTCCTCTTTCAACAAACGTCTCCAATAGTACAAAAACATCATAATTACAAATAAAATTATATACTTGAACAATCTTACCACTTAATCCAGCCACATTGTACGCTACTATACTCAACTGTCCCTTCTCACACGGACTGACGGCGTTATCTCAGCGGTTGCGGTCTTCGTCCTCGCCGCCTCGCTCCTCCTCATCACACATGCTCCCGCTCACGGCCCGCATCACACTCTCATCGAACATGCTCCCGATCTTCTGCAGCCCATCCTCTCCCTCCGAGACCAGTCCATTCTCCTCATCCAGCGTGAAAACCCGACTATTCACGATTAAACGATCCACTTCAACCGATACTCTCCTCTCACTCCCGGAACTTGTTTCTTCAACTCGCCAAGCACCCGGAAAAGCTTTGATCGTCGTTTTCTTGTGTCGAAAGCAAAGTCTTTATGAATCACAAACTGTGTACCCTTCAGCTTCCTACTGTTTCTCGTGATGAAATGGATGTCCTGATCGTCCGGAAAATGCGCAATGATTGGCCCGTTATCTATTTTCTTGCCCAATGCATGTGCTCGATTAACCCAGGTACCTGCTCGTGCCCCCAAATGACTCACACAAAAGTCTTTGACAGTTCTCACGTAATCCACTGTTGCACATTCATATTTCAGCCCGCGAAAAATTATATTGTTCCTTCTCGATCTATTTTCAAAATTTTCCATCTTCCTGATTATGAGATTATTCTGAATTTTTGAGCAACAATTTGATTTCTTAACTGTTAATTCTCGACAGAGAGTTTATTCACTTTTTCAATTAGACCATTTAAATCCACCTTTGTAGCTAGCAGCGCGAGTTTTTCATCCATAGCCTTACTAAACCGCTTTTCAAAACGGTCAAATAGTGATTCAATAAAGTCTGAGTTCACATTACCGGAAGCTTTAACACTTGGGTCTGGAGCACGCTTTTTCTGTTCCATCTCTTCGAGCTCAGGCGAACTTTTAGCACGAGGACTCTTCTTAGCACTATCGTCCGGTGAAAAGTATTGTTAGATACTGTTCTTATTCATTCAGCTTCGAATATTTCGATTCACTTGAGAACAATTTCACAAATAAAAAACAAATTGATAATTCAATTTATTACGAAAGAACTTTTAGCTCTAGGTCTCTTTTTAGCACTACCGTCTGGTGGAAAGTATTGTTGGATACTGTTTTTATTAATTTAAACTTTGAATATTTCGATTCACTTGAAAACAATTTCACAAATAAATAACAAATTGATAATTCAATTTATTACGAAAGAACGTTTTAGGTTAAACATGCACTAAATGAACCGATTAAGCACGACCCGTCCTGAAACTTGAGATAAGAGAGCAAAAAAATTCTGCGACCGCTCCGTTCAACAGCTCACTATCAACTCCTAATTTGAGAACATACGATTTGAAATCGAAAAGTTGTCAGTTGTAATTGGGGAATGATTTTAAAAAACCAATACTTTTATTTTCCATAACTGTACTCATAAAAAATAATATGATAATATATTTTATATTCAAATGAAACGTTTAGTTTTTAATAAAAAAATATTTTTGAGCCCCAAAATCCATTGGAGAGTTACCGAATTGCTTGATCAAGAGATTCAATTGATTGATGATAAAGTTCAATTGCGCCGTGAACATAGAGAATTTGATCTTCATCAAGTTCAAATGTTTGGAGACAAAAGTCGTGTTGCCAATTCATACATAGAAATGATTCTCATTAATCATTCGTGAACAGTACAGGGGAAATAATTGAGGAGTTGGGTGGAAAAACGACCTGAGTCAAAAAATCAAGTTTTGTGTAAATTGAGTTTGAAATATTTAGTACACATCTTCATTATTTCATCAGAATGCAATATTCTTGCAAGTATTTGAACTTTATTGATCTTTTTATACTATTTTCAATGCTATTATTCATAATTAGCCAGTAATCCAAGGCTAACTGATATTAATTGATATA
The DNA here is from genome assembly GCF_014356525.2 of Nilaparvata lugens. NCBI lineage: Eukaryota > Metazoa > Arthropoda > Insecta > Hemiptera > Delphacidae > Nilaparvata > Nilaparvata lugens. Next base: position 36,393,065 of record NC_052508.1, on the reverse strand, counting down.
AGGTGTGTTGTCTCAGGTCGTTTTTCCATAACCCTGGTTGTTACATGTTCAGAGGTTCAATAAAATGATGAAAAACCCGTATCAAGAGTAGTGATAATGATAATATATTGCTCATGATATTGGATAATTAATAAGTAGGTAATAAAGATCTAAAAAATGTCATTTAGAAGTGAACAATTGAAGATGATATTTTCTTCTTGAACACGTTTCTTCCCATGATCAAGACTCTGGAATGTTACATGGTACTGTTCTGATTTTCGGGAAATTCATAAACCCAATGCTTTCAGCATCGGATTCTTCTTCAGGATCATCTAGAGGATAATTGGTTCCCTTGGATGTATTAATGATCTTCTTATACCATTCATTTGGTAGAGAGTTAGTTGGGAGGATATTTTTAATATTCTTTCCGAAGAATGGACATTGATATGTCCAAAGCTCCGCCAATTTATGTAGATGCATTACAATATAATCTTGTATAGTTATTCCAAATTGCTTTTTCCATATCATATACAGTTCAATAATTATTTTCTTAGTCTATATTATGTAAATTCATCTATAATTTTGCTGTATTGTAAGCTATTGTATATGAGTGTATAAGCCAGTATATACTGTAATCTACATAAGTACAAGTAATCTACAAAGTACTCAATCAATCAATCAATCAATCAGCTTCTTCTTTTGTAAGAAAACAAAATAAGGATTTCACTGGCTGCTGGCTCACAGCTTGTCAGCTGAATAATTTCAGGTTTGCCACATAAACAAAAAATTTTCACAACTCAATCATTTTTCAAGATAAAACAACATTTTATGTACCAATCTGTTCAGAATTCAATGGCGGATAGAATGAAGCGTGTTGCGGAAAAACGACACGAGTGGCCTCGGGTCGTTTTTCTACCCAGCTCCTCAATTTCACAATTGAAAATAATAATTTCACACATACAAAGCCTATGGAATACTGTGTACGTAGTACAGTATCCTTTCCTGCTCAAATCAAACCTGTACTGTAGGCTACAGAAGAGTCACGACATGTCAATTGGAAAATTTTCTCATTTTCAAATGTCTGCTCATGATATGATATCTTCTCATTTACATTTGACGATTTCTCAAATACAATTCACTACTCTCAATTACATGTGTGATGACTTCCTAAATACAATTGACTATTCTCATTTAGGCTACATCTGACATTCTCTCAATTACAAGTGACTATTCTCAAATACAATTGATACTTTCTCAAATTAACTTTTTACTTTCTCAAATAAAATTGGAAAAGGTGTTGTGACTACTATTTATTTTTTTTTTTTGAGCAGGGTATGATTACTAAATCTTTTCTCCGGAACAACGTCTTTTCACAAAAAGTGAGCATGCCGTACACAAGTAAAATATTCAATCCAAGGTTTACAAGAGAGTTTTTGCAAGAATTGACAGACACAGAAGAAAATGTCAATATGGAGAGAAACTAAGAGACAAATTTCATTTTATCATAGGCTATCCTGATCTTGAGATACAATGTTAGGTTAGCAAAGTTTGAGGCATCCGCTTCTCTAAAACAGTAAGTGAATTCTCAGTGAAGCCTGTTCAAGAATATAAACTTACTGACGTGCTATTCTTGAATCTTAACAAGCCTCCCATTCGCATCATTCTAGCAATAATGAAAATTCAATGCGGAAAATTCTCGGGAAATTGTGTTACCAAGTCACCATTGATTGTGATGAACCTAATTGGCGTTGAATTGTAGAGGATTTTATTCTCTTGGAAACAGTTCTGGATTTTTTCACTATGAAAGGTTTTTGAGTTATATGGAGAAAAAAACAGGTATTTTTAACACTGTAAGGTTAGCAGAGGGTATTTTTTTGTGAAGAATCATTTTCAGACTATTTGTACCAAATAACTAAAAAATCAGTACCACAATACATTCTGGCAGCATGTTTCCTCGCTCCCTTCTCATGTCTCAAGTGGATGAACAGAAAAATAAACTATGAATTCGCTAAGCTGTGACTCAATGAGTCTGAACGAAAAAGGAGATAAGATGCTGATTCATAAATTCACGGCAAGCCCCATAGCAAACCAGTTACTTCGAACAGTGAAGGAGACAATGGAGATATGCAGGGATATGCAAGTACCCCGCATTGTATGCTCAATCCGTAAATGAGTTTTGTGTGAGTGTGTATTAGCGATCGTAGCACAACGTGGTGGCAATTTTGGAAACTGGAGTGTATCCCAATTAGGTGGAGTACTAACAAAATGGGGAGATTTTTTTTATTACGTTTTTACATGGTTTTAAGCATGTAGAAGTGATTTTTACTAAAATTGAGCAGTGACACTACGGGGTCTCCCCTTAGTGTACACACCTCCCCTTAATGTGCTGTGTATACTTGATTGTCTCCCCGTATTATACCTTGTTCCAACACACACACACAACACACACACCACACACACACAACACACACACACACACACACACACACACCACACACACACACAACACAACACACACACACACAACACACACACACACACACACACACAACCACACACACACACACACACACACACCACACACACACAACACAACACACACACACACACACACACAACACACACACACACACACACACAACACACACACACAACACACACACACACACCACACAACACACACACACACCACACACACCACACACACACACACACACCACCACACACACACACACAACACACACCACACACACCACACACACACACAACACAACACACACACACACAGACCAATACCCAAAAACCACTTTTTTGGACTCAGGGGACTTTGGAACGTATAGAAATTTAGAAATTGGGTTACCTTAATTTTTTTCAGAAAGCAATACTTTCCTTACCTATGGTAATAGGGCAAGGAAGGTAATTAGAAATTGAAATTTTTCAATATATCTATGTTACAAAACCATCTGTCCCCGATAAAATCTTTCCAAAATGTTTTTTTCAATTATTAATAATTCTGTCTGCTCACAATTCAACATAAGCTCAAATATCATGAGAGAGTAATTCATTTTAAAACAAAAAACTCTTATGTGACTCACTCACACAACTTTTCTTGTCATTGTGATGCTTAGGCTCAAGGTATGTAGATTGAATAAACCTTATATTAAACTACTATCACAATAAACCTTGGTTTAGGCCTATGATTTTGAATCGGATTCAACCTATCACATTATGATGTATTATTTTTAAATTTATTAGCTGACAAGATCTATTCTGCTATATTTTCCAGTGAATTTCCACTATGTCTTTATAATTAACAGGTTAGCTCAACTACCTATGCATGCAAATAATCAAATTCATCTATAAGGGTAACAACCACACTGAAAGCGGAGCGTGGCGTGGCGTTGAGGAGCGTCGTGAACAATATAATGTTAAGTAATGAGCTAAAACACACTGGAAGCGTCTACCGCAGAGCGGAGCGGGGCGTCAAACTTTAGAACAAGCTAGTTTGTTTTTTGGAGCGTCTACGAGCGGAGACGCATTACTTAACATGCTATTGTTCACGACGCTCCTCAAAGCCTCAAAGTCCGAGTGCCCTACTAATGTACATACTAGTGGTCTACTCTTGTACATAATAATGCAAGTATTGATATTCTTATATTAATATAGTAATAAGTACATAATAATAACATTAATTGTATTATGATTATAGTATTTTATACAATAAATAAAATAAAATAAATGCAAATATTCTACTACATTCTCCCACCATCTACTACACTAGTATATTATTTAATGTTTGCCCAAATTCCCCTGTAATGTGTGGTATTTGATTATTCAAGAGAGAAAATTCATTTATTGTACTTTGAAATAAAAGTAAGGCTTTTCCAATTCATTTCATTCATATTTCTATGTAGTAAATATTGTAGGGGAAATTTGGTTCATATTTTATTTATAGGTTAAAAGTTTATTTCTGATGGAAGAAGGTTACCTTAGTGTTATTACAAGCCTTTTTTTTAGCAGATATTGGATTCCTCCAATTAGTGACTTGTTTTTCCAAATCAGGCTTCACTCTTGTCAAAATAATCAAAGGTTGAAGTTGACACTCGCATTTACTAGAAAAATCGGGACTTATGCTCCGCAACTATTGTAAATGGTGAATGAATCCTATATTTCATGTTGAATTCATCTGAAACCAGGTACTGCTGGTCGCGTACATACAGAGATTTTTCTCAGGTGCATCCTTCTTCTTTCTCCATTCCTCACCATGATCACCAGCTGTAGTCTTTCTACAAAATTCTTGGGAACCCTTCTATTGAAAATCTTTGAAATAATGTAGACTGGTTCAAATAGGAAAATATTAGATATGGTATATTAGTATATGGTTGGTTGGATTCGGAGCCAGAATTCTTTTAGACGTTATGATGATGATGATGATGATGATTATGATGATTATAGAAATTGTAATAGAATCATAAAATACTTGGTGGGCCAAACTAATTATCAAGTGTGATATTCTATCATGTTAATAGGTAAATTGTTAACAGATACTTACCAAAGACATGTTATTCATCTTTATGTATTTGAATTTTCATATGCTCATTTTTAGAAATTATATTGTGAAGTTATATTTGGCGTCGCATGTGCCCTGCTGGCAGCAGTCGGTAGAGCAAAAGATTTTCGAATAATATTATTATTTTTATGACTCCTGAAAGAGAAATACCAAAAATTTCTTACCAGCTCTTCAAAGAGCTCAAATAATTCTCTGCTCTCAACGGCTGCAAACGGTAGCTGCTTTAACAGTTTACAGTTCTCATGACTGATCTGGTGGTCGACTCCACAAATATAGATGCAGAAGATGTAGATAGATACAAGGGTTCTGATTTTTGTACTAGACAATATGGTATCGGCATCAATGCCACCCGCCACCATCTGACAAAGGGGTCAGCAGTGTGAGATGATACCAAGCGGAATCAAATGCGATACTCTATCAGAATACCTTATAAATTCTATTAATTTATAGTGCTGCTGCAACTTAATACTATGACCCTTGTGTTGTTCCAAATCGGATGCGATGATTCTGAATAATTTGAGTAGATCTTGAGAACGTAATATTTCCAAAGATTTAATAATCAATGCTGTATATCGCCGATTTATCCAAACTTATTCGGTGAAGAATATAGTTGCTTGATAATTAAAATAATTTGTCAATACTGGTGATAATAAAATAGACTAGAACAAGATTGGTCATGCATGAAGATAGGATCATAAATGGAGGGTACACCATTCAACAAATAAAATATATAATTACATGAAAATATCAACGAGCAATAATAAAAAATAGAACAATAAATATAAAAATAATATGACAAAATATATATATAGCAAAAAATATCACAGATAGCTCACAAAAAGATTTTACTTCGCTTATTAGCATCAATTAATAAATCATGTGCCTCTCTAATCAGCATATATTCTTTCTACTTGTATAGCTCAGTTGTCAACTCAAAATTCATGAATTTTTCTTCCAACAATATGAGAAATAAAAGTATTAAAATATCTCAGAGTTTGGGTTCGGTCACTGGTGGAAAATCAGATAAAATAATTTATCTTATGAACATGAGCTTCAAAAAATGATTATAAATTACTGATAAAAAAGATAGATAAGTGAGCATATATAATAAATCAAATAGTAATAAATATTTAATCTGTGCATACTCAAATATTAAATTCTCATAAATTGTTCTTAATAAGACTCCCTTTATGTTTCAAATATTTGCGCAAATTTCAATATTAAGTTTGATCTTTAAATAAACCTTCGACGAGCTAGCTTTATTTAATTGTGATTTATTTGTAGCACTGAGGGCCCTACTTAAGAATTATTGAACTCATGTGTCGATTTTTCACAATTATTGATGGTGGTCTGGATTTGTCTCAGTGTCCTAAATCTTTTCTTGTGGGCTGCTGTCTCCTCTCCAGTGGTAATATTTAAATTTAATGACTCATGGCATACTGCGACATCACTGAGTCTTATGAAATTTATTTTTGAATTACATGAATCAAACTTGAACTTAAACAAAAATCATTTAATGTTTAAAAAGGGATTTAGTCTGTGCTCTCATAATTGGTGGGTGTCCCTGGTGACCTCTGGCAAGCAAGTGGGCTATGGGTCTTCCCCTATTCTTTCTCAACGATACTTCCATCTTTTTAATTTACATAAAATTTAAATATCCTCTCCCATTGGTGGATTTTAAATACTCCACTATGACATAATTTAATACTGTCAAATAGTCCATAACAAAACATCATATTCCTTACTATCCATTGAGTGAATATTTTAGTCTTAAACTCTTATTTTACATTGATTACATAGTACTGTACATTCTATAACGATTACAAACTTTTATGATTTTTATAAATACCACATGGAGATTTTGAATTAGATCATTTTTAGTGCTGGTCAAATAATGCATTGTGATTGGTACATCCCATCCCAAGACTGTAACATGTATTATTGCACTTAATAAAGTTAAATCCCATTTCCTTTATCTTTTTGTTTTGTTTTTCATATTTTTGTTCATGCTCATTGATATAATGAATATTTTGTGCTTTCTTAATCGTTTTTTGTTTACATTTATTTGGCATGCTTAGCTTACTAAAACCTCTGATCCTAGCCTTAGTGAATGCTGCCTAGATGCAATTAATTTGCATCCTTATAGGTCTCCTTCTATTAGGTCTATATTTATAGGTCTCCTTCAACCAATGTAGATAATTTTCTCAATTGTTTGAATGATTGTTTGTATTCTATCAAAAATAAGCCCAATATAATTTTTGCTGGTGACTTGAATATACATCTGAATAAGTCTATGCTTGCGACTAATGAATATTTCGGAATTTTATCCTTGAATGGTTTTAAATCATACATAAACAAGCCTACTAGAGTTCAAAATGGCACTGAATCGATTATCGATCACATATTTTTAAAGAATTCCTCTTTCAATCCAGACAATGTATTAAGTTCACTAATAAAAACAAACATCACTGATCACTTTTGTGTCGGCATCCACATTGATCTTTCAACTGACAAAATTGTAAGTAAAAATAATTCTTTCAATAAAATAGATTTCAATAAATTAATATTATCCATTGAAACTGAAAACTGGGATAACTTATTAGATGACAATTTACATGTGAATGAAGCAATGCAAATTTTAACTGAAAAAATATCAAATCACATTAAACTTGCAACAGATACAGTAAAGATTCCGCATAAATTACAACCCCTTAAACCTTGGATTACGCGTGGACTTGTACATTCCATTAAAAAACGGGACAAATTGTTTAAAACACTTTCAAAGAAGCCTTTCAATGACCGTTTAAGAAATGAGTATAAAAATTACAGAAATCTTCTTAATAAATTAATAAAACAGAATAAATGTGAGTATTATAAGAATAAAATTAATCAGAATATAAACAACTCTAAGAAAATCTGGAAAACTTTAAAAGAATTGTTAGGTAGAAGACATACTAAAAAAATTCCCAAAATAGAAGCTGATACACTAAATCAACATTTTGCTCGCGTAGGAAAACTTTATGCTGAGAAATTGAAGTCAAATAATCCCATTGCAACAACATGTAATCATTTCAAGGACTCATGTGTGGAGCATTACAACTCTTTCTTCTTGACACCTACCAATGAAAATGAAATTACTGCTACAATTAACTCTCTAAACAATAACTAAGCTCCAGGAATTGACAATATTAGCAATAGGATTTTAAAAACTATTTCACCACATATTATAAAACCATTGAAGGTGATAATAAATCAATGTTTTGCGGAGGGTTTTTTCCCTGATAGTTTAAAATTGGCCAATATCATACCCCTACATAAATCAGGTGATGCTTCTAATCCATCAAATTATCGTTCAATCAGCTTGTTGAGTACTTTTCCAAAATTATTGAAAAGTTAATAAAATACCGTTTAGTTAGCTATCTCCTAAAGCATAATATAATTCACAAAAATCAATTTGGGTTTCAGTCTAAAAAAAGTACAGTAGATGCAATATCTCTTCTAACACAGAAAATTACAGAAAATTTCAATAACAAAAATAAAACAATAGCCATATTTTTAGACCTTGCTAAAGCTTTTGACACTATTCCTCACTCAAAACCAATCAGTATTTTACCTGCATTGTCCAAAGTGCTAGAAAGACTCATTCATGCTCAAGTTGTAAAATTTCTAGACAAAAATAGTAAGCTTCATAACTTTCAATCAGGCTTTAGAAAATTCCATTCAACTGAGACAGCTCTGCTTCGTGTCACTGATGATATAAGGTTAGCTATGGACCAAAGAAAATGCACCATCCTCACCCTATTTGATTTTTCTAAAGCATTCGATACTGTTGATCATACAGTCCTTCTGAATAAGTTGGCTATTCTTGGTTTCAGTCACAACTCGTTAGTTTGGTTTAAATCCTATCTATTAGGTAGGAAACAATGTGAATTTTTGTCGGTGACAAAAAGTCAACTTGGAAAAACGTTATGCATGGAGTACCACAAGGTTCAATTTTAGGCCCTCTCCTCTTCACTTTGTATGCTAATGACCTTTCTTCCATTATCAAATTCTCCAGTTTCCATACTTATGCAGACGACCTTCAAATCTATTTAAGCTGTCCCATAACAAAAATTAATGAAACAGTTGGAATAATGAATCAGGATATCAATTCGATAGTGGAATGGACAAAGAAAAATGGCCTTAAGCTTAATCCCATCAAAACACAACCCATTATAATTGGATATTCTCGTCTTATAAACAATATTGACCTTGAATCGATTCACAAAATTAGTGTAGACGGTAATGACATTCCTTACTATAGCTCAGTTAAAAATTTAGGCATTATTATGAATAATACTCTTGACTGGTCAGAACAAGTGAACAAAACTTGTAAAAAGGTATTCTCAGCCATGCATGCATTGAAGAAAATGCACGATATCCTCCCTAGAAACATTAAATTATTATTGGTTCAATCTCTCATCTTCCCACATTTAATGTATTGTAATTCTGTTCTTAACGATATGCAAGTCACTCTGAATGATAAACTACAGCGTTGCCAAAATTATTGTCTACGTTTCGTCTACTCTCTCCAACGCCATGATCATATCACCCCAGCCCACATTGCTAGTTCAACATTAAAGCTTCCCGATCAGAGGCTTTTTCGAATAGTCAAGCTTGTTAGAGATATCTTGATATACGGTAATCCGAACTATTTTAAAGATGATTTCAAATTTGTCTCTGAAGGTAGGAGGATAGATGCTTCACATACTAGAACCGGAGAAAGTACTTTAAGGATACCCAATCATCGAACTACTATTTTCACAAAATCATTCTTAGTCAGTGCTTGTCGTGCATGGAATGCACTTCCTGTTTCTATCAGGTCCATCGAGAGCCGAGCGAGCTTCATCCTAACTTTAAAAAAACATCTTTTGGAACAAATGACTGAAACTGTCCGGCCCAAGAATGATCACATGACATCCATCCCCCACCCATCCCACAAATACAAACCTTTAAACCATGTTATAGAACGAATTGTATATATATATATATTATATAAACTCATGTTATTTCAATTATCCACTGCATAATGCTGTATATTACTGAAAGTCGATAACCCTGATCTACTTTCAGCCTACTTCATTTTATTTATTTGATCTTATCTACCTATATAATTATTTTACTCTATCAATTTTCTGTTTTTTTTTCTCTTTAATATTCATATTGATTAAAACTTTTACATTATTCCCATTAATAAATAAATCCTTAGTTTAAATAACGAAATTAACGTTTTGGTAGAGAGTTAGTGGGGAGGATATTTTTAATATTCTTTCCGAAGAATGGACATTGATATGTCCAAAGCTCCGCCAATTTATGTAGATGCATAACAATATGATTATTATCTAGAGTTATTATATTACAACTGCTTTTTCATATCATATACAGTTCAATAATTATTTTCTTAGTCTATATTATGTAAATTCATCTATAATTTTGCTGTATTGTAAGCTATTGTATATAAGTGTATAAGCCAGTATATATTGTAATCTACATAAATAAAGTACTCAATCAATCAATCAATCAATCAAAAACTTCTGATAAAAATGGAAAAGTTGGGTATTCGAGGAATAGCCCTTGAATTATTTAAGAGCTATTTAAAAAATAGATTCCAAATGCTCAAAATTGATGAAAAACCAGCCTTGAACAACTCACTGATTACGGTCTTCCACAAGGAACAGTCTTGTCGCCGATTCTCTTCCTAATCTACATTAATGATCTTCTCAAGTTAGAATTAAAAAATGGTGTCTCAATCGCTTTTGCTGATGACACTTCATTGTTATTCAGTGAAATGAATTGGGAGGATACTAAAAAAGCAGCAGAATCCGGACTTAAAATAGTAAAATCGTGGTTTGATGAGCATATGTTAACATTGAACATAGAAAAAAGTAATTTCATGTCTTTCTCTCCAAATTCTATAGGCCAGCCGCAAGGTTTGGATTCCATTAAAATCCATAATGTAAATTGCAAAGAATCTGATTGGATAAATTGTACATGCTCAAAGCTTAATAGAGAACATTGTGTTAAATATTTGGGTGTAATGATTGATCAACATTTGCGTTGGGATGTTCACATCAATAGTACATGTAACAAACTCAGACATTGCATAAGTAAATTCCATAATATCAGCCAAGTTAGTAATGAAAAAATCTCAAGACTCATATATTTTGCCTACATTCAATCATTTCTACAATATGGAATAAAAATTTGGGGTGGAACATACTCAAACCACTTGGAGAAACTTTTTGTAATTCAAAAACACATTATAAGAGCTATATTGGGAAAACCCAGACTCTATCCAAGTGAGTACCTGTTTAGTGAGCTAGATGTTTTAACTGTCAGGCAGCTTTACATAAAAAATTTAATCATCTACATAAATAAACATATGAATCTTTTCAACCTGTGTGTTTCACCATATAACCTCCGTCCCTCATCTATTACCTTTCAAATTACAGATACTATTTTATCAATTTGTAGAAAACAATTTTTATATCAGGTATCAAAGCTCATCAATGTTATTCCTAACCATTTTATCACTAGTAAATTGAATAGAAAACTGCTAATTGAAATTCATACATGGATAATCTCGAACAATGTAATTTTGACAATGTAATTTCCTCATAGCTTAGTATAAAGACTTCTCATGTTTTTTATGTAATCTTCAACTATTCTTTACTTTCCCCTATGCCTTCACTCTGCTCTTTCTCTTCCCTTCCTCGCTCACTTTTTCTTTTCCCTATTTCTTAATAATATCCCATTATTATTCTCATGTACTGTTAAGCATTGAACACTCGGCCTCTGCGCTCAGGTTCCTCGAACCTTGCAGGGACTTCCCGTTTTTAATATAGTTATGTATAATCCTATTAATGGTATTTTTCTTTTTCATTTTATATTGTATTTTACTTTTTTCATTTATAACCATTTTTTTCATTGTAATTATGTTTTGGGGACAAAATGAAGACTTGATTTGCCACAAGGTGTCCGGCTAATTTTAAAAAATATGTCTCGACCGATTACTAAGGTCGCCGACTAGCTAATATCAAAGAACCTAACCTCAAATATTATTATTATATTATTAAATAATTGCAACCAGACTTTTATTTTCATTTGGCTGTTAATAATCATAGCCTTGAGAGCCGTTATCATCTAATCTCTAGACAATTGATACCATAACTGGTGATAACAATATTTCCAGCTTCTGGTGCTGAGACCTATCAATTTCTTTCAATATTAGTATTCTGGGAAATACCCAAAATATATTTTTACAATTTTTTTATGATGATGATTGTAGAAATTGTAATAGAATCATTTAATTATATGATGATAATAGAAATTGTAATAGAATCATTAAGTACTTGGTGGGCCAAACTGATTCTCAAGTGTGATATTCTATCATGTTGATAGGTATATTGTTAACAGATACTTACCAAAGACATGTTATTAATCTTTATGTATATATCTATGTATTTAAATTTTCATATGCTCATTTTTAGAAATTATATTTATGATGATGATTGTAGAAATTGTAATAGAATCATTAAATTATTGGTGGGCCAAACTGATTCTCAAGTGTGATATTCTATCATGTTAATAAGTATATTGTCAACAGATACTTACCAAAGACATGTTATTCATCTTTATGTATATATCTATGTATTTAAATTCTCATATGCTCATTTTTAGAAGTTATATTTATGATGATGATTGTAGAAATTGTAATAGAATCATTAGATTGTTGGTGGGCCGAACTGATTCTCAAGTGTGATATTCTATCATGTTAATAGGTATATTGTCAACAGATACTTACCAAAGACATGTTATTCAGATATATTTATATATTTATGTATTTAAATTTCCACATGCTCATTTTCAGAAATTATATTCATGATGATGATTGTAAAAATTGTAATAGATCATTGAATAATTGATTGGCCAAACTGATTCTCAATCAGTGTGATATTCAATCTTGTTAATAGGTATATTGTCAACACATACTTATGAAAGACATGTTATTCAGATATATGTATACATTTATGTATTTAAATTTTCATATGCTTATTTAAAAAAAAATTATAATGATGATTATAGTAATTGTAATAGAATCATAAAATACTTGGTGAGCCAACCTGTTTCTCAAGTGTGATATTCTATCATTGTAAAATCTGACAAAGCATTTATTGGAACAGGTCCACTTCGATACTCATTCCATTACTATGTAGACGTCATTTTGTCCGTCTGCACTGTCCGGTGACGTCACAGTCACGGTTACACGTCACTGCCATACTCAAAATTGTTTTCTAATATTATTCGTCGTTTCAATTTTAATATTTGTATTATTCAATTTTTTGGAATTTATTTCGTCTTTTAGGCATCTTACTTTCTTGATAATTGCTACTTTTTCATCAAACGTTTGCAGACGTTTGTTTACGTGTCTGGCATTTCCAGCTTCTTTTTTGTTAGTAGAGCGTCGGTCTGGCCTCTTGTCTTTCCATCGTTTCTCGTTGGTGAGTGCACACCGCTTCAGTGTACTTTCTCTTCATCCAAATTCATCTGGTTTACTGAACGTTTTTAAATGTGAATTATTCCTTCAAATTAATTCTTTAAATCTATTCATCAACTGTGATTCAATTATTCATCATTTCTTCATGTATTTACGTTGATAAACTTTGTCAAAGTTCCATAGTATTGTGTTAGCGTCTATCGCCATTCTGCTATCAACATGTTTTCGACATTTGAAATTCAAACTTTCAATTTCATCATCTCTACCGTTTGGAAATCGTTCTGAAAATTCCATTACTTGAAATTCAGATTATTTGTTTGGAATTCTACATGTTCCTGCTCACATTTCCATTGTAGGAATTGCCTACTGTGTTGGACGCTTCCATTCTCTGGCCATCATATCGTCGCTTTCTGATGTCCTGTTCCTTGGGTTACCGTGGATTCCTTGCCTGTCTGCCTGGCTGCATCTCTTCCTCAAAATTTAATTCAGGTTACGTAAATCGTTTTATTCAATTTTCATTTTACTCATGTATTGCATAACTGTTCATGAAATCACTAACAGCGTGTCAAAACTGGACCACGTTGTTCTCTATTTCCAATTCAAACATTTTAATGTGCATTCATATTATTTTTGTAGCTATCATTCAGCTTTTACGGCAATTAAAAACATTAATTGTCCATACTTATTCGGCATTCAAGCCTATGTTCATGAATTCAATATGTTGCAGTGTATGTCTCATTGAGAGCACTGTCCTACATTATTTCAAGATTTTAATATGTATTATTCAATTTTGATAGCTACCCTTGGCTTGCAAGCGTATTTTCATATCTAAATTATTGTATTAATGTCGACCGAGACATTCAATTTTGTTGATAGCTACCCTTGGCTTGCAAGCGTATTCTCATATCTGAGTTGTTCAATTGATGTCTAACTTGATATTCAATTCATTGAAGTACTATGTCGCCTGTATTCAACATTGACAATTATTTCATTGTATTTGATAGCTACCCTTGGCTTGCAAGCGTATTCTCATATCTGAGTTGTTCAATTGATGTCTAACTTGACATTCAATTCATTGAAGGCCTATGTCGCCTGTATTCAACATTGACAATATTATTTCATTGTATTTCATTGTATTAATGTCGACCGAGACATTCAATTTTGTTGATAGCTACCCTTGGCTTGCAAGCGTATTCTCATATCTGAGTTGTTCTATTGATGTTTAACTTGACATTCAATTCATTGAATGCCTATGTCGCCTATATTAATATACTCAATATTAACAATTATTTCATTGTATTTGACAGCTACCCTTAGCTCACAAGCGTTATTTTAAGGACACTGACGCCTATTTCAATGTGTATGACATTGATTTTGGACTTGCTTATGTTAATGTCAGCCAAGACATTCTCATTCTTGAACTTATTTGTACTAGTGTCAATCAAAACATCTAACCATTTCAATATATAGAGCATTATCTACATAATTATCATTATCATTTATTTGTTATTATTGTCATTAGATATTATCATTGTCATTTGTTATTATTCTTTTTAAAATCATTAAGATTGAATTTTTTAGCAGTAACTTTATTATTGTATCATTTAAAATTTTCCATTCTCAATTCAGGTATCATTGACAGTACCTTATCAATTGTTGTTAGTCTTCAATGGTCATTAGTGTCATTGACCTAAATTCATTTAAATTTTGTTATCGCTTATTTTCTAACGGTTTTATTACATTCTGAGTATATTTTTGCCCACACCTTCTTCTACTAGAATTCCCAGTGTCGCTCTGGGCCGGCTAGACTCAGTCGGCGTCTGGGGTGGGCCGCAGCAGGGGACAGGAGTCTTGGTGGGGTGTCAGCCAACCGCCCTCGTTCGAGTCAAGGGCCTTGAGTACTTTGGAGAAATGTTTCCCTCTTTTAGGTAAGAGGGGCCGTGCTTTCGCACTGCCAAACAGGGTTGGGTGTGGAGTGAAAGGAGTAGGATCGCTGCGGTGTCCGCAGTGAGGGAGGTCTCTGTGACGGGAATATCGTTCCCGATTGCCACAATGTGTCCTCTTGTGAGTCAATTCAAAATTCAATTCAAAAAGTTATTTATTTCACAAGTCTTACAAGCAATCAAAGTGGTAGCCTACATCATAAAATAATAATACACTTTACAATAAAAATAAGGCAATGTTAGCACCACAGAAATGACAGCGATATACAAATATATATTAAGAAATATTTACTCTCGCAGAGGCATTACTGCCTGTGTGCGAGAATGAGTCTAAGGTAGGAATAGGCATATATAAATATTTCGCAGTACTTGCACAGATCGGTTATGCTTAGTCTTAGATCTATTAACTGGAGTCGGTCACCGGGTCACTATTCTCGGGAACCGGGTGTTTTCCGGGGTCCGGATCGGTCTCGGAGTTCTCGCAAAGGCTTTCCCTAGCCTTTCTTGAGGTCCTCTTGCGATTCCGGATGGTATCGGCAAGCTGCGAGAGCCCGCGCACCGGACTTCTCTAGGTCCTGGTCTTCGGGCACCGGGTGTCTTCCTGGGGTCCGGATCGGTCTCGGAGTTCTCACAAAGGCTTTCCCTAGCCTTTCTTGAGGTCCTCTTGCGATTCCGGATGGTATCGACAAGCTGCGAGCGCCCGCGCACCGGACTTTTCTAAGTCCTAGTCTTCGGGCACCGGGTGTCTTCCTGGGGTCCGGATCGGTCTTGGAGTTCTCGCAAAGACCTTCCCTAGCCTTTCTCGAGGTCCTCTTGCGATTCCGGATTGAATAGGCAAGCTGCGGGAACCCGCGCACAGGACTTCTCTATGTCCTAGTCTTCGGGCACCGGGTGTCTTCCTGGGGTCCGGATCGGTCTCGGAGTTCTCGCAAAGGCTTTCCCTAGCCTTTCTTGAGGTCCTCTTGCGATTCCGGATGGTATCGGCAAGCTGCGGGAGCCCGCGCACCGGACTTCTCTCCTGAGCACTAAGTCCAAGTCCCCGGGCACCGGGTGTCTTCCTGGGGTCCGGATCGGTCTCGGGGTTGTCGGAAAGGCTTTCCTTAGCCTTTCTTGATGTCCTCTTACGATTCCGGATGGTATCGGCAAGCTGCGAACGCCCGCGCACCGGACTTCTCTAAGTCCTAATCCTCGGGCACCGGGTGTCTTCCTGGGGCCGGATCGATCTCAGAGTTCTCGCAAAGGCCTTCCTTAGCCTTTCTCGAGGTCCTCTTTCGATTCCGGACTGTATCGGCAAGCTGCGGGAGCTCGCGCACCGGACTTCTCCAAGTCCTAATCCTCGGGCACCGGGTGTCTTCCTGGGGTCCGGATCGGTCTCGGAGTTCTCGCAAAGGCCTTCCCTAACCTTTCTTGAGGTCATCTTGCGATTCCGGATTGAATCGGCAAGCTGGGGGAGCCCACGCACCGGACTTCTCTAAGTCCTAATCCTTGGGCACCGGGTGTCTTCCTGGGGCCCGGATCGATCTCGGAGTTCTCGCAAAGGCCTTCCCTAGCCTTTCTCGAGGTCCTCTTGCAATTCCGGACTGAATCGGCAAGCTGCGGGAGCCCGCACACTGGACTTCTCTAAGTCCTAATCCTCGGGCACCGGGTGTCTTCCTGGGGCCCGGATCGATCTCGGAGTTCTCGCAAAGGCTTTTCCTAGCCTTTCTCAAGGTCCTCTTGCGTTTCGAGGTTCCGGCGATGATGTACCACAACGTAGTCAGGTTTTAACCAAAACCTGGCGTGTCGCTGCTGGTTGTAACAGGCAGGTTGATTCCCAAACTGGTTGAAAAAGTCGAACAACACTCGTCCAAGTGTGTGTTGAACTGCGGAGCTTCCAGTGTCTGGGATTAACCACCTTTAACCTCAGACACAACTCCCGGTCGTCGAAGGATTCGGAGTACACTCAAATCACAAGTTGTACTACGTTGCTAGCTGCGCGCTGCTTCCTTCACTCCTCTGTCGACCGCTCGCACTGGACTTCCTAACTAGACTGCCGCCTACTAGCCTTTCACGAGCCTCCCTCAGTGGCCGAGAGGGAGGGGAGTAAGGATGCCCAGCACTGCTGAGCGGTAGCCCAGCGGCTGGCTTGCTCGTTGACCTCTGTGATTCCATCAGAGATAACCGAGCGTCTTATAACGAGCCCTAAACTCAATTCCCTCCATTAGTTACGATATACATCGTGACAACATGTTGTAATAAAATTCATCTAAAGATTTAAATCGATTTATCTACTTACACTTGTTTTTGTATGTGGCCATCTGCCTATTATTTTATTAATATTAAATCTCATCTTGTTGACTCATTATGTCTTTTTTTTGGCGTACTCACCACACTTCAAGCTATCAGTTTTTTATGCACAGAATTCAGAGATTTATTTGTAGGTATTAATACCAACTATCATTCACAGTCCACTGCCTTGACTTTGGATTCTGTCAATCATGTTAATAGGTATATTGTCAACACATACTTACGAAAGATATGTTATTCAGATATATTTATATATTTATGTATTTAAATTTTCATAAATTTAATAGAATCATTAAGTTATTGGTGGGCCATACTGATTCTCAAGTGTGATATTCTATCATGTTAATAAGTATATGTCAAAGACATGTTTATGTATTCATCTTTATGTATATATCTATGTATTTAAATTATCATATGCTCATTTTTAGAAGTTATATTTATGATGATGATTGTAGAAATTGTAATAGAATCATTTAATTATTGGTGGGCTGAACTGATTCTCACTTGTGATACCGTATTCAATCTTGTTTATAGGTATATTGTTAACAGATACTTACCAAAGACATGTTATTCAGATATATGTATATATTCATGTATTTAAATTTTCATATGATCATCTTTAGGAATTATTGTTATGATGATGTCTAACTGATTCTAGAGTGTGATATTCAATCATGTTAATAGGTATATTGTTAACAGATACTAATGAAAGACATAAAATACATGTTATTTATATACATTTATATATTCATGTATTTAAACCTCGATTAAACTATTGAAAAAATCTTACATTCATCGTTTTGTTATTACTTATTCTATGCATTTCACCGATTGACTTTTTTATAGTATTTAAAATTGTTATCCACTCCTCATGAATAAATGCTTATAATATCATAATTATGATCAAGTATAAAAGCACGTCATGGTGTAATCATCATTATTAATATTGAAAATCGAAATTACATGCAGTAAATCACCCCAAAGAATTCTGCTACTGTAAATACTGACAACATAGTTAACAGCTAGATGGAAATGACCCTTTTGTCAAAATTTGCAGTAGCAGAAATCTTCAGGGTCATTTAAAGCATCATCAACATTTTCGTTTAAAAAAAATACATTATTCATTAGCACGTGAATAACCATTCTACTACCAACGTTTTCCACATACACGAAATACCAAGTTGAGTAACTGGGTTACCCCAACAAGATTTCTGTTTTCTATAATTTTTTTCATATTTTTTCCATCAAATCATCAATCAAATGCATTACAAAATCTATTAAAATAATAAAGAACAAGTTTCTTTCGTTGATAAATAGGTTTTCAATTAAAAACGTACAGGCCAGCAAAATTGATCCATTCTATTATATTGTTGTAGGGGAAATAATATCAAATAAATTATGGTTATAGTGAAGTAAAATTTTCTAATTCAGATTGTGATCATTATGAATCAGGTTTGGCAATTAAATAAAAATTGAACATTAAATTTATATCTCTTGTATTCTGATAATGGATGAGATATACCATAAAAATTCATGACATGGAATACCAGGTGGGGTAATAAAGTTACTCCCAGGATATATCTGCTAATAATTCCAAAAATAAGAGGAATGGAATGATTCTTTGAGATAAAATAACTGAAGTGATATGTTTTTAACAAGTATCAACGTTTCAATGAAATACATAAACATTATCTACAAGAAATGACTGGCAATTTACAAGATATTTGACTAAATTATTTCAAACGCAAGCAGCTGATTGCCTCTAGAAAGGTTGTAATGAAACACTGCTTGGATTATTAATTTGAGGTGAGGTTGTCATTTTCACTATTTATAATCACGTAGCTTGCAGTTGCTGAATTTTTCAATCGTTCGTTCTGTATTTTGTTTTTGTTGATCCCGGCTATTGATAGCATAATATATGGTGGCACACCATTCAGGCGCTATCCTTGACTTTGGAACTCCTGAGAGGCCAAAATACGCTCTTCCGAGTACGTTTGACAATTGGAAAAATAATTTAAATTATTTCTGAGAAACTTTCTCCATTTCACCACCTACTTATATTTTGAAACAGAAAGTTTCTAGGATGTCAGAAATTTCATGTTTTCTGCTTGAAATGTCTCGACATTGACGAACATAATCATCATTAAAAAAAAAAAAAAAACTATAGGTCGGATAAGAATGATCCAAACACCAATAAAAGGGAGACATTCTCCCTCTTAATTTGATAAATAATTATCACGCATTACGACGCCCCATAATTCTGAGAGAAGTGATATTCAATAGAAAAAAAAACTTCGCAATGTTTCCATAAAAGTTGAATTCCAATTTAATCCTTAAACCCTGATGGTTTTTGAGTACTAATAGGATATCGGGAATGATACTCTACATACAATTATGATGTTGAATCGGAAATTTGAGAAATTTGCAATTTTGAACGATTTGGCAACCCTGTAATTTCTTTGGATGGAGGGGAGATTTGGCCCTTCTACACAAACTATAAACTACTTATTCTTCACAAACTATAACCAATGATACCATTTTCGACCTTGTATCTTACTTGGAAACCGAACTTTGACAAGGGGGGGGGGCAAGTACACTGTGAAGTTAGCCCCACCCAAGGTTTTTTCATCATAACTCCTGAACGGGACAAGCACTAATGATGGGGATTGGTGCGTTTGCCAGCACTAACGAAGCACTAACCAATGATACCATTTACGACCTTGTATCTTACTTGAGGGCCGAGATCTGACTGGGTGGGGCCAAGTTCACTGTGAAGTTAGCCCTACCCAAGGTTTTTTCATCATAACTCCTGAACGGGACAAGCACTATCGATGGGGATTGGTGCGTCTGCCAGCACTAACAAAGCACTAACCAATGATACCATTTACAAACTTGTATCTTACTTGGGGGCCGAGATCTGACTGGGTGGGGCCAAGTTCACGTGAAGTTAGCCCCACCCAATGTTTTTCCATTATAACTCCTGAACGGGAAAATCACTAACGTTGGGGTTCAAAGCACTAACCAATAAAAAACCACTAACTGTGCAGCTCTAACCAATGGTACCATTTTCAATGTTAGTGCTTTCATGGGTGAGGCCAACTTCACGGACCTGTTATAGACTAATTAACCAACAAAATGTCAGTTTTTTACAAAACATGAAACATCAGACCAACAAAATGTCAGTTTTTTACAAAACATGAAACATCAGACCATATCATGGTCTCATGAGAATTTTCTCAGAAAAGAGAATAAATATAAAAAACTGAATGTCAAAGAAAACTGTGTGAATGATACATTGAATTGGTCATCCAATTACCACAGTTTCAAGAGATAGATTTCCAGGAGCCGATAGATCTCCTATATTCTAGAAATAGAAAATGCTTTTCTATTCTTTCTTCAATCTTTTCAATGCTTTCCTCTCACTTTTTTAGAAACTCTTTGAAATATTGATAGAATAGAGGCAGCTGCTATGACCAAGTTAGTGTTGAATTACATTCGGGCGTCACGTGTCGGTTTCGGTGACATACCCCAACTCCCGACTCAACTGGTGGTTGAAGGATCCACAACTGAAATTGTATCACTGCCAGATCACTGAGAATACCCGCAGGGTTGCTGCTGCCTTAAATTTCTAACCTACTCATCAAATAATGTTTAGGCGTTTCAGTTACAACATGAGATAGGTGTAGCATGTGCCCGCATGCTGCTGTGACTGCTGCAGTGTGCAGTACTTTCTCTCTGACAAAGGCTTTTCAGAGAACAAAGGTTTGTGGTCAGCAGTGGCACGTGAAGATACTGAATGCCTCAACAATGAGATGGCTGAGCTTCAAAAATAAGGGTTGACACTTGCATCAAATAATATTTTCATCATCCTCAATAAGGTGGTAATCGGCCTTATAATCGACGCTTTCGCTCCAGTTAGCTGATGATACTATTATAAACTGTATTCTATTAAATTCTCTGGATCTCTTGAACCGAATTGAAGATCCTGTTGAATTCATAGTTGTGAAAGAGAATTCAAGACAGTTGAGATACATGATCTGGAGAGATAGAGGAGGAAGATATTAATTGAATTAGAATTGATATGTCATTTCTCTTGTATTAGGTCTGCTTTTATTAATTCTCATAGTGCTTTATATCCCCTAATTCATATTTTTATAATGTTTGTTATTTTTTCTTGTGATAGTTTTATTGATGTTTATTGACTTCTTGTTATATTTATTGACGTTTCCTATTGCATTGTATATTGCCTTAATGGAATAAAAGTATTCTTATTCTTATTCTTATTCTTAATTAAGCTTCCAAAGCACAGCTTTTTTTCAACATTATAGAATAAACTTCTATTATCTGTCATTATTTGTGATAAATAATGGAGAGATAAAAATTAATGAATTTTAAAGATGAATGTTGGGAATCAATTCCCAAACCGAGAGGTTGTTTAAAACCCTCTTATTATCTCACTATTATCATCCTTCCCATTCATTACTCATGCACAAGCTTTATGCATTTTCAAAAAAGGTCTCTGCCGATTTCAACCTATTCAATCTAGCTTAATCGACTTTGAATGAAAAAGACTAAGAAATTGTCAAAAACCACAGATTTATAGATACTTAGAAAGACCGGTATCGGTTTATACCTTCATTCTACTAGTGCTACCTGGTCGCGGGTTCGAATCCCGCCAAATCCCATCGAATAGGCATGGCCATTTCATCATCTCATAATTCACCCCCGCACTTCTCATTACCCACGCACAAGCAAAAAGCTAATCCGGGCATCATCCGCAACATCATTTGGGCATAAATAACAATATGTAAGTCATTGCTGTAGCACTGTAGCAGCAGCGTATTATTTGACATTCGGTCAGTTGATGGTATCTCAACTAATATAGATGGTTATGTTTAGAATACTCGAATACTGTGTGCTCGAAAGTCTTCTCTTCAAATTCCTTGATATTGAATTATTGTAGTATTTGTTATTGTATCTCATTAATTTCATTCATTCATCTACTCACCATACCATATAATATGATTCCTCATACGCATTAGTAAAGGGTAGTTTCTTATGTGGTTCCAATACAGTATTTAATTTTAACAGCATAAGAATGGGTACTGTGAGAATCTACAATTTTTACTGTGTATCTATGAAGTCTGTCAACAACATATAGTGAAGAATTGTTATCATCATCGATTGACCGACACATCTGGTTGGACGAATAGAGAGGCCTTCTCTGTGGCGCCACCAATGGGCATCGCGTCTGTTGGCCGCCACCGTCTGCAGTCTGCAGTCTGCTCCTCTCCTAGCCTGGTCCGATCTCGACCCGACAGGAAACCTTGCAGGCTGGCCGCACAGACGCACACCAACACTCACACACGTGGTACACCACACACACATTTGCATGAGACGAGACAGGCGCCTCATCTTTGACTCGTACACTCTTCACTCGAACTTGCGGTCAAAATTCCATTTCACGCATGGTGACTTATCTCAGTGCACGCGCTCAGTCATACTAAAATACAATATCGCAAGGTAATAGCACTCTTTTGGCTACATTCTCGACAATTCTTCAATCGACGCTTATCGTATTACTCAATAATGAAAAATAAAAACACCTTTTCACAGGTTTTGATAGAAATAATATTCAATCTTAATCAATTTCAAGCGAGATTGGGTTAGTAGTTCTGTCACTTTAGTTCAAGCTGCTCTGTCAAAACATGAGCAGTAGTTCAATTTGAATAATTTTGACCCTATTAACATTATTCATTTCAAAATATAAATTAAATCCACATATTCATAGGACAGATAACTCTTGTTTTGGCGCAAACCGTAAAGCTGGGTTTACACGCTCAAGCCATTTGCGCAAACTGGCTTGCGCAAGCCAAATTTGCACAAACGAGCGAAATATATTTTATTTATTTATTTATTTTTTTTATTTTATTTATTAAAAACACACATAACAAGACAAAACAAAATTACAAAGAATTTGAAACAAATAAAACACAATAAAATGTTACAAATATAAAAAACCATGGGCTTTGTGGTTGGGGTGTGTTGGAGAAGAGAAAAAAAAAGAGAGGAAGATACCTAGCCAACTATGGTTTCCCATGTAATAGGCAGGCAAAGAAGAGAAGAGAAGTAATGAGGGAAAAAGGTAAGGGAGAAGTGGGGGGAAGGAAGAAAACAGAGGAATAGGTACTCAAAATGAAGGTAAGCGAGTCCACTGAAAAATGAAAAAACAATGCTGGAGCAGAAATCTCGAGTCATATATCTAAATGGAAGAAGAAATTACTGTATGTCCAGTTTTTTATATCCAGTTCAATTTTTCCGCTGATCTTATTGTCCATGAGAAAGTGATTTGGAATGAGGTTTATTATTTTAGTACCTATGTAAATTAACTGCCTCCTTATACATTCAATATTAGTGTTATAGGTAACATATTTGTTAGCAGTGGCCCTTAGATTATAATAATTAAGTGTAGAGTTTATTGTGAGAGGAAAATCGGATCTATATTTTATATATATAAATTAGGATTTTACAGTACTTTACTGTCTTCCTTCTTTTAGCCGAGTCCTCCATCCTTGTCTGTCCTCCCACTCACCATCTCTCAAATTCCTCATTACCATAGCCTCATCCACTTCATCCCTCCAAGACCTTCTTGGTCTTCCTCTCCTCCTCCGCCCCAACGGACTCCAATCTGTCACTATTCCAATCCACTTACTGGCACTAGCTCTTCTGGCATGACCATACCACATCAACCTCTTGTCTTCTATGAATTTCATTATATCAGACTCCACCTTCATTCTGTCCCTGATCACCTCATTCCTCACTTTATCCATTCTGGTCAAAGCACAGCACCTTCTCCAAAACTCCATTTCCACAGCTGTTATTTTACTTCTTGTTTTCTTGTTTGTCACCCACATTTCTGCACCATAAGTCATTACACTTCTCACGATGGTATTGTATTTATATTTATATATATTTATATTTGTATCTATATTTTATTAAGTACTCAATTACGGTTTTTATGTATAATTGACGTATAGTCATGACCTCAAAATCACTAAAAACCATATCCGTTGGATAGAGCCTGGGTTTGCTTAATATAGTTTTAATTATCAGTTTTTGTGCTACAAATAATTCAGCAATATGACAGTTGAAACAGCCTCCCCAAACAACTATGCCATACTGCAGAATTGACTTGACTAGAGCATGATACATCATTTTCAGGTGGTTCTTATTAAGAATTCTGTTAACTTGGTAAAATTTAAAAGATAAATATCTAATTTTTCTACATATGTATTTAATATGAACATCCCATTTAAGGTTTTCATCAATTATGATTCCCAAGTACTTAGTATTATTGACTTTTTTAATGGTGGGACAATCACAATTACCCAAGTTTAAATTGCACTGAGAATGGAGTCTCAAATCTTGATTCTCGTTGGGCTGTCCTACTCTATTTGCAGAGAAAGTTATGTAATTCGTTTTTTCAATATTTAAACTCAAGGTATTCTTATCTAACCACTTCTTGATTGAAAGCATATTATTTTCAGCTATGGTATGAACTTCATTCCATGAATTACCGTGAAAAATAGCTGCAGTATCATCTGCAAAGGATATCACAGTTGAGTTTAGAAGTATTAAATTTAAAAAGTCATTTACATAGAGTATGAAAAGGATGGGAGAAAGTACAGTACCTTGAGGAAGACCATAAGAAGTTAAGTTAGTTACACTAGATTGATCATTTATGGTTAGGGACTGGGTTCTATTACTCAGATAGCTTTTGAACAATTTAAGCGAGACTCCTCTGAAACCATAGGACTCCAGTTTATTGAACAAAGTACTATGAGGTATTGTATCAAAAGCTTTGCGTATATCCAGGAAGACTGCAATAGTTTTCTTATTGGAGTTTATTTTATCAGATAAAGTATTGACGAATTTTATTAGAGCGTCAGATGTACTTCTACCATTTTGGAAACCGAATTGGTTCTTGTTGATTATTTTGTTAAGATTCAAGAAAGAAACAACTCTTGACTTTATTAGTTTCTCCATTATTTTAGCAAGGTTGCTGATAAGACTAATCGGTCTATAATTACAGGGATTAGTCGGGTCACCTTGTTTGAATAGAGGTTTTATTTTGGCTGACTTGAGGTGCTCAGGAAAATATCCCTCCTCAAAGCATCTATTAAAAATGAAAGAGAGAGGTTGAGATATAAAATTGGCTATTTTCTTCAGCGTAATATTACCTAGACTATCAATACCAGGACTGCAGTTGTTCTTTAGATTTTTAATAGTTGCCTCAACCTCAACTGGGCACGTTGGTCTCATAAAAAACGTGTTATCGATCTGTATTTCAGGAAATCGATCACCAGTATTATCAGGGATATTGATAGTTTGAGCTTGTAATTTACCCACATTTGTGAAATAATTGTTGAGGGATTGAGCATCAAGTTCAGTACTCTTGTCGTTGATACTGTCCTCACCTATAACTTCGTTTATGCACTTCCACAACTTCATGCTGTTGTTATTACAATTCTCAATTTTCCCTTTATAGTAGACTTCCTTTGCATGATTTATGATCTTATTCAAACCATTACGATAAACTTTATATTCATTCTTTAATATATTGTTATTAGGATCTCTTCTGAGTCTAGAATGCATTTTGTCCCGCGTGATTATTGATCTTATGATGCCTTCAGATATCCAGGGCTTCAGGGGACGAAGTCTGTTAGGTATCTCTTTTACCTTTCTGCATTGGTTGATGAGACTGGTCAAACGATCGACAAATTTATCCATAATAGTGTCAATGCTTCCATTCACGGTATAGATTTCTTCCCAATCTTCATTCCTTATGCGTTCCAATAGTGCATGATAGTTGGTTCTAGTTAATGTGTTATCAATACTTTTCTATTATTCTTATTGATAGGAACCTTCACCAAGTTCAGTACAACCGCGTAGTGGTCAGTTATGGTTGTCCTAAATATAGCTCCTTTAATGGACATAGAATGGTTGCCTGAATTTTTATAAAAAATGTGGTCAATGCAAGAATTTGTTGTGGTTGTTACTCTGGTATCACCAGTTATGTAAGACCTATAGCCATTACTATTGAAAATATGCAGATAATCTTGAACAGGAACACTAGTTGAATGTGTATTTATATTCATGTCTCCCGCCACACATACATTTATCCCATTAGGAATATTACTGATTTCATTACTCAGACTATTAAGAAAATTATCAATATTTTGATTACTTGGTGAT
Source organism: Nilaparvata lugens (assembly GCF_014356525.2). Lineage (NCBI taxonomy): Eukaryota > Metazoa > Arthropoda > Insecta > Hemiptera > Delphacidae > Nilaparvata > Nilaparvata lugens. The sequence continues at coordinate 36,366,496 of NC_052508.1, read as the reverse complement.
CTATAAACCCCAATCACCTTCACAACAAAATCATCAATTCTTAGGTCAGCACTAACTACATTAGCATCAGTAATATCGAGTGAAACTTCATTGAATCTTATACAATCTTTTATGTACATGCATAATCCATCACATTTATTCTGTTTAGTGAACTTATTTATTGCCGTATATCCAGGAATGTTGAAAATGAACGGCATATCTGCAGTCAACCAGGTCTCCGTTAATATTATAATGTGAATATCAGTTTTCAATTCATTGAGGCAGCAAATGAGCTGATCGAAATTAGCATTCAAACTACGTATATTCATAGACATAATATTGAAACACTCAGCATCTTTATTTCTGTCCTCGAGAAAATGATAGTTCAAATAATCGTCGATTACATCTGTTTCATTTTCTGTTTCTAAAATATTCAGCACTTCTTCAGTGTCACTCATAACTTATATCATCAGGTCCACTACTCTTTTCCTTGTTCCATTTAACAAGCCCCTCACTATCTATGAATTTAAGTTTCTTAATTAGTTTGTCCACAGCATCATCCACTAGACTGGTTGTTGAATAACTGAAAGTTTCAGTGTGTCTAGACAAAGCGACAATCGCATGGGGCATGCTGTTATAGATTTCATTCTCCTTGTACTTAATTCTGATTAGAATAACATTTTTATGAGTTAGCCCTTGTGCTTCATGGATTGTGTGAAGTGCAACATCCTCTCTCCACTTTATAGTATCACCCACCATAAGTTTTCCCTCTTGGGTGAATGTCAATATCAAAGTGTCGGGTTGTATCAGATGGTATTCCCCATTTCTGTAAGTAGGCAGAATTGAGATAGCTCTTTCATTAATCGTCGTAATATTTTCATAGACAGTGGAAAGGACAAAACAAACACCGATAGGACATCTACGAGTTACCGTTTGCTTTGTAAAAGGTTCGCAGAATTCCGAAATTTTATGCCATCTTGTGGCATAATTACTTCTCTCAATATAGGGTATTTGGTTTGCGTCACCAACAACAATCATTTCTGAGGCCTTACTCAAGTTAGCAATAAACCCGATGTAACCCGCATGCATAAGTAGAGCTTCATCAATAAAAACTCTATCGTATGTTTTATTCTGATTATGATTTATTATATATGAGCCAACTGTCCTGTAATCAAGCTTAAGACGATTACAATGTTTTCGACCATACCTTTCAATGACAGTTTCACGGATTGCTTTAATACCTGCCCGTGTTTGAGTGAGTACTAGATCCTTGCCAGGCTCATGATGCGAGACTATAAAGTAAGATTTACCACAGCCGGGAACACCGTCATACCACTTTATTTTAGGAAGTTTACACTCATGAAGAGTTATTCTATTTATAGTTTTTATTAATTCGCTATTCAGCATAAGTGTAGTATTACGTGTGACTAAAACATATCGTTCTTTAGTAGAGAATTTTAAAGTATCCTCTTGAAATTCTACGTAACTTCCACCCTGCTCCAAGCAATATCCCATTCGGTATTTAGAGTTTGTTTTGAATAGGAATCTTTTCAAATTATTATCATAGATGTTCATATTGTTATTCAGGACGCTTATTAGTTCATCACCTGATATTGACATGTTTCTATGCGTGATCCTAAGAAGAATATTTTTATATATTTTAGCATTTTCGTTATCAGTGTTTTGAAGTAGGGTCCGTAATTCAATCATAGAGTTTATGAATGCTTCACGTTTATTATTACCTTCAAAGAATCCTACAGGGTACTCAACTCCCGGACTATCAGATAGCTTAGGTATATTAAGAAAATTAATTTCACAATAACCTCGATAATAAAGAATAAACTTCAAATCTCTAGCTCCTATGACAGTACTCAAGAGTTCAGTGGCAGGAATATCAAAATAAGTTTCACCAAGATTGTTAAAAGAATCAATTCCTATAATCAAAGGGTAATTGAATTTACTCCAATCATTTATTCTATTCAAAAGATCAATAAGTACCCCATTTTCACCATCATTTAATATGAAAATAGGAATGTTTTTATCAGAAAACAAAACTCTTATACAATTAGAATCTCGTAACACATTCAGGTGATTCCATTCTTCAAGAGAGAAATATTTTTTATTTCTAAGCAGAGAGAGTCCTTTGGATGTTTTAATACTATTTCCTATTTTTGTAAAAGATATCATAACATCAACCCTCTCACCAAAATTATAAACCAGACTTATCTTACTTTTATCAGTATTAGTTGTTACGTAGAACTATCAATTTTGTTAAGGATGGAATTTAAAGTAATCATTTTGTGTTGGGTTGATTGCTTGATTTTACTATCACTATTATTTTTATTTATCCTCAGTATATTGAATATTTTACTTTCAGATTCCATAATCAGTTCTATCAATTATTTGTTGTAACGCTTTTTGATAGGAAGGGCACTCTCTGTCACCTACTTTGTGATCGAAAGCTTTTTTATCATTGCGGCAATTTAAACATGAGGGCTTTTTGTCTCTATTAGGGCACTCTTTAACATCATGTCCTGTAGTGGAACAGTGAATAGAATTCTTCTGTTCACACGCTCAGTTCAGTTTGTGCAATCTGACTTGTGAATTTCACTGATACTAACCTAAAAACCAGCTAAACTGCTATCAGTAGCTGTCAGTAGTTATCTATGGTAGCAGTAGCTATCCATATCAGATTGTTATCCAATCCATATCACTCTACAGTCTCCCTGTCAGCTTCTTGGTCGAATGATTGCATTTTTTTGGCATGAGATTTAGCCTTGCGATCACTGTATTCTTTGGACTTAATTTTATGAAATCACTCAGGAAATCTTTTTAATTTTCCAAATTTATTAATTATTATGGGATACTGATATTATAGACACTATTAATATTATAAAACACTTGAGAACTAAACAATAATATATTTAGCATGAAAACTTGAATAGGTGATAATAAATAAAAATCACGAGACAGTCAAACTAGAGGTTCAGTTGTAGTTAGGATTCGCGTGCGCATGCGCGAAAACGTAGTTTTGGCCTGACAGTTTGCGCAAATGGCTTGAGCTGTGTTTAAACGCTCATTCCAAAACTCCAACCGCAAGCCGATTTTCTGTCAGAACAGTATTCGCCAAGCCAGATTTTTTGGCTTGCGCAAGCCTCAAGCCACCGTTCACACGCACAAATTGAACTGCGCAAACTGGCTTGCGCAAGCCAGTTTGCGCAAATGGCTTGAGCGTCTAAACCCGGCTTAAGTGAATCGGCCCAATGTAACGGTCACAAAAACTCGGTCAACGATTTGGCAATGATCCTTCAATAGACTAATGTGTAGTACAATGATATAAGTTTTGGGAAATTTCTTTTAAAATAACTTATAATAAACGAGGATAGTATCATCAAAGTAAATATGAGTAAAATATCCTAGTCTTATTGTAATGGTGGTAACAAAAATGGATGAAATGAATATTTTACACTTTAATTAAATAATTGATAACATTGGTTGAATAATATGGTTAGATATTATGATGGGGCTATTTCAAATGGAAATATATATTTAAAAAACAATTACACAAAACTAGCTTTTAAAAATAAATATGGACGCTACTCGCTTGGCTGCAAAGATTTCAATTTTTGTGGTGATAAAATGAAATGGATCTAGAAAAAAAACACCAACCTTCCGAGATGCCCTTCTGTTTAGAATTCACTGATAGACGCGACTTTACAAATTAAAATAAAAGATCAAGTTATCCGAACTAATGAATCGGTTCAAACCTGTCTTCTCTAATAATAGGATTCGTTTTTAAACTGCCCGAACTGCGACAGAAAAAACTGTATTATAAATAACATTAATTTAAAAAAAAAATCAACACTTTTATAAATGCACTAAAAAGAAGAAAATAACTTTTTTGATCACACTTGGTTAAAAAATTTCTTCACTTTATATCCCTGAAAAAAATTTCTAATTACAAGTCAAACGATAAAAAGTGTGGCTCAAGCTTGATTAAGAGGCGGTCGGAGTCAGCTCTGGTAACCCATCCCATTAGCCAGGTAAGGGCTAAAAACCAGTGAGGATAGAATCTTAACATTCTATACTCTCTTCTAAAAACAGTACAGTGTGAGAAGCGAGAGCGCTAGGAGAGAGAGTGAGTGAGTGAATAGAAGTGCAAATACAATGGCATCAACCATTCCTACAAGTTTGCAGATGGCCGTAACCAATCGATTGTTGAAATGTCTGTCTAGTCTAGAACTAGCAACAAGCAAAGTGAACATCATACTTCTTCTATTCTTCTGAATATTCGTTTGTTTCTGCAAAAAGCAACCAACAAGTCTAGAACGTAGAACTCAAGTCGAAATCACATGCAAACACCTTGAAAACAAGATGACAACCGAAAGTTTCATGGTCCTTTTATATCGCTTGTATTTTGATAATCATTCAAGATATATTACCATTTTTTGCTCAAACATTTTTGGAAAACCTTTCTCTATAATTTTCGATATGTTCAGTATCCCCCTATACACAAATTTTAGCTTCAATATCGGGGTACCGAGCTTCGCTAAGTTTGAGTCACACTTTTTATCATTTGACTAATAATTAGAAATTTTTTCAGGGATATAAAGTGAAAAATTTTTTCAACCAAGTGTGATCAAAAAAGTTATTTCCTTCTTTTTAGTGCATTTTTAAAAGTGTTGATATTTTTTTCAAAATTAATGTAATTTTTATCTTTTTAGTTTTCACTTAAAACTATAACAAAATCTCCTAGAAGCAAGTTCTAGTCCACACAGAGACTTTGGGAGTTTTCTAGTCGCTGAACCAATTAAAATGGAAGTCGAAGATTGTTAGATTCATTTAAATTTTACATTTGTCCATGTAGAGTGTTTATCTTTTTATTTATGCTTATGGCTTTTTCGACAGAGAGATCCTGCAAGGATGAGAGTGTAGCTCTCAACACTAATTCAAACAAAATACATCCATCACAATTATTGCAAAAATAAATTTAGCACTAGCCTACTTGTTCTGCTACAGCTGTATGATAGAATCATAATAATTTTGAATGATAGGGAGAAAATTATCATTTAAATAGTTTGCAAAAGAAAAATAGGAAACGAGGGGAATCGAACCTGTACTATCAGCGTCCCAAGCAGACTCTCTACCTCCTAGACCACACTGCTCTATGAAATACTGATGGGATTTTCCATATATACAAGGTTCGAAACAGCAAAATCATGAACAACTCATACTCTTTCCTGTTTTTCGTCCTTAAATCCTTGAATCCTTCAATCAAAATATTACTTGAATTGTAGTGTCAGATAGTACGAATCAGCTAGTGAAAACCAGAAGGCTCTATGTGGCCTATGAGCCAAGATATAATCGAAAAACCATGGCACGTTAGAAGTTTGTCAGAGCAACTAGAATAAAAGTGTTTGAAAAACCTATTCTTTTCACTAGATCAGACGGACTTTACTATGAGTCCTATCAAATGGAGCTCTCTCACAAAAAATATGATTTTGGGGTATAGATAAACTATCAGTCAATTTCAAACATGAAAGTCACCTCGAGTACACAATATTTTTTCTATCTATCGCTCGAGCGCACATTTGTTTTTAAAAAGAGAAAGCTACTACAGTCAATATTGAAAACAAACAAATAAACAATCTTTCTGTCAATAACAAGTGAAATACTGTTCATTGAATTATAATTTGAAACTCTAAAATCCTGATCAATATGAGATAAAATATACAGAGTGGGTGAAAAGTCCGAGAACGGCTTAATATCTCATAGACAAAGGTAATTCGACGGTGGGTGTCATTGGGGATCCTAATCAAATTGAAAAAATCTGGTGTGACGCACCAATACCTACTATTACTAGTAATTAATAGAAGTAAAAGTAGGTATTGGGCGCACTCACACAACATTCCTTGCCGTTATGAAAATTGATCACCTGACGCTAGTATACTCGCGCATCTCAAGTCTACTATTCAAAGATATGAGACAGCTGGTGATAGGTCAATAACGATGGAAACACACGAGGTCTGCTATCTCTTCGTAGTGAATGATTTTATAGAGCCAACAGTTGCCAACAGTTTGCAATTAATAATCACATTTTCTCGGATTCCAAGTTATTTTCAATTCTAGGTGGAAATGTTACTGAACATTAATTGCAGAGATTTTCATGCTCAATCTTTTCCACTTTGCATAGATGGGGCAAAGCTCCTGGAATTCTTACAGATATAGGACTTGTTGCAGTTGATAGAGCTTATCAATGACTATTCCAGGTATAAATTTGATCAAAATCGTTGGAGCCGTTTTTGAGAAAATCGCGAAAAACCCTGTTTTTGACAACATTTTCGCCATTTTAGCCGCCATATTGGATTGCATTTGATCGAAATTGTTCGTGTCGGATCCTTGTAGTGTAAGGACCTAACGTTCCAAATTTCAAGTCATTCCGTCAACTGGGAGATGAGATATTGTGTACACAGCACATACACTCATGTATCACAAGACCACCTTCCTATTTGAAAAAATAAAGTTACATTCAAAATGGCGGATAAGCGGATGGCGGACCAGATTTTTAAAGTCATAGTAAAGTAGTATTTTCAATTCGAGTAACATCCCCAATCACACCCACCTTGGAATCATTTCTTTTTATTACATACTAAGCCGTTCTCAGATTTTTTCTCTCCTTTCTGCTTTGGATAGTATTGATTAATAATGTGAATATCTTCGAAACGGTTTGAGATATCAATATGCGGTTTCCACCATTTATTTTTTCTTGAAATTCCCTATCGATATCATGTATCGCATGTCCACCTTCCTATTTAAAAAAATGAAGTTGCATTCTAAATGGCGGATCCAAGATGGCGGACCAGATTTTTAAAGTCATAGTCAAGCTGTTTTTTCAATTTGAGTTCCCCAATCACACCCACCATCATTTTACCTTTGTGTATGAGATATTAAGCCGTTCTCGGACTTTTCACCCATCCTGTATTATGTCCCATATGACCAGGTAATAGGCTATTAATCAATCCTATTATATTAAGCGAGGAATTCCTGTATTTTTATATCTGGTTATTTATGTTCAACGGATCTCGAAAACGGCTCTAACGATTTTCACAAAATTTGGAACATAGTAGGTTCATGATATAAAAATTCGATTGCACTATGTCTCATCCCTGGGAAAACTCGCTGAAGGATATTAAAAGGATAATTCATCCTTGGAAGAACAGATGTCTGCATAATTTCGTCATCTGTCGATAACAGAAGATGCGTGTGCCTGTGTGGGAGATCAGCTGTGTACAGTAATCATTCAATCAGCTTACCGTATCTCGCGAGAAATATTATTATCTAGAAATTTTATCGAAATAATCGATTTGTTGACATGACATGGTCTATCACTCTAAACTAGAGTATATCATAATATTCAAAGTTAATAATTATTTTACAGTTTTAAGTGATTAGTGAGTGTTATTTTGTTTTTCAATCTGGTTTGTAAACAATCTAAATTGGAACTTTTTTGTTTTTAAATATTTTGACTCAAAATTGGACCTGAATTCAAGTGTATGGAACATATCCTACATTTTGGACCATTTATAGTGTATAAATAAAAATTCGGGGAAAGAAACAGTTTTGGGCTGTGCCCGTTTGTCCTTCTCCAATCATTTTGAAGAATTGTGTTCTGTTTATCAATAAATAAATAGCGAGCGAAGCTCGGTGCCCCGATATTACTTATTAGTATTGGACAGTACCATTTCATATCTATTAGTCGTTACTATACAGTAACCATATCTATTAGTCGTGGACAGTTCATTCAATCCTCAATTAAAGAATGTAGTTACAAGCCTCATTCATAATTTGAAGTTATTTACCCCGGAGTAAAATAGTATCCTTCCACGTCACTGAATTCCGTCCAGTCTTTTTTGAAACGTGGTCTTGGTTGCAGAAAGAATCCGATACAATGAAGCTGCACCAAGCGAGACAAAATTTCAGCACACCTTGATGAAGAAGTCCAGGCGTAACAAATATGGTGGAAATTGAGAATATCACAAGCGTGAAATAAAACGTGGTTAAGCACACTATTTTGGGAATTATTTGCAGTTGATCTTTTTTTTGTCATTCTTTATAGACTTGAAGAGTGACTTGAATAGGCGACAGGCAGAGAGACGCTTGAGAAGAGAATATTTTCACTTCACATGGAGAAAAATGTTTTACTACACGTTGCGATTCTACATCATGTTAAACGTTCAATCACAGTCATCATTATCTCTGGTTAGAGGACATGCATTTCAATTACATGTGAGGATTAATATTCATACTCATACTGTTTATAAATTGAATTCAATTTTCAATTAAGATGTGATGAAAATATAATTCAGTACATTGAAGAAATGCCTCTCATGTCATGAGTATTGTTGAAACAACATGTTACGCCCCGATAAATTATAAAAGGGCACTGTATTGGATAATATTTTTCCTATCACAATTTTTTTAGTTATAAATCTGAATTTCATAACTTAAAAATTATTTCATTTTTAATTTCAAGTGAAACCTTGTATAGGTTGGCACTACACTTTGTGCAAACCTCTGCAAAACTATTCGGTTCTATAGTTACTAAATAAACACTGTTTGGCCATTGACTGACATGCTTTTGAATGGTTAGCTCGATCATGTGTACAAATCCACCATTAAGATTCCAAACAAACTTTATAATTGACCGAACGAAGTGAGGTCTAAGATTCAAGTCGACGGTTTGGCATTTCTCTTAATGTTCAAATGTTTATATGTTTATATGTTGCGCATTTACGGCGAAACGCGGTAATAGATTTTCATGAAATTTGACAGGTATGTTCCTTTTTTAATTGCGCGTCGACGTATATACGGGGTTTTTGGAAATTTTGCATTTTAAGGATAATATAAAAGGAAAAAGGAGCCTCCTTCATACGCCAATATTGGAGACTAGCCGTCAGGCTCGCTTCGCTCGCCATATACGTCTAGCCAGGGGGCTCCGCCCCCTGGACCCCCAACTGGATCGTCCAAGAATGAGATCAGCAGGCTCGCTTCGCTCGCCTGCATTTTTCATTTGAGCATTTTTATCTCTATGTTAGGACAATCCAGTCGGGGGTTCAGACTAAACGTCTGGCTAAACGGATATGGCGAGCGAAGCGAGCCTGACGGCTAGTAATATAATATTCCCAGGATTGAAGTAGCAGTGCCCAATCAATTATTTTTCCGCGATAAATGCATTTAAATCTTCAACTTGGTGCCAACTTAACAAATTCAACTCAACTTAATACCAACCTGACAAAATTATTAATTTAGTTGCCAGTTGTTAACAACTGTTTCGAAGAGGTACTCTATCTAGATTATAGTTCTATAGTAACATATGATATGGAAATTTCAATTATAATTAAGAGATTGGGAGAAGAAGAATATACATGCTAAAAGACGAACTTTAAACCCTTAAAAACAACCCTTAGAGTTGGAATATTGCCAAAAGATTTCTTAGTGCGCCTCTAAAGGGCCAACTGAACATACCTACCAAATTTGAACGTTTTTGGTCCGGTAGATTTTTAGTTATGCGAGTGAGTGAGTGAGTGAGTGAGTGAGTCAGTCAGTCAGTCAGTCAGTGAGTGAGTGCCATTTCGCTTTTATATATATAGATTATTAGAATAAATACCAATATTAGAATTATTCATCATAAATCATCTGACAAGTGATTACACAGATGAGTGGAGAAGCCAGTCTATTGCTGTATTTCCATAAGGTCCATAGTTTCAATCAGGTGCTTGTGGATGAGAATACTTCGTGAGGTCTACTGTTCACAGAACTACTAGTCCTTATCTTATTGTATTGAAAATTTGGAACTCATCATTTCTTTCACCGATTGTTAACATATTTCATTCCGTTCCATGCATATCCTTAAACAAAGCTCCAGCAGCTTCTTCTAAAATATCCCCCGAAAATGTCACAGTTATGATGAACGGGCGTAGTTTCTACCGTGGACAGGAGGGACACATCCCTCTAATATTTGAAAAAAGTTTTATCCCTTGCCCCCCAAAACAATGTAAGTAAAAATCAAAAAAACTTGAAAAAAATTGCCAATCAAGTTAAAACAAAATTGGTTGAAATAGTGCTTTATTGGAGCAAAAATTTAAGCATTCTAGCTTGTCATAATAATAATAATGAGAAGGTCTTCTACGAAACACTTATTTAAACAATTGAATGACAGATAAAATACTACTACATTCCATTTTATTTGTTCTTTGATCGAAAACCAATAGGCCTATGAAATTTTCAAGGGATAATCGAAATAATAAGTGACCTACTGATCACCAAGAAAACTTGAATGGAATGTTTATTTTCAAGTGGAAATTGCGTGAAATCGCACCAAATCTATATACAGACGAACCTTTCTATAACGAACCTCCAGTTAACGAAATCCTCTACACAACGAATTTTTACCTGGACCATGACATTTTGGAGTTTTGGCTGCTTATTTGCCTTTATTTAACGAATTTCGGACCTCTCAACAACAAAGTTTTCTTTAGACTTCAACATACAAAATATAATGTGTATAGGAAGCAGACGGTCATTTTCAAGGAATTGTTTGGTTTCAGAAGAAAGGTCAATAGACTAAAAATAATGGCAATTCAGGTAGGAAGAAGATAGGGTGGTAGACAGTCAATAGAGGTTGAAACACATGTCCTAAATTCAATGCAAGCTACTGGAAATAGAATTTTAAGGACTTGTCATTCATAGACCAGGCGGGTGAACGACTGGACTTTCCCATTTTTGCTTTTGTCACACATTTCAATCCATAGAACTGACTATGATGATGACTGTGACGAACCTGAGGAGAAGAATTCGTGAGATCAAGAAGTTTAGGAAGCTTTCAAAAATATCAGGCAAGGATTTAAACTTTAAAATAGTGTACCAGACACCATAAAATAAAATGTTGGTCGTTTATCGAACATGATGTTCAAATGCAAAATAAAACTGAAAATTACTCACTTTTTCAAATGAAACATTAAAAATAGGAAAGTTGATTTATTATAGTGAAGTTATTGACAAAATTACAGTATGATATGTTCATTCTATTAGTAGTGTAAAAAGTAGTAAAATACATTTTATGAATGAAGTTGAAAAATACTGTTACTGTTCTGAGTATGTACATTGATTAAACTTTACAAATAGTACAAATCAAGCTTTCTGGGAATAAATTGATTAGTTTACTCACTTATTACATTCTATAAATATTAAAAAAAAACATGTTTTTTTTCATTTTAAAACAGCATGAGTTTTCAAATTTCAGTATTAGTATTAAGGTACCCTACCTACATTCCCGATTATATATGTTTTATGTACCATATTCATTTATTTACCGCCGTGATACGATATTACAACATCCACAAGATCGTGGCAGTTTTCTTGACAGAACAACCTCTCAATAACGAATACCTCTCTGCAGCGAATTTTTTCTTGGAATAATCGACTTCGTTATACAGAGGTTCGACTGTATATAAAAACGAAATGGCACTCACTCACTGACTGACTCACTCACTCGCAGAACTAAAACTCTACCGTACCAAAACCGTTCAAATTTGGTAGGTATGTTTAGTTCGCCCTTTAGAGGCGCACTAAGAACAAATTTGGAAAAATTTCCAAAGATAAGCCAAAAATCTGCGTTTTTCCAGCGTTTTCTCAGCTTTATCGAGAACAAATGAACAGAAAATGTTCAAATTTAGTACAGAAGCTCAGCTAGGGTGTAATAATGTTGTGTTAGAAGGAATTTGCAATAACATCAAAGATACGCCCAAAATCTGCGTTTTTCCAGCGTTCTTTTACGCTTTTTCAGCTTTATCGAGAACAAATGAACAGAAAATGTTCAAATTTAATACAGAAGCTCAGCTGCGGTACAATAATGTTTTGTTAGAAGGAATTTGAAATAACGTCAAAGATACGCCCAAAATTAGCTGTTTTTTAGCTCTAATGAAAAATGCAGGTGAGCGAAGCGAGCCCGCTGATCTCATTTTCGGACGATCCAGTCGGGGGTCCAGGGGGCGGAGCCTTCTGGCTAGACGGATATGGCTAGTTGAAGGTATATTTTCAAAATTTTCCCGGATCCCCCTTTGGTGGGGGGTATTTCATACTCCCCACACCCCCAAATGTCTCCCTGTTATGATTCCAAAGTACTCCAATGTTATGATCCCCCCCGGAATCTTTTTCTGGCTGCGCTACTGGTTCCAGTTTAAACTATTATCGGCTAATCTGTCCAAAGATTAGTATTACTCCAATACAATAGGATCAAATAGTTGAACTTGCAAATTTTCCGATTTCCCGGTTTTGAAAATGAGAAGAAAAATGCAATAAGGCTAGACATGGATTAGATTGGCATTGGGCAGTAATGTAGGCGTGAAAACTGCTAGTCGTCGTGATGCGATGTCGTTTGTTCCTCTGCGGTTGACATGATCTAAGGCAATGATGTCATATTATTATCAGGTCGCTTCTCTTTCAGACGCTATAAAGAAACGGATAATTAGTTGCGGAGACAATAACAACAGCGAAAACGGCCAAGAAACGATAACATTTCCGAAAGTGAAGTATAAACATCAGAGATCGGGATCTATAGAGGAAATGATAGAGGGATAGATGTTTTGTTGACACTTTACTCTTCAATTCAATCTATTAAATCAGCCGATAACTATGTTTAATTGATGTTAAATTGTTGTGTTGTACACCCACACCGGAGGAAGTAGAGGCTAACGCTAGTGGGCGCATACAAACTCTTTCCAATGAATTTGTTTCAGTTCCACCCGACCCACACGACAAAACTGCTTTCCATTCACATTTTTCCTCTTTCTTTCCTTGATTTATACGAATTTAATCCTATTTGTTGTTGTTTCGAAAAAGGCAAAAGCTTCATTTCAGCTGCTGGCCTTACCTCTAATAGCTCGGCTGGCTCTAATAAATAACGATACCGCTAAAAGCAACAAGTTAACTTTGTTTCAGTGACTATTCAAACAATAATTTTCAAATCAGTTGAAAAGGCGCCTAGCTATAAGACAGATAATCATGTGATGCGATTTGCATTCTGTCTCTGACCTTCGTCATCCTGCGACTCATACTCTATCTGCCTTTTTGAAGCATCATAAACCAAATTGAGCCCGGGACTACATGATTACTTTAATGTCAATGCAGAAGAGAACACTCTCCACTCCATTGTAACATTGTTGGATTTGTGCATCTGCATCTTTCTGTCAAGGGCAGCTTCAGCTAACGTGCATTGTTCTCTTGCAAACTCTTAATGAACTCTCTAATACGAGCAAGGATTTATTTGTACAAGGTAGGCTTTATTAAGAAGGAGAAATATAATCATCATGCTCGTCAAGTTAAAGTATTCAGCTTATGGCCGGTTTCACCGAGCTCGTTCAAGACATTTTTGAGCATGGTCAAACCGGGTACGATAGGCATCATCTTGCTCTGTGCACTTGTAGAGCGTACCTGATTTGACCATGTTCAAATGTCTTGGTGATAACGGACATTGAAAAGTGAATTCATGTCTATTCTAACTTGCAAATTTGCTATTCTAACTTGCAAAAGTAAATAAAAAAGCTAAATGTGGATAGCCTAAACATTCTGAAAATTATTAAGAATTTGGAGAGTGAAACATAGAAAAAAATAATTATAAAGAATATAATCGCGGGCAATTTCTGTTTTTCATACATCTGGTTATTTTTATATATGGTTATGTTTATATATGGTTATTTTTATATATGGTTATTTTTATATCTGGCTATTTTTATATCTGGCTATTTTTATATCCGGTTATTTATGTTTAACGGATCTCGAAAACGGCTCCAACGATTTTCACGAAATGTGGAACATAGTAGGTTTATGATATAACGATTCGATTGCTCTAGGTCTCATCCTTGGGAAAACTCGCTGAACGACATTAAAAGGATAATTCATCCTTGGCTGAAACAGCTGTGGATAGTAAAAAAGTGAGTATGTGAAAAATCAAAATATCGCATCCCCGAAATTCATAAGATGACGTATAGCCAGCTGTGAAATATAAACACGATCATTTTAGAGAAATGTGTTCTGTTTATCAATAAATAAAAATAACGAGCGAAGCTCGGTGCCCCGATATTTATTATAATTATAAAGAGAATATAGCCTAAAAGGCTTCTCAACTTATCCATAAAAACCCTATTGTATATTATGGGCTTGGAAGAACACACTTGATTATGTAATGTATTTTTGTCATACTTACTCAATTGCAGCTGTTTTCCATGCAATAAATCAAGCCGGTAAACAGCTGTTTGCAGAACAAGAAAACATGTGATTTCCATTACAGCATACTATACTGTAAAGAGATCATTTATGTTCTCTTTATAGTCGAGTAAATGTTAGGACTCTACTGAGTCCTAATAACATCTGAATAATTAATATACTAACTCAAATAATTAGAGAACTCATTTAAGGAGTTTCAAGTTATCAGAACTCATCTGAAATCTTATAATTTAGGCCTGTATTATTTTATTTGAGCTCGAAGGGTCTGTCTGTTATGAACTAGGCGCTACGGTCTAGGTCATGTTCATAGAATGCAGTAGCTCGAGCAGCAGCAGGTAATGGTTCTGTTTCTCAGCAATATTATTCTTTCTCAGATAAGTATGACAAAAAAGATTGTATGTAACTTGTACGGTAACGTATTTATCGCATTCGTATGATAATATTCTGCCCTCACAGGGGGGTCCAGGAGAGGGCATTTTTCGAAAATTTTGATATAAAATCACACTACAGCTCAAACTAATTGTCCTACAGACTTGAAACTTTGCACAAATATTCTTCAAACATGCTAGACGCGCACTAAGAACGGATTTTGAGATATTTCGCCTCTAAGGGTTTCAAAGGATGAAAAAGGATCCTATTAAGTAAGGTTATGAACATGGTAAGGTGAGTGCCATATGGAAATGAGATAATTTATTTATTGACATGTGATATTCTAACATATGTTGTAATCATTGGAAATAACATAATAATATGATAGAAATTCAAAAAAGAACATCTGTTCTATTATTGCTTTCTACCTGATTCCACTCAACCTCAATAATATTGTTCTGATAATTGATAAATATGTTTAATAATATTATTATTATTATTGATATAATAAAAGTATTGTTTTAATAATTAATTATTATCATTAATATAATACCGTAATAGTATTGTTTTGGTAATCAATAAATATTTTTATTTTCACAAACTCTGTATAATTTATAATGGTGAATGTGAAACAGCTGCATCAAAGAAATTATCTCAAAAACATATGTTTAGGAAAACCATAGTTTTGAACTTCGTTTTCCTGATGCAATGTATAAGCCTACACGTGGCATGTATGATTAATTTTTCAGCTAGAACAGTTTTTTGAGACTGCTAAATAAACGTCTACAGTTTTATCAATGCTGTATCGGCAATATGAAAACGCATGCAGTTAATATGCCTTAAAATGAAGTTGTTGATATCTAAATGATAATTATTCTCTACTATTTTTATTTAATTAAAATTTCAAAATTATTCAATCCTTGATAAAATGATTGACTCACTGTACAGTCAGTCGAAAATTTTAATATTGAAATGAGGGGTATTTTGGCAAGCTGAACAAAGAAGTAAGGTCCTATGCACCTTTATGATATTATTTCTTCAAATGAAAAATGAGTTTTGTGGGTTGTCAAAACTCCACCTGAAAGAGAACTACCGTATTCATTTTATCCTATCTTTTAGTAAAATAACAATGATTTCTGCATTGAATAACACCTATCTTGCCAACAAGAATCGAACTCTTTGTGAATATTTAGATATGACCCACACTTTAGATTTATATAACTCTATCAATAAATTCATGGAAATTGAAGTACTATTTTCAGTTAGTTGATGAAATTGATTATCAATAGAGAAAATGATTATAATTTTATCAATAGTCTACAGAATTAGTTGAATGAATTGTCGATGTAGGTACTGAGTTCATGGTCAACAATAGTTCAATATTGGTATTTATCCAATCATTATTTTTTTCAGAAGTTATTTCATTTGAATTAGAAAATATTTATAAGCTCCTACCGTATCAATTTATCATTTGTAACAATGAATTCTTCAAAACATGAATTTAATCAAATAAAAAATTTCCCATACTTCTGTATTCATGTTCGCATGTTTTCCACTTGTGATGGATAGCCAAAATATTGTGGAGCTAGCTGCACGGCGAATTGTAATCGAGGGCTCTGATTGGCTGAAAAGTTCAGCGTTCGGAGTGAGGTGAGGCGAGCAGTTAGAACAGAGGCAAGCGACACGGCGAATGGTTCGGAGTGCGGTACGGCGAATGATTAACAGCTGATTTTTAACATTATGAAACAGATGCTCATGTTCGTTGAAAGGCAAGATGTTCGGAGGAATGCACGGTTTGCTGCGCGGTTCGAGGTTCGGTTCGGCATGTGTGGACGCACCTTAGTTGTTACAGGACATTTATACAGATCACAGGCCAAAGCAACATAATAATCTATCTTCTTATTTTTCTTCTTCTTCTTCTTTTTCTTCTTCTTCTGCTTCTTCTTCTTCTTCTTCTTACTCCTCTTCTCCTTCTTTCTCTTCTTCTTCTTCTTCTTCTTCTTTCACTTCTTCTTCTTCTTCTTCTTCTTCTTCTTCTTCTTCTTCTTCTTCTTCTTCTTCTTCTTCTTCTTCTTCTTCTTCTTCTTCTTCTTCTTCTTCTTCTTCTTCTACCTATATCTAAAAGGCTAAGCCCCGACAAACTGAAATCACACCACAGCCCAAACTACTAAGTTTTCGAAAATTTTGATGTAAAATCACACTACAGCTCAAACTAATTGGCCTACAGACTTAAAACTTCGCACAAATATTCTTCAAACATGCTAGATGCGCACTAAGAATGGATTTTGAGATATTTTGCCTCTAAGGATTTCAAACGATGAAAAAGGATCCTATTAAGTAAGCTTATGGTAAGGTGAACTCCATATGGAACTGAGATGATTGACACATGATATTCTAACATATTTTGTTATCATTGAAAAGCTTAAAACAATTTCATCAATTAGCTGATCGAATTGATTTTGCGTTGATTGAGAGCTTGAGCTTACCACGTGTTTGTTCCATCATTGTATGCTTGGCCAGTTCGGTTTGCACCTTCTATCAGCTGTATATGGAGTCTCATACACTCCGATTAGAACAGAGCACAAAGGTTTTCTTTGGTTAGGAGTTTGTTGATAATTCTTTCTGCAAATTCAAATTTTATTGCCATCAAAAATCACATTGAAAACTTTCTTAATAGACAACAAGATTACAGAAACAAAATGTCAAACATATACCTACATTTATTTGTAGCGCGGCCAGAAAAAGACAAACTTGAGTACTAGCTGTGAGTTTATTAAATATAACTCAATATATGATTGTATTATCTGAGACGGGTCACCAAGGTGTTAGGCCCATAGGGTGTGATATACCTGGTTTTAATCAGTACTATTCAATGAATCACACAAATAGAAATGGGGGTGTAGTAGTTTACTTGAAAAAAGATTATGATCATGTTCATGTGCGGGAATGCACAATAGTTGGGGCTAGTTGTCTCGTGATAGAGCTGAAAAATTTTGAGGAGGAGTGGGTTATTGTTTGTGCTTACAGATCACCTAATGATAATTGCCAGGACTTTGTTAACTCTTTAGCTGAGCTGCTTTCGAATTTAAATTTAGGAAAAAATATTATATTTGTAGGAGATATAAATATTGATATCTTGAATAATAGAAATAACA
Organism: Nilaparvata lugens; assembly: GCF_014356525.2. Taxonomy (NCBI): domain Eukaryota; kingdom Metazoa; phylum Arthropoda; class Insecta; order Hemiptera; family Delphacidae; genus Nilaparvata; species Nilaparvata lugens. Next base: position 36,348,710 of record NC_052508.1, on the reverse strand, counting down.
TCCACACTGAATCTTATTTGAATTTATTGAACGAAAATGGGCTTATATCTTATGTGAATTGTTTTACAAGGGTTCCATTTCAGGGAACACCTTCGTGTTTAGATCATTATTTCGGTAATGTTCACACTAATAAGCACATTGAACCCATGGTATTGAAGACTTGTATTACTGATCACTATGTTACTTCTCTTAGGGTTCGTTGTGAAATAGACTTGACTAACAATGCTGCTCAGTTGCCACTTGTTGCCACCAGGCTCGATTATGATAGGCTTTTGTCTCTTATCCAGTCTGAGGGCTGGCAGTCTGTATTTTCTAGTAGGGATGTTAATGTTTCAACAGATAACTTTGTAGCAACTCTACAAAGCTATATTGAAAAATCCACTATAAATGTAGCCAAATCTAGTTCGAGGTTTAAAAAAATCAAGCCATGGATTACTCAAGGTTTAGTATTTTCTATTAGAAGAAAGCAAGCTCTATTTAACAAATGTAAAAAGGAACCATTCAATTTAAATCTGAGAAATTATTTTAGAAGTTATCGAAATAGATTGACAGTCCTTATTAGAGAAGCTAAACGATTGTATTATAGCAGAAAAAATGAGGAGGCTGGAAATGATGTAAAACGGACTTGGAATGTAGTTAGGGAGGTAGCTGGTTGTAAAATAAGGAAGGAGTGTTTGGAAGAAATTGAAATTGATGGTAATGTCTATAGTGCTAGGGATAATCCCAATATATGTGCTAATGCTTTTAACGATTTTTTCATCTCTATAGGAGAGAAAATGGTACAAAATATTCCTAGTGAGCCTGGTGACGATTTGCAACCAGACAATCCCCACAATCCGCAAGATTATTTTACTTTTCAATATGTATCAGAGACTGAGGTTGTGGAGGGGATCGAGAGTCTTAGAGGTGCATCTGCGCCTGGTCATGATGGCATTACTGTGTCTGTTTTAAAATCTGTTAAAAGTATTGTTGCCTCTCCACTCAAACACATTATTAATGTAAGTTTTGAACAAGGTATTTTTCCAGATTCTTTTAAAACAACTGTAGTAAAACCAATATTCAAATCACAAGACAAAAGGAAAATTACCAACTATAGACCTATAAGTTTACTTTCGAATTTGGCTAAAATAATTGAAAAATGTGTAAAGAGACAGCTACATAAATTTTTGGAAGTGAATAATATTCTGTCAAAAAATCAATTTGGTTTTAGAGAGGGGATGGGAACACAGGAAGCAATTGCTGCTTTTGTTCAAGAAACAATCTTTAACTTGGATGTAGGTAGGAGACAAATAGCTATTTTTCTTGATCTTGCAAAAGCCTTTGATATAGTTTGCCATGATCGTCTACTTGATTGTCTCTGTAGCCTTGGTCTTGAGGATGTGGCACTGGGATGGTTTTGCAGTTATTTAAAGAATAGGCAACAATGTGTTAGAGTCAATAACACTGTTAGTGAATATAAATCTGTTAAAATGGGAATCCCGCAGGGAACAGTGATTGGACCTTGCCTCTTCCTGATCTATATTAATGACTTTTGTAACCTTAATTTAATCAATTGGAAAATATTGTCATTTGCAGACGATGCAGTTTTAATTTTTCATGAAGAAAACTGGGCTAGCACATATGACTCAGCTGCTAGGGGACTGGGAAAAGTAAAAAATGGCTTGATAGAAGAAAACTGACTCTGAATTTGTCCAAAACAAAATACATCTCTTTTTCCTTGAATATACAGAATCAGCCAGTTAATATGTCACTTGTTTTGCATTCTCCAAATTGTCTTAGTCATGTAGATTTAGGGTGTTCAGTTAATTGTAATAAAATAGAGAAGGTTAGCAGTATCAGATATCTTGGAGTAATGGTTGATCAGCATTTAAAGTGGGATGTACATTTGTCACAGCTTACTACACAATCTAGAAAACTTATTTATTTATTTGTGAAATTACGTTCTGTTTTGCCTAGTCATGAAGATAGTGTATTATGCACTGGCACAGTCATTGCTCCAATATGGTATTGTGGGTTGGGGTGGTGCATATACAAATGTTCTAAAACCAGTAAAAACAATACAAAATTTAATATTAAAAATTATTCTGAAAAAGAATAGAATGTATTCAACAAGATTGGCTTTTTTGGAATTTTCAGTTCTACCGATTAGACAGATATACCTGAAACACATCATATTATATTATAAGAAGCTATCACTTTTTCATTTCATTAATAGAACGGATTGTGCTATTACAAGACGGGAGGAGTCAGGTCTGGTTACTGTTCCTAGATTATTGACTACTGCTGGTCAGCGTAGCTTCATATATTTATCTCCATTATTTTTTAATATTCTTCCAAGTAATTTGAGAGGTTTACTCGCCCAAAAAAACTTTGGACTACATTTGAAAAAATATCTGGTTAGCTCTCATGGCTGGGATAGTGCCGAGAATTTCTGGATTACATTAGTATAGTAATTATTCCAACTGAATAGATTTCATTTTGTACCACATCTTATATCATGTTATACACTGGGCTAGGCAATATCAGGTCATTATTATAATTTATTATAATTTACAAATTTTGTTGCATTCTAACACATATTGTATGTAAATATATTGATCTATTATAGCATCACTGATTTATCTTGTTTATTGAAAGGATTTGATTTTAGTTGTTAATGTATATACTGTAATGTTAATTAATAATAAGTAAGTAGTCAAAGTACGGCTGCTCCTTCCCCAAGCTCGAGCTTGCTCTTTTGGGGAAGTAGTTCCTTATGTTTATTTGTATTTCCTATTGATTCATTCTGTTGTTATATTTCTAAATTGTGAATTATTGTAATGCTTTTTCAAGGAATAAATAAATAAATAAAAATAAATAAATAATATATATTTTTTGTTAATATTTTGTGAATAAAAATTACGAGTTGATGAGAGATGCGAGTAATTCCTTATATTATTGATCCGAATGGTTATCCATAATGCAGAAGTCGGGGTCACTGCAATCAAAATTTTTCTATTCTGTACGGTAGCTAATAAATTTCATACGTATTGATTGTCCATAATGTATCCAGTGTCCATAATGGAAGTAATTGAACTACTCAAAATTGATGGCTTACTGGTCCCTCATAGATTTCTAGTATTCCTGGTGATTGAGCCTGTCTTTTTCAGCGTTGTCAATTAATAATAAAGCTTAATTTACAATTAGCTTACCCAGCGAACTTCGTACCGCCAATGTATCTAATGTTACACTTGACTTTATTTGGTGAATCATGAAATTTATCTGACAATCAACATGTTCATTTACATCTCAATACGGACTTCCTATGTGCTTAGTCATGCAGCATTCGTTATTCCGAAAACATATTATTCTTCTTAATCAATTGGTAGTAGCCTAATTAATTTCAATTAAAAAAAAAGGTTATATCAGTGTTTCAAAGAAAAATATTCAATGTTTTCATAGCTGTAGATTGTCGATGTATGGTCCAGGGAATATGCGATGTACGATGAATCACACAGAATTCCATATTCTTTCCATTTTAGGATGAATATAAGCTAAGCTAAATTCAAAAAATAGTAAATTATTCTTTCATTCTTCAGTAATTAATGAATGCATGCAATATGAATACTATACAATATATATATATACTCTCTTTCATTAGGTGAATAATTTTTTTCAACATTTTCCAGTTTCTCAATGATAGGGGAGTGATAATTATTATTTGTATAGGTCTTCTAAGGAACCATTATCAACAGCTGGTACCAATCAACTACACTTCAACTCCAAACTACCGTTTTAATACCAGTACACAATAATTCATCTCAGGGTGATATGTTTATTAGAGCTGGTAACTTTAGATGCTAAATCATATTATCACAATATGATCTTGAATCATGATCATCTTTTCGTTCTTCAGTAGCCTCTCGGCCGAAAATTTCGAAAACATATGTCTGTAAAATGAATTAATTATTATTAATAATAAATAATTATTATTAGCCCCCCTATTAAAATTTCTGTTCAGAAACCATCCCCAATATTCACACAACATACAGTATTCCCAAAGTTTCATGCCGTTATGTCAAGTAGTTTTCAAGTCTACAGGGAACAAACAAACATACAAACAAACACACAAACAGACATTCATTTTTTTATAAATAGATTTCCATTCGGCTCAAACAAAAGCCTCGCTAAATGAAGGTAGATTGATAAGGATTCAGTTCTGTTGTTCTTACATTTTTTCAAATCACTTTCAAAAAGTTCATGTAGTACCTACTATTGTGTTTGAGACACTTCTGGCGCTATCATAGTTTCACCACTATTCTGTTCCACAGTCCTATCTCTTGCAGTCGTTAACTATATCTATAATAATTATATAGAGTAAAGAGCTGGCTTATGTACATACGGGATAGGAAAATTATGTTTGACGCATCATCACGTCTGAACTACTGGACTAATTAGCTTGAAATTTTGCTTATAGATTCTTAATTAACCAAGGATGTTTATAGGCCTATTCTCAATTCTTCAAAATTTCATTACGTCAAGTTTTCATTTGGAGTTTTAAAATAGATCCTTGCGAAGCACGGGTTCTTGCTAGTATTCTATACAATATCCAGTTGTAATTTGAATTTTCATTAAACAGTAGAGTTATTGAAGGCATAAGAGTCGGTGTTTCAGAGTGAGTAGCTTGTAAGATCCTGTTTGTGTAACGCTGCTACCTGGCTTGAGCTCATATTGGATGCTCGACCGCTTATATGACTTGTTATGCTTTCACACATGTTTTGTCACACCTAGCACCAGCAGAGCCTGGTGTCGACGTGTTTTCACGTTTCGCCGCCGGTCCTCACTTAATTAGAGCGGGCAGCATTTTCGTCGCCGCCTGCGGACTAAGGTGGCGGTGGAAATTTGTGAATGAAAAACGAGTTTGACGATCGTGAATGATGAATGAAGCGGCATGGCGCGAGGCGCAAGGTGACTGACAGCGACAGCTCAGAAGAGATGAGATGGAAGGAAGCAAGCTGACTGAGCGCCTTTGAATTTTGGACCACACACACTCACTCACACCTATTCGCACCAGGATGACATCAATGAATCAACATTCCACGATGCACATTTTCAGGCTTTTGACATTGTATGCTATGAAGATTATAAAGTGGGACATTACGGTTCGCTATTATTACAACTTAAATCTGTCAACGGAGCTATGCTAACTTCCAATTATATTATCTTTATGCTGTCAATGTAACAGAAAAAATCTATGAAATTGCAAAGTAGCTCACATAGCTACAAGTAGCTATGTAGCTCAATTAGCAACTAGACTAGAGTCTACAAAGTCTCTCTTCATGTTTTCCTTCATCAATAGGTGTTCATGAGGAAAAATGCAGTATATACAAGTATGCTATTCTCGGAAATCAGATTCATTATGACTGATTGAACGTGAGATTATGAATTAGGTACTGCTATGTTATTACTGTATTGAAATAGCGTAACGTATATGATACTAGCAGGTAACCCGTGCTTCGCAAGGGTCTATTTTAAAACTTGACGTAATGAAATCCAGAAGAATTGAAAATAGGCCTATAAGAATCCTCGGTTGATTAGGAATTTATAAGCAGCATTTCAAGTAAATCAGTCCCGTAGTTCAGACGTGATGATGCGTCAAACATGATTTCCATATCCTCTACACGTGTATACGTCTTTAAGCCAGTTCTTTTCTCTATTATAGTATAGAAGATATGTTAATATCTTTTTTAATAATTTATAGTATTGCCTAACAATATCTTCTATCATAGAAGATGCTAGATGCTAGATAGATGGATATATCATCCATTTATCTATCATCTTCTATACTATAATAAAGGAAATGAATGAGAATAAATTTTGAAAGGTTTGAGATATCGATGTGCTGTTTTCACCATACCTTTTCTCTGGAAATCCTGCATCGGAATCATGTATCATATGACCACCTTTCAATTGAAAAAAAAAGTTAGATTCAAAATGGCGGTTCCAAAATGGCGGAAAAAATTTGGGTGCGATGGAAAACCTGTTTTTATCATTCGAAAAGGATCCCCAATCATACCTATCTTCTAATTTTCCTTTTAAGAGAAATGTTCTGCTGCTTCCTTACAACAACTGAAAGCATGACAAATAATTGAAAACTTGACAAACTGAAAACTTGATGTAATCAAATATTGAAGAATTTAAAATAGGTTTATAATCCTCGGTTAAGCAAGAATCTATATGCAAAATTTCAAGTTAATCAGTCCAGTAGTTCAGACGTGATGATGCGTCAAACATAATTTTCCTATGCTACTTTTCACCTGTATACGTGTTGTCACGTTATTTTTTTTAATAACGGGTTGCCCTGCTTGGCTCCAGTCGATAGAGCATGAGTAAAAATTATATAACCCTTGTTGTGGTTCTTAGAATATATATTATACTAAATTCTTACTGGCTCGCCCAGGAGCCCCCGCAATTCTCTGCTCTTGCCGGTTACTGACGTCGGCTGCTCCAACAGTTCACAATTTCTGTGACTGATTTGTCGAAATCCGCAAGTATAGATGCGAGAATTTCCACCGCTACAACTTAAGTGGCATCTCTAGGAAGGCTGTTTAAAAAGTGTAGTACTAGGTAAATTTAACTGATGAGATGGGGAACGGAGTAAAAAAGCATGCTTGCTCACAAACATTGGTCTTCATAGCTCTACTCTCTCTCAATCGCGCTCTCTCACACATCAGTCTTCTCTTTCTAGAGAAAGAAGTTCATTACTTCAGTAGCACCACTATCACAATTGACATGCGCACTCACTCTCACATCAGTCTTCTCTTCCTAGAAAAGTCCATTATTATTATTATTATTATACACTGCATTGTCTACTCATTCTGCGGCTGTTCTAACATGACTGATCTGCTTTTGAGTAGCCTGGCTATAGATGGTATTCTATTGCTTCAACAGTGTTATCAAAGAACACTTCATTTGACTAATTCTTCTAAATCGACATACAAGTTCACAAAGAACACATCATTTGACTAATTCTTCTAAATCGACATACAAGTTCATTAATATATGAGTGCACTATCTATATATATAAAAGCGAAATGGCACTCACTCACTGACTGACTCACTCACTCACTCACTCACTCGCAGAACTAAAAATCTACCAGACCAAAAACGTTCAAATTTGGTAAGTATGTTCAGTTGGCCCTTTAGAGGCGCACTAAGGAATCTTTTGGCGTTATTTTAATTCTAAGGGTGGTTTTTAAGGGTTTAAAGTTCGTCTTTTAGCATGTATATTCTTCTTATTCCAATATCTTAAAATTATAATTGAAATGTCCATACCATATGTTAATATAGAACTATAATCTAGAGAGTGTAACTCTTCGAAACAGTTGTTCTGGTAACTGAATTAAGAATTTTGTCAGATTGGCATCAAATTGAGTTGACTTTGTTAGGTTGGCACCAAGTTGAAGATTTAAATGCATTTATCCAGGACCTCCTAAATACCAATTTATCCAGTACCTCCTAAATACCTATTTAGGAGGTCCTGATTTATCGCGGAAAAATTGATTGGGTACTGCTACATCAATCAGAGCTATTCCTGGGAATATTATATTACTACTAGATGTCAGGCTCGCTTCGCTCGCCATATCCGTCTAGCAAGGGGGCACCGCCACCTGGACCCCCGACTGGATTGTCCGAGAATGAGATCAGCAGGCTCGCTTCGCTCTCCTGCATTTTTCATTTGGCATTTTCATCATATGTTTGGACGATCCAGTCGGGGGTACAGACTAAATGTCTGGCTAAACGGATATGGCGAGCGAAGCGAGCCTGACGACTAGTATTATATAGATACAGTAAGTGCTGAAGGCTGTTGATAAAATGGTTCATGCATAGACAAATGAAAATCATGATTCTTCATTCTTGCGATTTAAATATATTCATTTTGATTCTAGATAGGAATTAATTTTTCCAGTAATAATATTGTTTGGAGTACAGGATCAAATATTTCAATGTATTTATGTATATTATCAGGGAAAATCACAAACAAAAAATGATTCCAATAATATAATAAATCAAATCAAATCAAATTGGTTTTTATTATCCATGATAACATGAAACAGCTGTTATATAGCTAAGGTAAACGTTATATTTTCGAGCTCAGAATTTAAGTGGTTTTATTTTTTATTTTGTGAGTTTAATGTTGTTTTTTCATGTTTTTACAAAAGTTCTACTATCAATCTATCAAAATTTAAAATTGTTTTTTTTTATCCTAATCTTTACTCTCAGATTGTGATTTGGTGTAGAAAATTTAAATGGACATAACCTATGTATAATATTTGCACAATTTGAAACTAAATTAGGAAATTGAAAAAGTTTTGGGCAATAACCTGTTTTTTCTTTCCCGATCATTATATTGTTTGTGCTAATCTGATAAATAAATAAATAATTAACAGGGCACAAAAATTCGAATCATACAACAACGCTACATAATAATGCTACAATGATTCATAAGCATAGTTTTATTCAGAAGCAAAATACTTGTGACTGTATTAGCACGATTCAGAACTGGGCTAATATATGGTAGCAAATATTACAAGAAGTACCTAATTCCTGATTCACCAAAACAAGTGCAGATCACCATGTACAACGGCCTGTAAACAACTGAACAATGGACAGTTGATAACTGTTTATTTTTCTATTTTATTAACAATCGAATTCATTTCTGGTCAATTATGAATTTAATAGAATGTACCGCGCAGGCGCCAGCAGGCGCCTAAACCCAAAAAAGTTATGATTCATATAAGCATAATTTTATTCAGAAGCAAAGTATTTTTGATTCTGCACGATTCAGTAAACATTCCAAACAAGAAGATTGTTAGTCGTTACAATATTGACCCTATTGGAAACCCCCCTCACTAGAATGACAAGGACGCAGTCTGCACAATATCCCCCCCCCCAACATTAGCACTCCTGGACAATAACAATGTACAGTGTCATACTGTACATTAGTTTTTTTGCATTTCACCTTTCTTCCAATTGAATACTTGTACCCTATTACCACTTCAAAGAAAGTGAATGTAAATGAAAAAAAAGTGAACAGAGAATTGGCTTATCTTGGAAATCTTGCAGTATACTAAAAGTATTTTTTATTGCAGAAATTTTCGTTGAAGCATGAACTATTATTCATTCATATTATCCAATAACTTACTTTTTCTCGAGAATTTACGAATGATTGGTTGTTTTCTAATTACAGTATAAGAAAAAAACATGTAAAACTTGATCTCTCCAAAACTAAATTTTTCCCGTGTAGTATCATGTAAATTTCTTGGGTTGAATTTGAATTGCCATGCATGGCCGAACATGGATAAAAAAGAATTCGACGAGAGAAGAATGAACCATGTCTCCAAAATGGCTGTACAAATAGAATATAGTACAGATTTCATGTGATATTGAAATGAAATGGGAATATATAATAATATGAATGTCAAACTACTGTATAAGCATAAATAGAATAATAGAGCATATTATATGAATATAGTATTTTATAGCATAAAACACAATAGCGCAGACAAGAAGACGGGCAATATCTCATTGAACAAAAACAATCAATATTGTTTTGATGACCGAAAACCAGTTTTCCAGTTCTCCGGTGTGAGTGTTTGTACTCACAATCATAGCAGTTGGGACTGTGTTAGTGAGTTCGACCACACTTTTTCGAAAGGCTAGTAGGGAATTGAAGCTTTCTCGATTAAGAGTACTTTGCAGGTACTTCGTTCTAGCATGTTTCAGACGCTATTTTCCAACCGATAATCATGAAAATTGTACCAAATCATTCAGAAAGATTTGGACATCTGGCACCGTACTGCCAAATTTTGATATCACTTATCAATTTTTTCCTATTGAACGTCAAACTTTGCCAAATTTTCTCCAAGTTCATCGAATTTTAAAGTCATTTTATAGTTGGGAAATTGGAATTTGGCGGTACAGCGCCAGATGTCCGAATCTTTCTGAACAATTTGGTACCATTTTCATGATTATCGGTTGGGAAATAGTGTCCGAAACACGCTAGAACGAAGTGCCTGTTTCAGCCCTTTTTCTGAATTCTAACATTGTTCTTAAAGCTATAATTTTGAGACTCTTCTGGTCGTATATAATGATATTGGATAATTTATATAAATCTCTGGAATGTATTATTTCCAAAGATTTGACTATCAATGCTGTATATCGCTGTCTTAACCAACTTATTTGGTGAAGAATATAGTTGGCTGATAATCTTATTAATACTTCAATACTAGTAACTCAATAGATAAAAATGAGATTGGTCATGCATGGAAGTAGGGGAACAAATAAAGGATACACCATAAAAATTTTTATACATATATTACACAAAAAAATCAATGAATAAATAAATATAGATATGTATAGAGCAACAAGCAAAAATAGTAAAATTAAGAACAAAATATATATAAAAAAATAAAGTATCACAGATCAGCTCAAGATTAGTTTTTAGTTTTTTAGCACGAAACATTACCATGTGCTTCTTGGATCATTAACCATATGCATTCAGATTATGTAGCTCAGTTATCGACTTGCTGCTGCTTGTCAATTAAGAATCTCAATATATATCTTCTTTCCGAATTAATAAAAAATAATCAATTGATAAATTACAAATCTCAAATATATATATATATATATATATATTATATATATATATATATATGAAGAGCTCGATTCCAAACGGGCCTAAGTCCATTTTTGTAGAAATTGAGATATCAGCTGATTATTGAACCTTACACATAGACCTTCATTCCTAGCATACTAACTACTCCAAGTCCTTAGTCACTACAAAATAAATATCACAATATCACGTTTTTTTCCAAAGTGTATCTAAGTCCATTGCTGTTCCTTTCCATTCCAACCTTAGTCCTTTGCGCATGCGCAGAGCATCTTTTTCTGTCTGTCTGTCTGTCTACAGATTGAAGCCTAACTACCATTTTTACTTCGAGATCAGCGCGTTTTCAAGGGGAGAGAACAGTGAAAGTCAAGAATACATACACTGGGGATTACCAAGAGCATCAAGTGATCAAGAAAATTTATTCAAAACAATTGGCAAGATATATTCAACTCAGCAAATACAGCACTTGAAGAAACTTATCATATTAGTGACATGAAGAAGGTCCAAGTCCAAGTTTCTTTCCAAAATGTCACCAAGTCCATGGACTTAGTGACATTTTGGAAAAAAAGCAAGGAAATTAAACTATTACACAGGAATTACTTCAAAATATGCAAAATTATTGTATGGAATTCAAAATACACACTTTATACATTGGATTATAAACATTTTCCAACATTTAAGTGATGACTATCAAAAAATCGATTTCCTGAGAAAAACACTTTTGTGACTTGGGCCCATTTGGAATAGAGCTCTTCATATATATATATATATATATATATATATATATATATATATATCTGTATATATCTCAGAGCTAAAGGTTCGGCCTCTGGTGGAAATTAGATAAATCAATTTATCCCATGAACATGAGCTTCTTTTATATCTTTATAATTTGCTAATAAATCAATGATTGAGTGAGCATATTTATATTACAACATTAAATTTGAATATTTCTTTCATCTGTGCATCCTTAGACATGTAAATCTGATATAGTTCTTAATTAATAGAATACGTTTTTGTACCTTTTAAGACTTGTGCAAGTTTTATAATAATTTCAATATTTATATAACCTTCCGACAAGCTAGCTTTTTAATCTTATTCCACTCGAAGCACTGAGGGTGCCCTAAATTCATATATTTCTCAATAATTATCACTCACGTGCTGAAATTCACAAGATGATGGTGGCGATCCGAATTTCCTGTCGTCCTGGATTTTCTGGTGGCTGAAGTTGTCTTCTCCAAGGGAATAAATGAATATCTAAATGACTTACCCTTTAATACAGAATCACTAAGTCTTATAAAAAATTGATTAATGAATTTAAACTTTAAATCTTTCAAACGTACAATTTAACAAAAAGGGGACTTGTGTCCATGGCAGCAACTGGCAAGCAAGTGGGGTCTCATCTACCACTATTCTCTACGATCATACTTCTGTCTTCCAAATTTGCATACATTTAAATATTCAGTTACTAAGCCATTATAAAAATCAAATAGTCCATGCCAATCTGTTAGGTTATTACCTATATCTTAGGTATCACATTTTATAATTACTTGGATTACATCCAATACATGAACTGAGTAGTGATAACTTATAAATTCTTATCATTTATATAAATATCAATGGTTAAATTTGAATCGGCTCGTTATTGCCGCCCATCAGCTACTGCAATTTGATTGGTTCATCCAAAATTCACAAATGTATCCATGCGCCTACTGAATATACATACTTCCTCAATATTTTTATTTATTTTATGTGCTTTGTACATGCTCATTACATATAATAAATTTTTATAAACTTTTTAAATTGTTTTTCCATTTACAATAGCACGCCATGTGGTTACCAAATCCTCTAGTTGAATGCTATTGGTTTACAACAAAAATTTGCCAAGGTGTCTGGCTAGATTTCAAATTACATGGCTTGATTGATTATTTAGGTTGCCAACCAGTGAGTATTATAGCCTAACCTCAAAATTCCAATATTATATATAATATAATAAATAGCAAATAAAATTCTTTCCTATTTGGCTGTTCTAAATGTAGCCATGATACACGTTATTATCTAATCTTTCACTTGTTGCTATCACACCCGGCAATAATAGAGCAGCTGTTTGCTCGAGACCTATAAAATCCTTTCATTTAGCGATTTTGCTTGCTTATCAAATTTAATTTATTACATAACGCTCCCGAATTTGAATTCAAAATATTTTGAGAATCAACAATGTTTTCAATACAAATTCTTCCTTTAACACATCAACATAACCAAAAAATATCCACCGAAAACACTTTCAAAACTTCATAACAACTCGCAGACTTTTTCTGCATACACCCCCCTAAATCTCCAACAAGACAATAACAAATTCCTCCTTATCAAAATAAGAATATCATAAATATAACATCTTAAATCCATATCTCCCTTCTCTAACCATAATACAACATTTTCAAATCTGCCACTTGGCAGTGATATCAACTTACTTTCCACACAACAAACATTTTTCCACAACACAGTCTTCATTATAACATTGATAGCATCACTTTTCATTATCATCACAGCCACGGTAATCCACACAATACAATAAATCAAAACACTTATCATTTCTTCAATACTATAACCTATCATCATATAATAGTCAGGTACTTTCACTTTCTTGATACAATTCCTTATTTCTCTTGATCTTATTAACCACTTTCCGTCCTTCATTAATCTCCATAAGTAATCCACTTTATTATTTTCCAGGCATGTATCCATAGTAGTTTTGTTAGTGGTTCCATTTTTATCCCATTTATTTGGTCCGTTTTTTCGGTCACAATGCTGAGCAGCTACCTTCAAGCATATGTGCCGCGGATGCATGCTGTTGGTCCCCCATCCTTGATCCTGGTGTCGGTCATCCGGTGTCCCCCTTGGGTGCTTGAACCGTGCATGTGGACTGTATCGGCGCGCGCGGTTCCTCCCTCGCCATTTCTGTCTTTGGGCCTTGCGATGGGCGCTCCTTTTCTCCGGTAGTCTGTCCTCCCAATCCTCCATCTTGGGGTCCTTGATGTGCCTTGGTGGGGTCCATTTATGCGCGTGTGCAGGTCCTGTATGCGGATGCATGGTAGTGGTCCCTTCCTGGCAACTGTTTGCATTTGGTAGTGGTATTTGGGCATTTGTTGTAGTGGATCGGTTCTTGTAGTGGGGTTGTGGCCGGTAGTGATTCTTCAGGGGTGAATATAAGGCTCAAGAAGGATTGATGCTTACAGGGTGGTCTTGGAGCATGGTGGGCTTCTGTATTTGGCAGTGCAGTGTTGCGGTAGTGGCTCGGTTCTTTTTGTGAATTTAAACGGGTTGCATGCTCTATTGTATAATTTGTATTTATTTGTTCCTGTTTAAAGTTTCCTGTGTTTAAAGTTCCTGTTGTAATTATTATGAGTGTATCCAGTATTAGTGTTCAAATGGTCACGGCCATCATAATAATTTCTTCGGTATGCTTGTTGTGAATAATGGTTTGTTGGACGATTCTGAAAATATCCTTTATTCCTGTTATTACTTTGATTCTGATCATTGCAATGCTTAAAACAAGGTGTCATTCAGGGACGATCATATGGTACCAATTCATAAGCTTGGCTGGCATACTGATTAACATTTGAGTTATGTTGATTTTGAATGTATGACTGATGTGACCGGTGATTTGATATTGCCATCACAGATTGTATATTGTATAAATGATTTATCAGATGTTTGCAACCAGTTATTGGCTGTGTACCCAATGCTGTTCTGACTCAGAAGGGTAGCTTTTCCAGGATTATGTTTGCTAAGGCAGGATCATTTATTGACTCATTCAACTGAGCATTTTTCAATTTAAGTGTAGTAACAAAATTGATATATGTGTTGTCTGTCCTAGGATTAAATTCACAAGATATGATATTGGCTAGTGTATCCATTTGTATATTTTTACTTCAATATTGTTCCAGGAAAGCAGCACTGAATTCGTCTAACGTCCTGAATTTGTGATTATGGATCTGGAAAAACATCAGAGGTTCACCGCTCAACAAACTGGTTAATTGGAGCCGCCACATATTCCAAGAGGTGGGTGTTAGGGATTGTACCAATTTTATCTGATCTATAAATTGTTTAGGTTGAAGATAGCAGTCTGTATTATGAAAACGGCCTAATCTATTGAAACCGTGCAATAAATCAAACGTTGCTATGGAATAGGCTCTACATTCTCGTGTGGAACTTGATGTACATGATTCTTGAGTTGTACTAACTTCTCTTGGGCCTGTTTCCAATGACCAGTAGCTTCCGTTTCATTATCTACTACTTTGGCATTTAATTTAGATGAGAATAATTGCTGTTCTCCAACGGTTGTCTCCAATGAATTAAGTAGTACTCTGTTTTGATTGATATCAGTATTCAGATGAGTTATTTGGGTGGATTTACTATTCTGTCATTGATTTATGAAAATAAGTTGACTATTGTTCCTATTTACCTTTGAGGTTATGTCCTGTGTTTTAATTTTCACTTGTTCTTGAATTTCTTTTTGACAATCGGCTTTAATGCTTGTTGCTATTTCCTGAATTTGTGCAGTGTTTTGTACCGTTAAATTATCTATTCTTTAATTTAATTCACAAGTAACAGTATCTATTCTTTCTGCTATGCCTGTTGTAATTTTTTCCTGATTTTCTTTTTTCAAATTTATCATTACCTTTTATTCTTCCCTATAATTTTCTACCTTGCTGTCAATAGTGTCCAAATTATGTTCTACCGCTTGTGTAATCCCTTTCATATCCATCCTCACTCATCCTTACTGATGTATCCTCCAATGATTCCTGCACTTCCTTCATTTCCGCCTTTATGCCCTTCTTCACTCTGGTCATTGTATTTCCTAAACTTTTAGAAAATGACTTGAGCATCCCCTCAAATATAATCCTCCTTCTTGCTCCTTGAGAGATTTCTAATAATCAATCACTGTTCCCAGGATTCATGATGGTGACTGGAGATATCTGGGCAGTGGACTCCATCGCGCCCCCCTCATCATCGACTACCGCTACTTCCACCGTTGGCAGTGTGTATGCTACCTCACTTTGCACGGACGAAGAGAGACTCATTTTAAAAGGATAATGTGTCAAAATTTAAAAAAAGTGAAAGTTTGGCTAACGAGGCCTTTAGTGTGGACCACAAGATAGGACTCACAGAAAATAGCTATGTGCAGTGTGTTTCCAGCTACAAACTCTGCCAGGTATTTACTACTTAAAACCTTATGTTATATTAATATTGTTCATGTGTTGAATTGTCAATTTCTGACTAGCCTATTGATTGTAGCTTATATTATTCTCAAACTGGCTTATATTCAAAATGTTAGTGACAAGACAAAATTCAGCAGTTTAGGCCCATAAAAAACTTTAAAATACAATTCCCAATAATAATAGAATCTTAAAAAATAATTCCTCTTTTCTTAAAGCTGTTGATTCCCAAAAAATAGTTTTTCTACTTGCTTGCGGTCCCAAGTAAATTCTTACTGCCTATCATCCATTCACGACAAATCTAAGTATGTATTGACTTGTCTATAATTATCAGCGATATACAGTCATAGTTTACTCTCAATAATGATTTCATGAGCTCTCTCCCTCATCACCAGTCCCACGTTGGATAAGCCATTGTGTCACGTTATTTATTTTAATAACGGGTTGCCCTGCTTGGCTCCAGTCGATAGAGCAGGAGTAAAAAATTATATAACCCTTGTTGTGGTTCTTAGTATATATATATTATACCAAATTCTTACTGGCTCGCCCAGGAGCCCCCGCAATTCTCTGCTCTTGCCGGTTACTAACGTCGGCTGCTCCAACAGTTCACAATTTCTGTGACTGATTTGTCGAAATCCGCAAGTATAGATGCGAGAATTTGCACTGCTACAACTTGAAGCTATAATTTTGAGACTTTTGGTTACCAAATCCTCTAGTTGAATGCTATTTGTTTACAACAAAAATTTGCCAAGGTGTCTGGCTAGATTTCAAATTACACGGCTTGATCGATTATTTAGGTTGCCGACCAGTAAGTATTATAGCCCAACCTTAAAATTTCAATATTATATATAATATAATATATAGCAAATAGAATTATTTTCTATTTGGCTTTTCTAAATGTAGCCAGGATACCCGTTATTATCTAATCTTTCACTTGTTGCTATTGCACCCGGCGATAATAGAGCAGCTGTTTGCTCGAGACCTTTAAAATCCTTTCATTTAGCGATTTTGCTTGCTTATCAATTTATAATTGCTTATAATTTATCACAGTGTATAATCCAGTTCTTTCCTTTATTATAGTATATAGAAGATAATAGATGGATGGATAATCATTGTTATTTTACTTAAATATAGAATAAGTTGGATAGTTTCCCTTTCAGAGGGAGTTTTGACAACCCACAAAACTCATTTTTCATTTGGAGATATAACGAAAAGGTGCATTTATGACCTTATTTATTTGCTTAGCTTGCCAAAATACCCCTCATTCCAATATTAAAATTTTTCAAGGCTCCAATAATTTTGAAATTTTAATTGAATAAAAATGGAAGAGAATAATTCCTCCATGTAAATATCAACACCTTTATCCAGACATATTAACTGCATGCGTTTTCATATTGCCGATACAGCATTGATGAAACTGTAGAGGTTTATTCAGCACTTTGACTCAAAAAGCTGTTCTAGCTGGAAAATTAATAATGTATGCCACGTGTAGGTCTAATCATTGCATCAGGAAAACGAAGTTATGGGCTAGTTGCACGTACGTCTTTCAAATATGGACATTAACGCCGATTAACAAATCAGCGTTAGTTTTACGGATTCATTTCTGTTCTACAAAGATCGATTAGTTTTTAACTCCGATTAAGTTTTCCGGTTAACTAACCAAGATTTTAACGGTATCACAATCCGGCAACACTGTAATTTATCCGACAGTGATTTTATTAAAATTATTATTCTAAACAAATGGCAAAAAAGAGAGGTTAGGTTATTGAAGCGGTGACTATCATTACGCATAGGCCATAAAAATGTTCTGTCTGTCGCCAGTGTAGTCAAAGAAGATCGAAAACTAACCTCAAAAAATCAAAAATTAGAATCTAATTTTGAATGCTAATATCAGCTAAATACTCTTTTCTATTTTATTAACAGATGAAATTCATTCATATATTCAGCTCATACTTTGAATTATGTAGTTTTTTTTCAAAAACTAATTTTGGAAGACAGCTATCAGTAGGTACCTAATTGGCTTCAGTTGAATTTAATTCCCCGTGAATGGCCTGTTACAATTTTTTACGTCGATTCGGCGTTATCTCTTGAAATTTCTTTTTTGTGCAACCAAAATGCTTCAGTTAGCGTGAATCTCAATTGAAGTATAGCATTTTATCGCGATTAAACGTTAACCGGAATACGTGCAACTGGGGGAAAGTTTTTTCTAAACAGTTGCTTATGAGATAAATTTGATGCAGCTGTTCCACATCCACCATATTATTATAAAGAGTTTGTAAAAATGAAAATATTCATTGATTATCAAAAAATACTATTATTATTGTTATATTTAAAATAAAAATATTATTAAAAATATTTATCAATTATCAAAACAATATTATTGAGGTTAAGTGGTATCAGGTAGAAAGTAATAATAGAAACAGATGTTCCTTTTTTAATTGCGACCATATGATTTGGTGATTTTTTTATGAAATCGTATGTACTATCAATGAAGTTTGAACATTAATTCTGAAAAATCTAGAAGGAAAATTGAAATTTGGGCTTCCAGGTGCACGAGATTGATATTTTTAGAATCTATGTTCAAAATTTGGAGATCTAAATCATTCCCGTTTTTCCGGTATGCAATCCACAAGTTGACATGTTTTGATGCGAACAAACGAACAAACACAACCCTACTCTCTCTTATTATATAGATAGCATATAAAATTATGAACTTATTCACTTCTGAAATCTACAATGCGCAGCAATTGAGAAGTCTAGACTCTCTAGTCACTTGATTATTATAATTTCAGAGTAATTTGTTGAAAACCTTGGTGTCATTATGGATATACTGAAAATATTCTTCGACATTCTTATCAACAAGGTCAACAAAAATCTGACTTGAATGCATCGCGAACCTTGAAGACAATGTTGACTTGACTTGTAGTTAGTTTATTCATGATGCATTGTTGGTTGATTGATGTTTGTGATAGTCCATATTTTCCATGTATCAAGACTGATTTCCTGTAAGACGACGCCATTGTAAATGAACGTGGCTAGACGCGACGCCGAGTAAGAGAGAGAAAAAGAGTCAGAGAGCTTGAGGAATAGAGAGAGGTTGATGGAGTGAACGAGAGAAAAAGAGAGACCTGTTTTTGTGTGTTTCCTCAGTACACTTTCCTGATGAACTGTGATACTATAGTGTAATATTTTTTTGTGAAGTATTATTCCTCTCTGTTTCTCGTTTCCATCTTTTCTCAATTCAACCAGCATCTTACTTTGAGAGGTACTTGACCTATGAAGGAAAAAATACCAGCACAATAGTCGTATTGAATTTCAGAAAAATATTTAAGAATGAACACCGAAGTGACTTGATTTAAATGTCCAGTTCAACCATAATAGAGTGTAATTTATAAATCTCAATAATTGAATGCAATTGATAAAGGCAGATTCCCATATATCAGTATCATTGGAAGTATCCGTTACAATGAAAATATTGGGACTATTCAAACTCTTGCTCTTCGCTAATACTAATATGTGTAAATCTGCCTTAATCCATTGGATTTTATGGAAATTTTCACTCATAACAATTTGCAGAATGTAAAATCTATGAATTGGAGAATCATGAGGGATCTATGTTATTTAATGTTCAAGCGAGTTTATGCAATAACGGTTTTGGGATAATAATAATAAAAATTATTATAATATTAATAATAATAATAGACAATAATAGACAATAGTTTGCCTGCAGCATAAAAAGATGCTCTGACCCCCTGATGCAATTGGTCCACGATCATGAAGTTGCAGGGGTGGGGGCCTTCCTATATAAGGCAGCACAGCATGCCGCAGATGCCCTTGGTCTCGATTCCAACACTGACAGGGAGGAAGGGCTTCAGCCTAATCAACTAAGGGCTAGAGTAGAGACTGCTGAGTCTAGACTTCTTTTGCGGCAGCATAAGGACAAGTCCTTGCATGGTGTCTTCTATAGGCATATCGAGGAGCAGGGCTTGTCCAAAACGCTGACTTTTGCTTTTATGAAGTCAGCAGCCCTGAAATCTGAGACTGAGGGTTTCATACTGGCGTGCCAAGATGGTGTCCTCAACACCTTGTCATACCGTAGCAGAGTAATGCACATGGATGTCCCAGATATCAGTTGCAGGGTGTGTCATAGAGCACCAGAAACGATCATGCACATCTTATCATCGTGCTCTGTTCATGCAGCTGTGGGCTACATCCATAGACATAATGCTGCTCTGCGAATGCTCTATTACCATCTTAGACACTCATATGGTATTGACAAAACACCAGTGCTGCCTTATGCCCCAGGGGAAATTGAATCTGTTGTGGGGAATGAAAGGTGCCGAGTGTATTGGAATTACTCATTCTCCACCACCAGGCTTTTAAGAGCCACAAAGCTTGATGTTGTCCTCCTTGACATAGTGGCAAAGACAATGTATGTAATCGAGTTCTCAGCACCAGATGAAGGCAACATTGTCAGCAAGGAGAAGGAAAAACAGGCAAAATATCAAGACCTATTAATAGAGCTGCGCAGGCTTAACCCAGGCTACTCCATAAGAATGGTGGTGTTGATTATAGGAGTTTTGGGTGGCATGAGACTCTCGTTTATGGTCAACCTTAAAACCATTCCAGCCTGTGAGAGAGCTGCTACTGCACTCGCAGGTCAAATGCAGAAGGCTGTCATCCTTGGTTCATTACGTCTACTTAGGGCAAATGATTTGATGGTAATGGACCCAGTATGATTGTTCACCACATGGACATGTGGAGCAATCACTCTGGTAAAATCGCTTGTCACTCTCCTTTGGGGGTCGGAGCCCAGGGGAAGAGTGGTCAAGCAAAACCTCAAACAGGATAATAATAATAATAATAATAATAATAATATAATAATAATAATAATAATAATAATAATAATAATAATAATACTATTGTAAAGGTATGCCAGCTGGATAATGGTTACACAGCCCTTGATTTGAGAAACCAAAGAAGGAGCGAGCTGCTATCTGCTCAAGACCTAGAAGAAGAATGGAGGACGAAATAGTTACATGAACGGTTTTATGGGCACCTTAATTCAGAGCCAATAAGTGAAGAGCTGTCTTGTATGTGGCTTACAGTGGGAAGTTTGTTTCCAGAGACTGATGGGTTTGTTCAGGCGATTCAAGATCAAGTGATAGCAACAAATGCTTACAGGAGGCATATAATGGGAGACAGGACCATAAGTGACAAATGCAGGATGTGTGCCAGTGCAGTAGAAAGTATCCAACATATCGTATCTGGTTGCTCAGTGCTAGCCCCAAGAGAGTATATGTTGCGCCATAACAATGTGGAAAAAATTGAGCTGCAGATCGAGTTTGGGAATATTGCAGAGGTCCCCCCTTACTATAACTATCAGCCACCTCCTCTGGTAGAGTTCAATCACGTCAAGATCTACAGGGATGTCCAAATGATTACAGACAGGCGAGTAGTACACAACAAGCCTGACATCCTAGTATTGGATCAATAGGAGAAGAGGGCTTATATAATTGATATCGCTGTACCTTCAGATGAGAATGCTCAGAAGACCAGAGGCGAGAAAATCAGAAAATACCAAGAGCTATCATTTGAGCTGAAGGAAATGTATGGGCTGAATACAGTGAGAGTACTTACAATTGTAATAACAGTCAATAGCCTGATACTCAAGTCGGTTGTGGAAATTTGTCGAAGTATTGACTTGGTAGACGAGATGCTGAAGAGAATGCAAAAATCTGTCCTCCTTCACACTGCACGTATTGTGCCAAAGTTCATAAAATAGCCAAACAGTGTTATAAATAATATGAAAGGAAGGTTGCATTAAAGTGCCCCTTCTTTGAAAATATATCCACAAGAGCGTGCTTATAAAAGGAATAATAATAGTAATAATAATAATAATAATAATAATAATAATAATAATAATAATAATAATAATAATAATAATAATAATAATAATAATGTTTTGTTGCGCCTCTAGCTTAGAGCTAATTGAGAAGTATTCAAATTCCATACTACATCATGATTGTTATACATTCTATAATAATAATACAGTACTACAAATGAAAATTTTTGTAGTGTTCAAAATTAATAATAATTATAATTATCATCATCATCAACAACAGAAGAAGAAGAAGAAGAAGAAGAAGAAGAAGAAGAAGAAGAAGAAGAAGAAGAAGAAGAAGAAGAAGAAGAAGAAGAAGATTTATAAAGGAGGAGGAAGAGGAGGAGAGTGGCACGCGCCCTTTGCCGGTGTGTTATTCCGATTGGCGCCCATTTATTTGATTGGCTGTTTGTAGTGAAGTGTGTGAGACTACTACAGTGATACCGTATTTATAATGTACTGTATATGTATACACAGTGGTTGGGTCGACCGTCGACGCCAAACGACGGCGCCTCGTCCAGGGTCGGCATCGGCAAAAGCCAAACTACACTACACCTATAGTCGGATTCACTTGAAACTGCCAGCATTGGTTGAATGTGTTGCATCGGTGAATGTGATTGTCTCACAGTTACAAGTGAATCTCTCTATAGGATATTGCGGTCATGAACGCGCGTTTCATGCGCGAGGAGCAGTGAGCAGTCCATGCTATGCTCCCTCCATTCACATACTAGTCAACTACACACTAAAAGTCAACATCTCTGATAGTCAAGTATAAAAATAGGCAACACAGTTTACATTACGTGCTAATATGAAAGCAATTTTTGTAGGGTTGAGTGTTGGTGGCTGAGGATTATACCTACAAATTGTCAGGGTTGAATGGAACGATGATGATGATAACATAATGAAGATAATGGTTAATAATGAAATTGGCGGAGCATCATAAAGTCGAATAACTCGAACAACGAGCTATAGTTGCTCATCCAAATCTGAGAGATTACATGTCATGCTAATGTTAACCACATGTATTGATTACGTTCACGATTACTGTAATACAAGTATTATATTAGTGCGGCTATCTGGTGTCAAAGTTGCCAAGTGAGATGTTTATTTAGATGGCAGTTTTAATATGGCATTGATTACAGGCGATGACAGAATCGGAGTTGTTGTCAAGTGTAGTATGGAGAGGCTGGCGCTGGTGTTCTGGTGAGTATGTGGAGACTGAGACCATTCACAAAGTAGGAGAACATCCTCCTGTTCTCTGTGGACCATTGCACATTCATATTCACACTGAACTCGACAGTCGACAACCAAAGGTGAGCTGCCTGCCTATAATAGGACTGACGTCATTCTTGCACCAACCGAGTACTTGGCTGATCCAAGTTGAGTTGATCTCTATTTTGTCGTAGATAACCGGTGGAAGACAGTGATTGCGAACGCGACAATACTAGTCCGACAAATTTAATACAGTTGAAAGGAATTATTGGTACAGTATACCGTATCGCAACAAAAAGGATACATACCCTCCTATTATATATTAGTCTGAATTGGAAAAATAGAATGTACTATCAGTCTTTCGATCCTAGATATCTGATGGAAACATGAATCAGTCTCTTGCTACTAAAAAATCTATCAGTTGGTAGGCAGAACCAAATATCGAGGCACCGAGCTTCGCTCGTTATTTATTTATTGATAAACAGAACGCAATTGATTATTTAAAATGATTGGAGAAGGATTAACAGGTACAGCCCAAAATTGTTTCTTCCCCGAATGTTGATTTATACACTATAAATAGTCCAAAAAGTGAGTTATGTTCCATACACTTGAATTCAGGTCCAATTTTCAGTCCAAACATTTGAAAGTTCGAATTTAGATTGTTTACAAACCAAATTGAATAACAAAATATCACTTACCAATCACTTAAAACTGTAAAATAATGATTAACTTTAAAAATCTGGTGTGGTACACTCACATAACTTTCCTTGCTCATTGAACTGTAAGCCTCATTCTCAAACGAGAATAATTTAGGGGAATAACATAATGACGATTGGCGGCAACATATTTGAAACTACGATCAGACTACTATATGTGTACATATAATTGTTTTCAGAATACTTTTTCTTTTGTGTACATTGTGAAATTCGATGATTTTTATAGAAGTCGTCAAAACAACTGTTCTACAGATGAAATATCTTGACTATGACTGTGTTCTTTTTATAAACTGCTCTACCTAACTACCTCATGCACGAGAAGGAGGTTACAAAGTCCATTTCTCAAGGATGGGGTGGACCCCCCATTAGTTTCCCAGGATTAGCGGTATTTGATTAACATTGGTGTTGATTTATTTGTCTATCATTCGACAAAGCAGATAGCGATGCCAGTTGTTAGAGCTGATAAATAACTATACAGGGTATGAATTTGAAAAAAAATCGTTAGAGCCGTTTTTGAGAAAAACGTGAAAAACATGGTTTTTTAGTAACTATCATTTTTCTCAAGAATATTACGGAGCTCCTGCAATTTTCCCAGAAATGAGACTCATGTCAGTTGATAGGGCTTATGAATAGCCATCCATGGTATAAATTTGAAGAAAATCATTCGAGCCATTTTCGAGAAAACCGTGAAAAACATGGTTTTTTTAGTCATATCCGCCATTTTTCTCAAGAATATTACGGAGCTCCTGAGTTTTTCCCAGAAATAAGACTCATGCCAGTTGATAGGGCTTATAGATAGCTATCCATGGTATGAATTTGAAGAAAAACGTTAGAGCCGTTTTCGAGAAAAACGTGAAAAACATGGTTTTTTAGTAATTATCCGCCATTTTTTCCGCCATCTTGAATTGAATTTTATTGAATTTCTTATTGTCGGATCCTCATGGTATAAGGACCTTACGTACAAAATTTCAAGTCAATCGGTTAATTTGGAATGGAGTTATCGTGTTCACAGACATACACACATACACACATACACACATACACACACACACACACACACACACACACACACACACACACACACACACACCACACACACACACACACACACACAGACCAACACCCAAAAATCATGTTTTTGGACTTAGGGGGCCCTGAAACGTATAGAAAACTTGAAATTAGGGTACCTTAATTTTTTTTGGAAAGCAATACTTTCCTTACCTATGGTAATAGGGCAAGGAAAGTAAAAATGTTGATATACTTTAATCTGGAATCCTTTTAAATTAGGCGATCAATTTCTATATATGTTTCTATATTTATTTGAATATATAGGTATATGGTTGTATGGGTGTATGGGTATATATTTATGTCCAACGGATCTCGAAATTTCCAATATAGGAGGTTCTTGATATAAAAATTCGATTGCACATGGTCTCATTCCTGGGAAAACTCGCTATAGGACAGAGAATGATATTAATTATTCATCCTTGGAAAAAAGATTATTATTTCGTCGTCTGTCGATAACAGAAGATGCGAGTGCTGTGTGGGTGTGAGACAGAATTATGTTCAGCTGTTGAACTATTGACGAAATTAGCAGCTGTTTTTCCATGAATGAATAATAGCCTATTATTATACTTTTCATGTCCTTCAGCGAGTTTTCCCAGGGATGAGACCTAGTGCAATCAAATTTTTATATAATAAACCAACAATGTTCAAATTTCGTGAAAATCGTTAGAGCTGTTTTTGAGATCCATTGAAGATGAATAAAAAAAAACCCAAATAAATAAATATATATTATACAGAAATTGCTCGCTTCATTTTATAATAGGATATTTGATCAATCTTAGCCCCCAGTCCATGAGTCAGCTTGTCATGGAGAAATAACAAATCCTTTCTATTTCTTGTCAATACCGTATCTCAATTCATTTTTAAATAATTACTGGTGACCCCCTTGGTTGGAGAACTCGCTCTGAAACTGTTGCATTGTAATATTTGAAACCCGCAACTTTTAATTATCCAGAGTTGATGAAAATATTATGGAGGCAGCTAAATGTTTCTCTTACAATAATAACTTGAGAGTAGGTTTCATTGCGGATGTTATTTGAGATGAGAAATTACTCTTCAAATATTACTCTGTCGCTTCAACATCTTTGACCCTCAAATGAATCCAAATTAATTTTTCAAATGAGAAGGTTGCCATGTGATATATGATTTCGATACAGAGAAGATAAATGGCGAAAACAGCTCATTGATATATCAACCCGTATCATTTTGTTGATAATATCGGGGCACCGAGCTTTGTTCAGGAGTACAAAAGCATAGAAGCATGGTTTATATTTATTCATTATTTCATCAATACGCAGAACACAATTCACAATATCATTTATGAAGTCATGATTGATGAATAGGAAAACCAGTAGTCGGGCTTTTAGACAAGATGTATCAATATAATTGAATACCACAAATTCAGAAATAATTGCAAGCTAGAATATGTTGACCACAAAGTTTAATTATTACTTTTACATTCACTAGTTCTACCAATGAATACACAATATACAAAATTTATAAGATTTGTTATAGATCTCCGAAAAATTGCCCGTATGACATACATCGCCATCTCTATTGAAAAATGAATTAATGAATTTTATCATTCATTGTTGTGAAAATTCACTATAATGAAATAGTATAGACCATACAGCATTTCCACTGTTGAAGCACAGTGATTTGAAGGTTAATGACATCGCTTGGAGAACTTCAATAGGTAATAAAATCCCGCCCGAACTATTAGTCGGGGCCAGACATTGTTTTGGTGAGCTTGAGCCTATGTTATCTGAATGTAGATGACGCGCACACATGTCCACTGTGTAAGCCCCCCGCAGCTGGAGTAATTTTAAAGGGGATGAGTAGTGGAATTGGTGTGACATTATTATCTTGTATGTAAGGGTGGGAAGTTGGCCTGATGAAACTGTGATTGATGGAGAATCAAGTGCTGGGAAATAAAAGGCAGGGGAAGAAGATTTCTGTTGATGAAGCAATCAAGCTAGTGTGAGCGGTAATGGCTTTATAGAGGGTGCCAGTGCTCCACAGCTCCAGCTAATGATCATTGTGGGACCCACACTTCACACTTCCTGCATATTCAATCGACTGCTTCTCTCACTCCACTCTCTCATACATCCCAGCTCCCAGATTGCAGTTCCGCAGGTTGACTATGCAACGGACGCATCAAACAATGTATTAGATTGAAAACTTCAAACTAATAATTGAATGGAATAGTTGGACCTGCACCAAGTTGACAATAATTGCAAGTGATATTATCTTCATGCTGTCATAAACAATTGCAAGTGTTGACATTGAAACTCTTAAGGAATGGGGAACATATAGCTTGAAATATTGAAAGTATGTGTCTTCAAAAGAAGTAGTATGGTGAAAATAGGAAAATCACACTGAAGTATCTAGCAATGTTCCCTTGGAAGTGTATCTAGCTTTCAAATGAAGAGTACAATCTTAAAAGTACAATCTTTTCATAATCAATCATCTCAAATATCTTCTAGCACGCTGAGTTATTTCAAAAAATGTTTTTCAAAATTTAAGGTTCTGAATGGATTGGAGTTTATTTCACGGAATAATTACATTTATAATCCTATTATATTAAGCGAGCAATTTCTGTATTTGGTTATATGATTATTAATTTATGTTCAACGGATCTAACGATTTTCACGAAATTTGGAACATAGTAGGTTTATGGTTTAAATTCGATTGCACTAGGTCTCATTCCTGGGAAAACTCGCTGAAGGACATAAAAAGGATAATTATTATTTACCCTTGGAAAAACAGATGATAATTTCGTCGTCTGTCGAAATGATGCGAGTGACTATGTGGGAAAAAGACAGAAATATGTTCAGCTGTTGAATCAATCAGCTTATCTCACGAAAAATATTATTTATTTATTTATCATTCACAATCAACTTAAGGACAAAGAAACAGACAACAGTCCAAATCTAGAAATTTTGATCGACTTTATCAAAATAATCTGATTTGTTGACATGACATGGTACTGTATATCATTCTAAATTAGAGTATATCATAATTTCCAAGTTAATAATTAACTTTCCAGTTTTTAAAGTGATTAGTGAGTGTTATTTTGTTATTCAATTTGGTTTGTGGATAAATTCAGAACTTCTCTGTTTTCAAATGTTTGGACTGAAAATTGGACCTGAATTCAAGTGTATGGAACATAACCTACTTTTTTGACTATTCATAGTGCATAAATCAAAATTCGGGGAAGAAACAGTTTTGGGCTGTGCCTGTTAGTCCTTCCCCAATCATTATGAAGAATTGTGTTCTGTTCATCAATAAATAAACTAGTAGTTCTAAGAACAGTAGACCTCGCGCAGTTATAAACCACAGCCTCCTCTCATACTGAACATCAGAGTAAATCCTGTCTGTATGTCGTGTCGGCGAGATATCGGTGTAAAAATGGCTAATGGCTGTTGGGTTTGGTGTATCAGAAATGCAAACATCAAAAGCTAATCTCCTTCAAGACATACTGGCAACAGGTCCGCCCGAGTTCAAAGCAGAGAAAGGTCGAGAGACAATACTATGTTATTTTAGTTATTAATTGCATGCGTTATTGCTTGCAATCAATAGTTCATTTAATAGTGCATAAAAATTGCATTCAATGAGGCATGCAATTAATAGTGCACACAACAGCTGATTTTTTACCAATTTACATTGAGATATTGAATTGCATGTATCATGGCATGCAATTTATAATCCACTCGACAGCTGATTCATGATGAATAATTCTATAGTCTGATTTTTACTCTAATATTGGCGTATAAAGGAAGCTCCTTTTCCTTTTATGTTGTCCTTGAAATTCAAAATTTTCAAAAACCTTGTATATACGTCGACGCGCAATTTAAAAAGGAGCATACCTGTCAAATTTCATGAAAATCTATTGCTGCGTTTCGCCGTAAATGCTCAACATATAAACATTTAAGCTTAAAGAGAAATGCAAAACCGTCGACTTGAATCTTAGACCTCACTCCGCTCGGTCAATAACGAGCGAAGCTCGGTTCCCCGATATTCATTATAATTAGAGAAACATACTGGAAATATCAACTCCACAACGGAGTTGTAAAAATATACGAATCAGGTTAACACTAGCCCAGCCTGGCAAACTGGTAGAACATTTCATAGCCACTCTGTTACTCATATTCTATAACGAATATTCTGTCTTCTGAAGCCTGCTATTGATTAAATAAAATCGATTGCAATTATAATTGATTCATTCATTTTGCCTTCATCATTAGTACTTGGGAAACTATAAAGTTAGGGCACAGCCCCGTCTCTTATACTTGACCTTCACATACAGTTTTCTCTTATGAAATGTAACAATTTCATTCTTTGCATTTTGCGAATGCATTTATGTCCAAATACTCAAACATCAATTACTATGTGAATCATCAGATTGAGGTAATACTAGCAGCACAAATCCATGTTATACAACTCAGACACAGGCGCCATTCTTATAATCGGATATGATAGAGTGAGTAGTCTGGCATTATTTCTCAACTAGTAAGGAGGGTAGGAGGATAGGAGAGCTGGTGCAGTACGTGCTGGGCAAGGGCACCAGAGCTAAAGCATCACTAGCCTGGCCCGGCAAACTGGTTCCCATTTAAGGTAGAACATTTCACAGCCAGTCTGTTATACTCATATTCCATAACAAATAATCTGTCTTCTGAAGCCTGCCAAGTTTAATATGACTGTTCCGGTCATCTTGCAGCATCAAGGTTACCTTGCCAGTGGAACTGAGACACGCCAAATTTCCACGTGTTTTTTAAACTAGCTAAGAGAGATTAATCTATCAGTTTATTCGTGAAACATCAACCTTTCTCAGTAACCCCAATCAGAACATTGATTTGCTTGAAGTAAGTTATCATTATGAACTCATCTCCTTTCTAAATTCATTCGTGTTAAATCATTCTTCATTATAGAAATTCTCATGAAACCTCCAGTTGACCTACTCTAGTTTAAAAAATATGTTTATAAAGTCCAGAAGTTAATATTGAAACCCTTTTATCAGCATAATTAAGCTTAATTTTGTTCGGGATGATTTTTGGTATGTTCAATGTTCGACACTGCAATAAAAATTGAACTCTAAAATCTTGAATATAGTTTAATTGAAGAAAAAATGTATTCATTCAAGTGGGGTAAATGATAAATATCAAAGGAGCAATGGCAGTTAAAAGAAATCACTGAACGACTTTGATTAAAGTTGTTTCATTTCATTTCAGTCTGTCAGAATAATAATATTTTACTCTAGATATCTAGTAGGCAAAACATGAATGAGATCATCGACAGTCGAGAATCATTGATGCATTGCTTTCGGATGTGAGCGAGCACGTGGACGACTCAGGTACGCGCAGATTCTCGTGCGCGCCACCTAATACCACTTAGAACAACTGGGATGTGAGACGCGCGTACGGACGCCAAAGTAATTGGTTACCAAAAGAGATGGAAGCATGTAGGCGATCACTTCCTTTTCAAAGGATCGAGGATCGACTGTCTTCCCTCCACCCATCACTCACTCCCCCTGTTCAGCCCCCGCTTAACGGCACGGATACCAATTTCCTACGCCGGATTGCTCTTCATGAATGGAAATTACTATCGCTACAAGAACATCTGGAAAATATAAACAACTTTAAAACTGGTTTATTTGCGCAAATTGTCGTCCGCGTAAATCATCGCCGGTGCTCCCATATATGCAAACTTGAGCCTGCGTCGCGTGAATTACGACATCGGAGCAGGCATCTGGATTCAATGTTTACTCATTGTGTCTGTGTGCGAGTGTCCCCCGGGATTAACTAGCCATTAGGCCTATTCTAGTTAGTACGGTGTGTAGGAGTCCCCCCTCATGCCCAGCCACCTGTTATACCATTGTATGTATGTATGCTACCTCGAACAGGCATAAAAAAAGATGACTCCGGAATACGTTGAGTTGTGTAAAAGTTTCAACTCGTGATTTAGCCTACACTCCCCCCCCCACCATAAAAATTACACAACGTTCACAACGTTTAGTTAGATTGATTATTAATTTTGATTTTATTGGATGAAATAGGCAGCTACCACATTTCTAAATTCACTGAAAATCATTAATAATGAGAATAATAATAATAATTTCACAGGAGTCTAAGTTTTTTTAAAGCATGCAGACAAGGAAATTGATGAAAAGTTTTACAACAAGTTTTGATCAATACCCAGAAAAAAAGTTGAATAATCAAGGTTAATCACATTATGACGACATTTCATTGATTATACTCAATTCATTTACAGATAAATTGAAATTTAAACAATTAAGAGAAAATACTAATAAAAAGCTTACTAATAGAACTATAGGTTTAAGGCTATTCAAAGGCTAAAAATAAACCTTCTACTGGTAATATTTTTCAATTTTTTCCCATTTGTATATCATCAAGCTATCAGAATGAAAAAAGTTTCTCTGGAAAAATTTTTTTCCGATCATTACGTTTTGAGATATGAGCGCCTAAAGTTTGAATTTTGGGGACAGAACATTTCGGATTCAGTAAGAGATAAATCCATGAGATTTTGTGGATAGATTCTTCATGGTATTGTTGATCTAGTAAAACAAAAACTTTCTGAAAATATCAATTTTTGAGAAAGTTATTCAATTTACTAAAAATGTCCAAGAATAACTTTTAGTTGAGTTGAGCAAAAATAACTCAACTGAAAGTTATTTTTGGTCATTTTTAGTTAATTGAATAACTTTCTCAAAACTTGATATTTTCAGGAAATTTTATTTCTACTAGATCAACAATAATGGTAATATTGGATCATGAGCTAATATTTTGATGATCAAATATATAAGATGGATGAAAAGGCCTCCATTATTCAATAATTTGAATAAATTTCTCAAAAATTGATATTTTCAGAACATTTTTGTTTTACTAGATCAACAATATAGTAATATTGGGTCATGAGATAATATTTTGATGATCAAATATATTGTGGATGAAAAAGGCCTCCATTATCTACCACAGACTGACTCCCTTCATCTAATACCACTAATATATTGATAAAAAACTGACGAATGAGAAGGAACTCTGCATAATATTACCAATGAGTAACAAAAACTCCACTATTTTCTTGTCTTGGTAGATTACTGCATATCCTTCAGAGAAATAAGAATACTGTTGAACATGCACACTTCCCACTCATGAAGGCATGAAGCTACACATCATGAAAATTTAGTGAGGATCGAGTGAAGCGGGAGGGGTAGGTTAAAACAGAAGCAAGTACTGCATGTGCGAGTTGCGTGATTAGTGTCGAGCATTGATTCAAATGTGGACGTTTTCACTCGTACGTCTAGACACGATTGACGATCGAACAAGGGAGCTGCGTCCCAGTCATCCAGCGTCCTATGTGGAGGAACTCTTTCTATTTGGATAGGATGCCGCCAAACAGTAAATAATACAGTCCGCCTTAAAGCTGGCCGGTTTTTATCGGCCGGAAACTAAGCAGGTGGGTAACGTAGAAGGTACTATACCTATATACATTCTATCTCAGCATTCCTATAGGCCGCATCTCCCATTTGTAGGTAGCTGGGACTGTGGCCATTCATTATTTGACTGCCTTACGTCGTACCTCGTACGAGTGTTGCGTATACTTAATGTACAACTTTTCATTCACAATTACATGTGGCATTGATCAGGCAGCCTACTTGCCTCCTCCTCACTCCTCGTCTCTTTCTCCTCCTCCTCCTCCTCCTCCTCCTGCTCATCATCATCATCATAATCATCATCAGCAGCATCATCTCAATTGGCTGTGTGGGCTTCGATTAATTCTAATTTAGAGTTTCTGAATATTGATTCATAGAGTCTATCATTGTTTTTGTTTCATAAAGCTCATTTCATCCAGAGCGAAACGAAATTTCGAAAATCGCTTTTATTTCTGAGAGGGTTCAAGTTGATTTCCAGTGGAATAATGGTTCCTAACTGAGGATAGAATGAGCTTTTTTGACGCATGTCAAATATGTTTTGTTGTTTGGAGTTCACAGAATTGTTCCACTATTGTGATTATAAAATGGGATACGAAAAAGAATTTGGATATCTATTTGTACTGAAATCTTGTGTTCCAATTCAATCAGAGAATATGTGCTCCAATTCAATATCATTGTAGCTTGTAGCTGCCACAAAGCAGAGGAACTATTTAAATCAGTTCTTTTCAAAAAAATTAACAATTTTCGCAATATTTTTATCAAATATCGTTCGTTAATAAAATTCTTTAAAAGTGAAGGAAAAAAGGCGAGGAGAAGAAATATGTAAAAATAATGATTCAGTTTCCCTTGAAAAATAAAACATCGGACATGCACCACTGTAGATTCAAATTACAAAGGTAGAACTATATTGTTCCCTTGAGGGTATTTCCACCGACGAAAGCTATAAGCTACACTTGAATTAGGATTCAACACGTCAATGAATCAGATCACTATAACGTAAGTTGGGTCTACGTGCCTTATAAGATGTCCATGACTGGATTTGGGAGGATGATGATGCTGCTAAGTGCTGAGAGTGAAGACGAATAAAACAATGATGAAACTGGTTGTATAACAGAATTTGCACGTGGTTAGATCGACTCACGCCGTGTATGGATTCAGTGAATATTGTTAACGTGTCTGGGTCTGCGGAAGCGGTGTCTAATAAGAGGGCCCCTCTGTCCCCGGGCGAGTGCCACAGCTAGATAGCGCCTCCTTCGATTAGGGACTGTTGCAATTCACGCACACAGTTCTCTGATGGTACTCCTCTATTTTTCTTCACAGCTTTTTTCAAGTGTACTACAATACTACAATTGGCGGTGAACGCAAAGCAAGACGTGCTCCGACCATCAATTCTTTGCCAATAAACTATACACTTCAATAATAATATTCTACTCTTTGACTCAGATGAGTAGACTGAATTGATGAATAGATGGAGTAGTGGAATGAATTGAATTTTTCACCAGAAATATGATCCAAATTTGTCTAAAGATATTCTCTCCATTCCATATTGTGGTTTTGAAGGGTTTTGCTATGAATGGATTATTTAAGTGAATGAACCGTCGCATCCGTCTCGAAAGAGGTCATCATTGCACAGACTGTGTTGCGTGGCGTAGGTGTGTGCACGTGAGTGTGCGTGTGTGTGTGTTGACGTGGGCTGATGGCGGTGGGGGAGAGGGTTGCTGTGGGAGTCGTCAAGTGCACCTCCCGTACCGGACCCGGATCAGACACGGCGACGGCGACGGCAACCGGTAAAGGCAACTCTTCTGTCTTCTAACTACACCGATAGATTTCCGTTGAGCCCACTTGGACTTGAAGCACCTCCTCACCTCACTGCTCACTGATGCCACTAGTCGCGACATCATTCATCCTATTGCCATCTTCAAGGCCCACTCACTGTCTGCTCTGCTCTGTCGCACCACTCAACAAACCATCTCGCACTTGTCTCAGTCAAAGCTACATTGTACCAGCCACAATGGATTACTATTCTTATTCCTAGTATTCCTATTGTCTTTTACTGTTCGTTGTGTTTCAAGTTGAGCACGATGGGGTTCATGATAATCTACGGAAAATATTTTAAGAATAAACCTGATCTGCCATTTGTATCGCAGGCAATTGAGCTAAAATTTGAACTTAGAGCTCCGAATCTCTGTATAACATACCTAACATTATGGTCGGTCGTGAACTATGTAATAATTTCTTAAATTTCGGCTTAAAATATTTTTGACATAAACTTGTTCTGTCATTTATATCAAAATGATCATTTAGGTTGGGGATATTTGACCAAATGCAGACATTTACTTATTGATGAGTTGAATAATGGAGTAATATAATAATATTCCAGCTATTCATTACGTTGTCTTTGGTAGCTAACGACGTCTGATAGGGTCTATAATATTGTAGTCGCGGACTTAGTTGACATGGTTGTTCGCCTGCACCTATTAATGGCCATGACTAATCCAATGATCTGATCGAGTACGATTAGTTTAAGTGCTATTGAATAAGTTGTAGAAGTAATTTGATCATTGAGTTAATTCATCAATTTAAAATATTGAAAGATTAAAAAGAATAAGGCTTTTGACACACCAATTCATAGATAACTTTCAATTTCATCAATTATGTGGTCAGTAAATCCTTAAGGCATGTGCATGTGCTCATTCAATTATTCTCATCGAAAGCATAACATAACCGTGAAAAGAACCAATCTCTGAAGTTATCTTTCCTGTAATAAACTTTGCAGCCAATAGAGAGCTTCACTAGATTTACAGAGATGATGCTTCGAAATAGTCATCTAGTTCTGATTATTTGATAGATTCCCTCCACTTAGTTTCTGAACGGGCAAAATATAAATTTTACTGCCTTCTGTAACACTATTAATGGCTTGAACAGGCGTAATACACGAATAAAATGGGATCGCTTGGAAGATTATTGGAACGAAAGAAATCTTGAAAGAAAGCTTGAAATGCTGTCGTAAATATTGATCATTTTGACTCCATTGACTGCTGAATCGGTATAATTTTCTGGTTTAGTGAATTAATTGGAAAAAATGTTTTTAACGAGCTTCATCATTATTGCATCCGGTCAGAGATTGGATAAATGTGTAATATTTATCAACAAAGCTGATCAAAAGTACATAACAATACTGGAGAAAAAACTGTGGGTAGGCTGTTTAAAATGAATCAGAACAAACCCACACAAATGTATGGTTTGTTTTTAAATGTCCGTTCATGAGAGAAGTATTCTAAGAGGAAAGAATCTTAGTTCTCAATGTCATTGAATAATCTTTGAGATGTACAATAATTGAAAGCTTACAAATCAATCAATTATTGAGGTAGGCCTACACAAAAAGTAAAAGTAGAAACTTTGAAGTAGCGTACACGTAAAGACCAAGAGAAATAGCTGATTTCTTATAAAATCATGCATTCCAAATAATATGATATAATATCTTGATTACGATTGGATGACATATCTTGAATGTAATTGGACAGTGAAAATTATTGGACCTGATATAACTTCATAACGTCATCTTGCAAATTACATTGATGAGAATGATATAGTACTATGTATATGACGAGATCTGTGAGAATAAAAATTTACGTATTTATCTAGCTTGACCAAAAACATTCAGAGTTGACATATAATATATTTGAATAATACACGAAATTACTGCATACCTGCATATAGACAGATGACAACAATACGAATACATGATTGTAGTAATATCGAGATCACTCGATTGATGGATACCGTTAGTGCGTAGTGGGAGAACGCTACAAAATATCACATTACTGGATCTGCTTCATGTTTCATCAAGCAAGATATGGCAAGAGCCTGCTAGTAAACCAAATTTTACAACTGGTAACAGCTAAGATAAAAAAATCATGAAGTAAAAAAAGGAAAATTTAAACATTATTTTCAAAAATGAATGAATAAACCTGTACTGGAACAGTAGCAAATATATTAGCCAAACAATATGAACTAGTGTAGATCATAATATCTAATCTCATTTATCAATAGTTTCGAACCGTTCTATGTGAACCAAGTCTATTTCAAGCCAAAAACCTTAAGAAATTAGAAACTTGGATTTTCAGAACCAAATTTTCACATTTGATTCCTACAAAACATGATCAATGATAACAACTAACAAATCAATGAGAATATATTTAATTTGTGACATATCAGCCACATCCGATTCAGACCTCAGGTTCATCTGAATAAGATTCAGCTGAAAGGACTTGAACACTATTTGAATCTGTTCTATCACTTTAATCATATTCTCTTGTGCTCTTCTAATGGGGAAATGACTATTAATATAATTCTATTCTTAGCCCTTCAAATGAATTTACAAAATCTTGATTGCCTAGTCTTATTTCGAATATTAGTAAAGAGAAAATTCCAGTAGAGGGCTGCCTAATTGATCAATTAACAATAGCAGAAAGTGATCTGCTTGAGGACTAGACTCATACACGCGGTGGGCTTGAGCTACACAACTGGCGCCAAAATGATGTTGCCATCACCCGCGATAAACAACTCACTCAATTATCTTGTTCATAATCTGAGCGTTGTTCATTACATCAAATCAAGGACCCCTTCCATATGATTGGTTAATCATTCTGTTTGTGTGGACAAAATAGCCGACAATTGTATTGATTTGAATCCTGAAACGGTTCATACCTTATTTCATGAGTATCATTTTAAATTACTCGAAAACAGGGGTGAAAGATGAATTTAATAACATTCATAAAGTTAATTACAATTTTATGATTATGAAAAAGATCCAATAATTGTAATGAATAAGTGATGAATTATACTAAATAATTGAATAGATAATATTAGTGTATATAGTACAGTATATCTATATTGAATACAATCAATATATTAGAGACATTGTTGAGTTTTGGACATTTTATAAAGAAAAATCTATAAAGCCAATGAAGTGGAAAACAGGGATGGATACAGGCATGAATGAATAGGAGAACAGGGATTGAAGGGCTGATTTGGCGACCCCCCCTCATTTGTAATATTGACAATAAATTGAAGAACTGTTCAAGTATCTAGAAAATTTAGTTCAACATCTTTTCAATTAACAGATTATAAACATTATTTACAGATGTAATTTTCCGCACTCGACCAATATGATGATTGCTCAACTTGAAGCCAAGCCGATAGTGACTGTTCATTGTAGGCCAGAGAGTATAGAATGAATTTACATTCTATACAATGAATGAATTACAACTCACTGTTGTAGGCAGAGCCGAATGTGAATGATAGCTACTGTGCTGGGATGAGAAGAATCAGAGAATTTTGCAGACATCGGTTGGGTCTGATCTGGCATTCAGTCGAGACGACCCTATCGCTTTCCAATTATAATAACACTTTCGACAATATTTTGGTGTGCGCGAAACTGGTCATGACTATTTTTGGATTCTGAGTTTTGGCCAAGTTGTCAGTGGGCTAATCCATACTCCATAATGCAGACGCAAGCTGTTGTTTGATACAAATGATGTTAGAGGCCGACCAGCCTCAATAATAATAAATTATTGTCATTTGCGTTATTGTAATTTGTGAATCAGTCGGCAAAGTGAGGCTCTGCTATGCTGTGAAGGTCGGTGGACCAATCAGGCGACTGATATCAGACAGAGGCAGAAAAACGATGAAAAAACGCCAATCGTTCGATAATGTTAATTTTAATATGCAGAAATGTATTCAGGCCTTGTTTTGCTTAAGTCGTGGCTTGTAATTCAATTGAACGATATGCGTTCTGTTCATGTTATGTGCAGTTTGAATATTGATTTAAAGTGAATCTCAATATGACCACATCTCAATCGACAATACATTGCAATTGAATCATTATTTTCACGGAACATGTTCAACTATATCAAGGTGAGATACCTATAATGAGCATCATTCATATTTTATTTGCAATCTTATTCTAACGATTGCACAATGATGACTTTTCCTTTTTTAATTTAAAAAACATACAAATCTCTTTCCAGATTCAACATCATTCGTTAAATGATCTTAATTTGAAAATAAATTATTGAAAATTACATATCTGTCAACTTTTCCTGTTATTATCCGGGTATATATTGAGAAAAATTATATATATATATATTATATATATATATATATATATTATATATATATATATATATATATATTATGCCCGGACCTGGATAACGAATTAATCCATGATTTGCGGAAGTATGTTCTTATATATCTGAAGTCTGGAAGCATTATAACAAATAAGTACAATAATTATCGCGTTGGAAGAAATATGTTTCGATACGGACATTATAATAAAAATAATATTTTTTTGGAGATGTGCCTAATATTATATTCCTTGGTAATTACTAATAGCATTCCTTCTAGTCGTTGTGCTAGATAGTAGATGGTAACTTAGTCCTAATCTGGATCTTATTGGAGTTGCTTTCAAGTGTTGGATATTTCCCACATAATTGAAAACAATCACACCTACACAGACGTAGCCACAAATTTGAAAATTTCACACATCATAAACCTGAACTAAACACCCTAGAACAATTCGAAATTATGATCATATCAAAAGAGACCCCCACAACATCCTTAATGAACAGACAAATTTCAAATCTCACAGCCTCTTCAACCTCCTACTCCAATAACATATTCGTAGGTATTCAATAATTGATTGTTGTTTTGTACAGGAGACTGAATGGGGTTACCTGTTGTCTCCATAAATAAATATAAACTAACTGTATTTGAAAAAACAAAAAGAACTAGTAAACTGTTTTTTCTCTGGTCAGAATGATTTTTTAAGCTTCAACTAAAAATACAGCAATTTTAACCCAACAAATGGCAGTAAAAGATTAATTTTGTCCACTGTTCTTTTCTGGAAGTTCTGTAATGCTAAATAACTAAAATAATTTTTACTCTTATTTGGAATAACTATGATCTGGATATGAATGATAATGATTGTTAAGAATTATTTATTTATTTATTCTTATGGCTTTTATCGACAGAGAGATCCCTTCGGATGTTCTGCCTTGTCGTATTACCCAATGTCATTTCCTATCAACACTTAAGTTTATAGGTTATGTCTTGGGTTCTTCATGTTATCTCACTGAAAATTTGCACTTAAGAATTGATTATACAGTAGATAAATTAATGATATTATTGTTTAAAAAAGTATTGTTGTTCTAATTATATCTTTATGAAAACAATATTATTATTTTTTGATACTTTATCGTTCTTGCCGTTGCCGAAAATTTGAACATGGATTCAATATGATCCTGGAACAAAATATAATTTTAATATTATTTCAGTGTCACGAATTATGATTTCGACATCGGCTTTGCCTTGATCTTGTTTGGTGTAGAGAATGAAGACAATTTTGGATTTGATAATAACCTTATTCATTAAACAGAATGATTGTTGGTTTTGTGGTATAGTTATATTCTTGGAAAAACAATAATTTAGTAGAATTTTGTAACTTTGGGCACATTAAGTCACGTTTGACAATTTTTTTTTTTAATCTTACAATATTTTTATACGGTTGACATTATTATCACTAGGACAACAATATGAGTTCAACAGAAGAGTGTGAAATTTTAATGATTAGGAAAAATAATAACAGCTATTCAATTTATGATTCGGTTAATCATTAGAACATTCAATAATTATTGCAGTTATCAGGAAAGAATTTCTTCAAAAAAGATAGATGCATTTTTACTCGACAGGGCATTGTCTTTCATGACAAATTGGCATTCAATAATTGAAATAATTTACTTATTCATATATTAGTATAAAATTACTTATTCTTGATGGGATAATAATCCTTCATGGAAACGATGAATATCTTCGAATTTTCAATGCTCGTAATATTTCTTAGTGATGGTCAAAAACTAATAAAGTTGAGCATTTGCTGATACTTCTTAAATATTTAGCATATGCTTCATTTTCTATGAATGAAAGTTAGCAGAACTTTTTGTTCATGCTCTTCAAAAAAATAGTTTGAGCATTTGCACAAAATTAGAGCTAAAAAGTAAAGGCTCAAAATTATATGGATAAACTAGAGCATTTGCTCAAATTTTGAAGCAAATGCTTGGGAATAGGTGAGTATAGTTAGCTTTCCATCTTTTGCTCATAGTTGAATGGCTCAACTAAGTCGTGTGAGGGAGAAGAAACTACACAACCATCAACACAAAAGTTGCAGATATTTTTGAGGTTAGTATAAATAATTATTAAAGCAAAATTGACTGAATTTTTAATAGATTCAATAGCATTCAAATAAGTGAAATGTTGATTGAATTTGTTATCAAAAGTAGACTAATATATATATATATATATATATATCACCATTATTCCTACGAAATAATAAATACAAAAGATACCTATTGGATGGAGTTCCAATAGGACAGAGCCCTAGTTACTTCTATTTTTCCTGC
Source organism: Nilaparvata lugens (assembly GCF_014356525.2). NCBI lineage: Eukaryota > Metazoa > Arthropoda > Insecta > Hemiptera > Delphacidae > Nilaparvata > Nilaparvata lugens. The sequence continues at coordinate 36,308,051 of NC_052508.1, read as the reverse complement.
CATCACAGAATAGGAAATAGGCATTTAAGAAGATGAGAGTGTAGAAGATTATAAGAAGGCCATTGAGATTATAAGAGTTATAGAGTTAAAGAGATGTCATTTTTTAAGCCATTACTTCTAAATTCAGAACTCAACTAACTAACTCATAGATAGAGAGAAAGAGCAGGCGACCAAACAGCTGATGAAATATCTTTAAAATACGTGAGCATGTTGCTCCAGAGTTTAGGAGCATGAGGTTAAGGTAAGAAAGAGCACAAGGTAAAGCTTATTCATATAAAAATGAGCAAATGAGCATGCTTATGAGCTGATGCTTCTACTAAATTCTCATGAGCAAAACCTTATTCTCCATGCTCATGCTCATGAGCATATGCTCAGTTTTATTCATACGTGTCAATGTTTACAAACTTCCAAGATGAGGGCTTTTATTTTCTCAAGTATTGGAGAGTTTATGACGAGCTCTTATAGAATGTTATCTAATAATATAAAATATGATGTAATTCAACAGCCTTCTCGAATGGCCAATTACAGAGTGGAATGCGGTGTACAAACATTGTTGGTTGAATTATAAGAATTATTCTATAAGAACAATTTTCCGTTTAGAAAGAAGTGGATTATTATTTTATCATTTCAACTACAAGTTATTGAGAATGTTTTACTATTATGGAGAATTTTTTTACTATTTGAGGAATGAATCTAGAACTGAAAATTCAATATTATTCTTAAAGCGTTGCCGTGGAGAGTTTGTTGAACTCTCCCCAGAAATATCATGAGCACTTCCAATGTCATCCTCATGAATTAAATTTTTCGAAGTGGGGTCTCTTTCATCATTTGAATAATGAAAATGATAGAATTGTAATCTATTGTAATTGCAATGAAAGAATCCAATACTATTTAGAGTAGTAAATAAGATTCCTTCGCAACTTAGATTATCTCTTGAGAATATATGCATTTCCTCTTGTGAAAAAATGTTTCTTCGTTGCATTTTCCACATTTGAATCAAGATATCATTGCAATATCATTTGAATTACAAATTTGTATCATTTGCAAATTTTATCATACAGTCATTTGGATTTTTCTTATGTTTTTGCAAGCCTCCATTCTTGTTCAGACTTTAAGTCATTCAAAGTCAGGAAATTCCACATTAACATATTCAATCAAGTTTTCAATATCTTCCGTTCCGTTAATCAATCAATCAATTCATTTATTCCACAAACAAACATAATACAAGATAACAAAGAAAGATATGAAAATGTGAAATAAAAGTGGACAACCCTAGGCATAAGCCCGATCAATTTTAAGGCCACTCAGCTCTATGCATAAACCAAGCAAAATAAATAATTATAACATAAAAGAAAATAATTATTTTTCTGCTACGGTAGCCCATCAGATGAAAACAAAGATGAAATGATTACATTATAATAAATAAAAGGTATACAGAGATAAAACCAATAATAGAAAATTTACAAAGCAAAATGCAGGCTCCACTAAAAAAGGATAAGTTACTAAGATTATGATTCAGAATTTAATAATAATTGATGAAATTTCTTATTTAAGAATATCATCTTACAATTTCAAATTCGCAGTCATCAACACTGAAGCTGGGTTTACAACAAAGTTATTAACAAAATGTTGATAACTTAATCCTTATTGATTCTATTAGATTGAACGGAACTTGACAAACACATAATATGTTGATCATGTGTTTGTCAAGTTCCGTTTAATCTAATAGAATCTATTAGGAATAAGTTACTAACATTTTGTTAATAACTTTGGTGTAAACCCAGCTTGAGCAGGTAGTTTTTCAAACATTTCAGAAATGAATGTGAATGTTCCAGGCTATGGAGATATTGTGACACTAGATTGAACAATCTAGGACCATTAAAATGATACGAATGTTGGAATATCGTTAAATTCGATTGTGTAACCTGAATCATAAACCATCTCAAGTTATATCTCACATCTCAAATGAGATTTGCATTCAAACTCCTAAGAAAAAAAGCGTCTATACCTTATAATCATAAAGATTTCTTATCGGAAGTATCTTGAGATGAACAAATATCGGCCATGAATTTGAAGGACTTTTGAAGAATGATGACGGGATCAAGTGTTGAGACATAAGTCTCATCCCATAATAGTAGAATTTCATCCCAAGCCCACAACTCATCCTGAAACTAATGAGAGCATGATAAGCATACTCGTAATTTGATACCGTACCTACTTTAGTTGCAATTCGGAAGAGTAAAAAAAACAAAGTACCAAGTACAACAACATTTTGACTAAGACGTGTGAGATTATGATTTTGAATATAACATATATATATATAAATATATGTTATATACACATAACAGAAGACACTTTAAAGTTTGTAATATAAATTAAAACAGGAGACACAAGACATAAATAGATTGAAAACACTTACTCTATTGAAACACTCCATTTCTAAAGTAAGTTAAGTTTTTAAGTGTTTTCAATCTATGTCTTGTCTCCGTTTTAATTTATATATATATATATATATATATATATATATATATATATATATACTTTTATATATATAATTTCATTTATGTATTTTTTGTTATATGCACGGTTCACAGTTTCGTACTTCAATTCATATCAAGAAATCATCTTATTGCACGTAGGTTTTTAATTGATTTACTGTAATGCATTATTATCTCTTACACTATCCAAGTAGTTCTCTCTCAGCTACAAGTTCGAGTGGCTCTCAAACTTTTTAATATTAGTTTAAGCCTAGAAATAATTTGGATCGAATGAATATTACTCTAATAGAACTACAATGAAAAAAATGTTATTGTTTGGATATATCGCTGAAAGATTTTTCAAACAAATATGAGAAGTTCAAGATCGGACTGTTTAGTAGAACAATAACCGGCTCCAAATATTATCACCGGAAATTAGCCACCCAAAACCACGCTGAACGACATAGTACTTGACTTGGCTTAGTAACTGTAGAGTATAGATTCAAGAAATTCCAAAGGCTTATTGATATACTTAACGAGACAATAAGACAACAATCATGGCATGATTGGAATGAGATTATATCTTTGGGATTTAAATAACGATAAGACCTGGAAGTTCAATGTCACCTCCCCTGAAATATGTTACACATATCAAACTGCACGTTGTTATTCAAGTCTGAACGAATACTACTTTAATGCAGTAGAGTTAGGTGTAGGTTGCAGTAAGTAGATTGTATGGTGTTTACAAATTTTCATTAGTTTTCATAATCAATTAGTCAGCTTGTCTAGAATATTAGCGGAAATCTTCAGGATATTGCTTGCAGCTCAATTTTCGATTTCTGAAAGATTTTTTATACATAAATATTGGTGTTAAATAATTTCAATCGATAATCCTGATACATGTTATGTTTATAAGATTAAACGTGTAAACCTCTTCGTGGGACACGGTGTATATGTTTTCAGAATCCACAAAGCAATTGTATAATGACTTACAGATACAACTGCAAAGAGTTTGCAATTATTATTGACATTACTCAGTTTATAAAGAACTTCAATTCCTCTGCTTAATCTCATATTTTTACATAAATCTCACATTGCATTTGTATTGAGAAATAAACGATTTGACATTAAATAGAGCCTATATTCGCAAACCTAATGTTATATACTCATATTATAGCCTAGGCATCCCTTGTTATTTGTTATCTATGAGTTTATGCAGCATCACTTCAATTTGATCAGAAGTCGCTACTGTAGTGAATATCATATTGTATTTGATTAACACAATGACCACAAATCAGGGTTACTTACACAAAGAAGGATCTTTTGTTATCTAATGTTCCACGTGATAGTCACCAACTTGAGCCAACTTCTATGACTTCTTCGTGGACCTAATCTATGAGTTTATGCAGCATCACTTCAATTTGATCAGAAGTCGCTACTGTAGTGAATATCATATTGTATTTGATTAACACAATGACCACAAATCAGGGTTACTTACACAAAGAAGGATCTTTTGTTATCTAATGTTCCACGTGATAGTCACCAACTTGAGCCAACTTCTATTGAAATTAAAAACAATAAAGGTTTAGAAATTATAAGAATACAATAATAATTTTGTGATATTGCAGGTTTGAGCTATCGGCATAATGTATAGCGGATGTTTCGTGAGCTTTTATCATCTTCGTACTTTTCAATGGATTCTCCAATTTTCTGGCCTTCAACTTCAGTAACACTATAGTCATCTGAAGCACTGACTCACTCACCTTTAGGACGTATTAACTTTTTGACAGCATTGGCGCAGACGTGACAGGGTGCTGAATTCCATGACTTCCAGGTCACCACCTCTCACCGGTTCGGGTGTCGTTTTCCTCCTCTTCTAACCACTGTCACCCTGATCACGGGGGAGCATCCATCGACGCACTAACTGACACACGCAACTAGAAAAATAGCGATGCACTGGTCGGCTGATGTTGGTGTTATTGTTTTGGTTAGAGTGTTGGCAGACTGTCACTGTCACAACACACACGCACACGAAACGAATGGCTGATGGCTGCTTCGCTTTCGGTAGGCCTGTTGTGCGATCAGGACCAGCACGAGTACATTACTGTGGCGCCAGGCCAGCTCACTGATGCTCCCACCAATATCCCCCCCACCCGTCCTCACAATCTGATTCTCCATCTCCCAACCCTTGTCCATCAAACCCTCTCCACTTCTCCTACCATGTGCGCTCGGCCAGCTATCAGCATTATCGTCGTCCCAACAATTTAACCATAGAAACGCCCTGCAATCAGTCTCAACAATGCTTCCGTTTTCAGTGTTTTGTCGCTTAGAAGATCGTTGTTACAAAGACCGCTGCTCCTTCCAAACCGAAATGCGTATGATGATAGATGTACGGTAACGATAAGTAGTAGAGATGGAAAAATACCTTCTCACCTGTGATAGTTTTCAAGGAAGAGTTGATTAAAAAAACAACTTTAGGGTAGTTCAAATATGTTTTCTTCTATCTTTTTGGTGTTTTGGGATTTGTATCAATATGTGCTCTATGGAATCAAGATTGATCACTTGATATCTTCATATATGATATTCGATTGTGTGTATTAATGTATTTCAATTCTAAACATTCAAAATAATAAAACATATTCATAAGAAATATATATAAATTAGGATTTTACAGTACTTTACTGTCTTTATTCTTTTAGCCGAGTCTTCCATCCTTGTCTGTCTTCCCACTCACCATCTCTTAAATTCCTCATCACCATAGCATCATCCACTTCATCCCTCCAAGACCTTCTTGGTCTTCCTCTCCTCCTCCGCCCCAGCGGACTCCAATCTGTCACTATTCCAATCCACTTACTGGCACTAGCTCTTCTGGCATGACCATACCACATCAACCTCTTGTCTTCTATGAATTTCATTATATCAGACTCCACCTTCATTCTGTCTCTGATCACCTCATTCCTCACCCTATCCATTTTGGTCAAAGCACAGCACCTTCTCCAAAACTCCATTTCGACAGCTTTTATTTTACTTTTTGTTTTCTTGTTTGTCACCCACACTTCTGCACCATAAGTCATTACACTTCTCACGATGGTATTGCATATCCTGTGCTTAGTTTTGTTATGGATATTTCTACTCCATAAGATTGGGTGCAACTGCTTTATGCAACTTCTTGTCTGTGCCAATCTTATCTTTATTTCTTCCTCTGTATCGCCACTTTTCGTGATAGTGAACCCAAGGTATTTGAATTTTTCTGCTCCTTTTATCACTTTTCGTGATAGTGAACCCAAGGTATTTGAATTTTTCTGCTCCTTTTATCTCAGTATTGTCATCAATGGTTGAATTTTGTGTTTAATTCCCATTTGTCTGCAAATACTCCATCTTGTCTATATTTATCTTCAGACCAGTCTTTTTATACTCTTCCTTGAGTTTCCTCATCATAACGCTTAGGTCTTCCTCATCCTGAGCAATCACAACCTGGTCATCTGTGAAACAAAGGGTGAAAAGGTTCTCTCCTCAGATGGGTATTCCCATTCCTTGACACTTCCTCTTCCATGTCCGTAAGGTATTTTCTAAGAAGATCTTGAACAGAGTTGGAGATGAGCTGCAACCCTGCAACAAACCTTTCGATGTTTCAAATGGATGTGTCAAGTTTTTACCAATCCTGATACCAATCCTGATACCAATCCAGTTCCCATAATATAGTTTCATTGTGACATTGATGAGATATCGAGGTATTTCAAGGTTTTCCATCACTTTCCAAAGTCTTTTTTGAGGCACTGTATCATAGGCTTTCCTAAGGTCTACAAAAGCTAGATGCACTGACCTGTTTTTTGCATACTTCTTCTGAATGATCTGCTGCAGAGTATGATTTACCCGCCGAAAATCCTGCCTGCTCATACCCAATCTTCCCTTTTATTTCCTTCTCTAGCTTTATTTTCAGAATTTTCCCATACACTCTGGCCATAGCTGAAAGAACGGCAATACCAGTGTAGTTTTCACACCTATTCCTGTTGCCTTTCTTGAATATGGAAGTCATATGCGCTGTTTTCCATTCTCCTGGTGCCTCCTCCCCGTCAATGACTCTCTGGAAAAGCACTGTCAAGATTCTGAACAAATTTTTAGATCCACACTTGATCAGTTCCGGACTGATGCCTCCTGGTCCTGCAGATTTATTGTTTTTTAAAGTTTGTATAGCCTTCTCCACTTCCTCCTGCAATACTAGAGTCTCTCGCTGTTCCTGATCTTCAGGAATTACACTATCACCAAGAAACTCTCTCCTTGATTCTGTGAGCAAGTTTTTGTAATATCTCTCCCACTCTGTAGGCTTGATTTTGGTAACAGTGATTTTTTCTCTCCTATTGGTTCGAAGGGTTTTCAATACTCTCCAGGTTTCTGAGCTTCTTACACTTCAAATATACTGATCTATTTGTGAACATCGTTTTTCCCACTCATTGTTCATTTCTTGCACTATCAACCTTTTAACCTCTCTATTTTCCTCTTTATACTTCTGCAAGTCCTCAACTTTTTTTGTATTCAACCATCTCTCATAAAGCACTTTTTATGATTTATTTCTTGCTTTGTTATTTCATTTAAGTTGTGCTTATACTTTCTTTGACCTCCATCTTCCTCTCCTAATGCCTCCATTGCCGCTTGAATTTAGATTTTATGAATCTTCTAAGTTTTTCCTGGATAAGAATACCTATCCCAGCTTTGGCTCTCTGATCTGTATCTACTCCACTCCAAAAAAACAATGCATCCTCCACCTCTTCACAACCACTCCCCTTATTTTTCATCCCACTAGTCACCAGTATATCTATTTTCATTTTGTGGAATTCTTGAGTGACTTCTAATACTTTATTCTTCGAACCTTGTACATTCCAAGTTTCTGATATAAGCTTCCTATGTTGCTTTTTCCGTTTTATGCATGAACTCCCTCGACTAAAATCTTTAAAGAGGTTTCCAATATTTTGAGCATCACTGCCTTCCCCCGTATCAGAATGAAGGCTCCCTCTTGAAGAGGTGTGGATTGCCACCCGGGGATAATTTTTGGCTTTGCTATCCATATTGTTTAGATTTTTGCCTGTGCTAGGTTGTTAACGCCTAACGCCAGAACCCCCTTTAGGAGGACCAGTCTGGCTCTTTCGCTCCTTCCGCCATTGTGACTAGCTGAGTCATCATCTGCCTTCAGGACCGTTGGCCGATCTTTGTTGGAAATTGAATGAGAAAGAAAAATAGGCCCCTTGTCACCAACTTTTGATTGAGGGACAAGGGCTTGAAAGGCAAGAACTTGACCAAGGAAGGCCAGACAGTAAGTTAAAAGATGAGTAAAGAAAGAATGACACAAAGCAAAGTCAATAGAAAATGGTCATTCCAACGAGGAAAGGATCCAGAGCATGTTGAAGAAGAAGAAGGGTATGGGAATAAGGGCTCTGGAAGAAGAGGGTCCCCTTTTAGTCGCCTCTTACGACAAGCAGGGATACTGTGGTGTATTCTTACCTTAAACTTGAGAACTGAGTCTACCTTGTTCGACTCCGCTGTTCCCTCCACCCAAAGGGGTATTCATAAGAAATCACATTCCTTATTAGATTCATAATTATTACACTGATTCAATGAAACCCATAGATAATACAATTCATTTGTATGGTAGTAAACTTGTTCACTATATGTTTTATTCTTTTACACACAATTTTTTCCAAGAGTAACTAATTCTGGTTGAACAACATTTCCAAGTTTGTAATGGAATCAGAAGCATTTGCTTTTTGGTTTGATTTTCAAAACCATACTCAATAATTGCTAGAATAAAATTATTGACCGTTGGATCTAAGAAGGGTCAGAACTGTTATAGGCTTGAGGTCCCGCTTTCCTGAATATTATTTTTCGAGTCCAAAGTTGATCATAAGTATTAGAATACATGGGGTCATTTGATAAATCTGAACAGTTCCTACAGAATGCTAAATGTTGAATTCTGGCGAAATCTATCCGGTAACCGCCAGTCATAGATTGAAAATACTGAATTAGTGAAATTAGTGAATCCCTGACATAATTCCTCTAAAAATATCAATTAGTTTGAAAATAGGTTCCCAGTCGTTCGGAACCTACCAGTAGTTCCCCATTCATCTCTCAGCATCATTCGTCTCATTACTCATGCGGACATGACCCTCACCAAAGCAAACAAAACAAACAGGAAAAACCTTGGGAGGAGGTAATCAAGAAAACGAAGAGAGGTTACAATAAGGTTTCTCAATGGCTGAAACAAAATTATTTGAAATTGAATCTTAGTAAAACAAAATGCATTACTACCTTTATAGTCCCACAACAAAATCAGACCTAAATTTCAACAGTCATTGCTTGAACAATGCTTGTAACAGTTATCCATGTGACTCTTGCGATGAGGTTATTGATTGTGTCAATAACATCAAATACCTTGGTATTTCAGTTGATGAGAATTTGCGCTAACTATAGGCCTACTCTAGTGAGTTATTTGATTGAGGAAATTTCATGATAAACCGTTCTATACTTTTCAATTGCAAAGCTGATCTTACTTCCTCCCAAGACTGATATCCCAGAAATGGCCCCAAACAATAGTAGATTTCGCCTATACCCAGTGCATTACGTGACAGAACTAATACATATAGTCAGTCGGACACACCCTGCCCTGTAATTGCACCTCAATTCAAAGCTTCTCAAGCATGTCGTCAACGATCTTTACTTCTCAAAAAACTACCGTATTTTTTTACTCAAGTAGTCTGCTTAGGTTACAAGTTTGAATTTCTTGAATTATAAACTGATTATTTTCCATTCGAACGTAGTGTGATTGGGGGTTTTTCAAAACTCAGCCTCAACCAAAATAAAAACATATAACTTATCGAGAATCAGGCAATCAATCTATCAGCATTTTCCATCAATGAACAACATCCTAATTAGCTCAGGTTCAAGTCCGCTATTCTCAATCCTTATAAAATATGAATATTTTGAAGACTTGAACACAAAAAAAAATGGATCTAAAAACTGAAATTGATTTAAATTAATATTAATTGAGTAACTCACAGGAACAATTTGGTTAGCATTTTTCGATGAAGCTTTTTGTATTAGATAACAGAAAAAAGTGTAAGAATGAGTACCCTGAACACTATAATCTGAATAAAACCAGACATGAGCTTCTAGTCGACCAAATATCTGCGTTGCTAGGTTGTATAAAGTTGAGGCTTTCTCATGCAATCTCATGTGACTGGATATATTCAATGACAATCACTTTATATAATATACATTTCCTGCATTGAATGTGATGTCACATTGAATTGCATTGAATTGCATATATTCAATTGCATAGGCTTGCACGGGAAAGTCGTGGCTTGCAGAGTCGGGAAAGGCTTGCAGAGGAAGCTCGAGTCTCAACTAGTTTAATCAGAATATGTTGTGAACAAGAACATAAATAAGTTCAACATTAGAGGGATTGGCATTTTTTGAATACTATGTGATTACTGTGTTGCATATCCATACTTTCCCAAGATTGTTATAAAACTTGAATTTAAAAAATACTTATGAAGTGATAAATGCACTTCCATTAGTAGTGAATGTGACGAATCGTTTCGACCTTGTGTAGGTCAGACTTTTTTGAGTCCGATGATGACCTAAATCAGGTAGAATTGATCGTCACTACTAATAGTAAGTGCATTTACACTTTATAAAGTATTTTAAATATTCAAGTTTTGAATACTATGTGGAATAGTGTTTATGCTTTAAACTTTCTATTATATAAATATGAAGGGGTGTAAAAATGAAATAAATATAATCAATAGGTTTTTGATTGTTAGAGTGGGATGGCAAAATCAGTGGCATTATATCTCTGAGTGATAGAAATATCCACAAGGAATTTTTTGAATAAAAATTGGTGTAGACTACATATAGTTGGACCAAGTGAGTACATATAATCTTTTTTTGAAAACGTTATTTAACATATCAAAGAGAGAATCGGTTTGGGGCTGAGTCTGCTTATACCGTCCGATCATAGTTAATTATTAATCAATTGTGAGCCAATCTAACCAACACATTTGTGGATTTGAACAAATATCATGTTGTATTATCTTGTTTTATTCCTGTGAAATTGAAGTTCTGAATTTATAATAATATTATTGAAGTTGCACACGTTGTAACAGAACGAAAGATGATATGGAAGATGAACGGAAGATGATACTGTCCCTCAACACGCCTACGAGGAAGAACCAGACAAGATATTATACTTTTGCATCCTGCGTATTCCACTGAGACTGAGCTTGGAGCCAGCCACTCGAAAGTTTACAATTATTCTGCAATGATTTGGCTGGGGGATCCTCCCACTTCATAAGCTAATCAGCTGCCGAGCATCTGATAACACTCGCATTGCTGATAATGAATGACAGTGACACGTTGATCATACTATTTTCAGTGCTCTCTTTAGAAATAGCTACTGAATAGAATCATTATTTTTCAAATCACAGTTTCTGAATAGTCTATTTCTGTCACTGAATAATGTTCCAGGTTTGCTACCAATACACCAATATCATTAGTAAGAAGTATAATTTCTTGAAAGTTTATTTAGGTGTTTTGCAATATAATTTCTCACTGTTACCTTAAAATTGTAATATTTATGTTGTGTGTATCAAACATAGCGGTGAAGTTTATTATTGATGAGCTTCAGGTACTACAGTATGTCGGGAGACCGCTTCAAATACTCCAGCTTCAATAACTCTCACGTATTTTCTCTCACCAAGCCAATAAGCAATGAGTAGCATGCATATTATGAAACTGAATAGCAAGCACAAGAATTATTTAATTTGGAAACCACTCCGCGGTGGTATCGGAATCTATTTGAAATCACTTTTTGTCACTTCTCTCTTGGATGATCGGATTCTAATTTTAATAATTGATTGTAAATATATAAATTATATATTATAATTATATTATATATATAAATTATATAATATAAAATATATATATAAATTATTATTATATTATAATTATTATTTATAATATATATATATAATCAATTTTGAATATCAAATCAGGTAGATGACGTCCCCTATTCTCCATACACTGAGTAAACCGATTTCTGGCGTTTGTCTTGACTCCTGCCAGCATTGCAGGCGTTATGCTAGCAATTTCTTCCCTGATATTGGTCTTTTAGGGTCCTTGGACGGTCACATAAACAAGAAATTACAAAAACCCTCATAGAAAAAATCACAAGGCTTAAAATTGGGAGATCGGGCTGGCCACTACAAATCGCTCCTAATTGAGATGAAAAGTTTTCCCTCAATTGAAGTAACGTTCAGAAAGTTCCTCCACAATTCCCATCTTGTATGGATGGGAATAAAGATCATCATGTAATTTCGTCTCACAGAATGATCGGAAAGTCCAAGAGCAGGCGCGTGTTTGCGCGCAGAACGCTGTGGTGATCGCTACATTGAAACTCACACTGCCTCAATAATTTTCTCAGGTGACCTAACAAGCCGAGTCTTTCGTCTTGTCGCACTTGCAGTTTGTCTGAACGTATTGACCCACGTAACAATTGATTCTCGGTCCGGGACAGTAGCCAAAGGGACTAAATTAAAGCGATTTCGAAATGCGCGCTGGGTTGTAATCACAGAACAACCGCTCGACAAATATCTTAACGGCAAATGCGCGCTTCTCATTGTTCCAATGCATTGGAACCTGATGGCGACTGAACATGTCGAGAAGAAAACAAATACTGCCCAGACTCCCCGGAACAATTATTGAGCCAACCCAAAAAGTTTGATAAGTCGGCGTCCATGTAGAAGGTACCCACCTATATTAAGGATTCTTATCAACTGGTATAATCCTTCAATTATCCAATAATAGCGTACTGATAAGCGGTTATAGCCACCAAAGTATATTGGCTTTTACCGAATCCTTGGAAGCCGATATTTGAAAATGGCATGTGACCAAGAGTAGAGTAATATAACAAAGGAAAAATACACGAAGAAAATTTTTTATTCATTATCTTTATGAAATTCTTGTAACTTATCGCACCACGCCTCGTTTCTTCTTAGCACTGGTTCATTCAAGACAATAATTCAGCAGTGTACTAGTTGAACTACAATAACTTACTATTAATAATGATTATAATAATAGAGATTTTCGGAATTTGTGAATGGCGGTTGGAGTGAGTGCCTACGTGTGCCTGTCTGTCCTGGGAACACACGCGGGCGAGTCTTAATAAGGCCAGTAGGAAGTTTCTGGAATTGCCAACCGGTTGGCAAAATCTTCATGTGGGATTTGATGACTGAATCATCCTGTATAGGCATCTCTAAACAGAGATTAAGTAATTAGTGAATTTCTACTGCTTGCTGTTCAGGTCTCATCGCACATACAGCACTAATAAAATTAACAAACAATACAAGTACAGTTATCCTTGATGACTATAGTTATTACAATTTGAGCTAGAAAAGTTGGAGAAAATTGAAATTGGATTTCGAAAAATATCTTTACAGTCTAAACTGTACTGAGCATAGTGAAATACTAGGAACTATAATAACACTTTTGAAGAACTTTGGTAAAATATACTTCAACTGAATTGAACAACTCCTTAAATAATTAATAAATTTGGTGGGAGATTGTGTTGATTTTATTGGCATTGATAGCTAAGTCGGTTAGAACCAACAACCATATAGGGAAATTAGAAAACTAGATGATTGATTAATCCTACTTATGTGTCCTATTACATCATGTGACATGGGTCCTATTCACAAAAAATCACCTATATTAAATGAATTCTTAGTACCAAGCACTAGTGTACTAGTTTGGGATTGTTTGAGCGTTTATCAACTTAGCTTGTTATCTGAAGTCATGAATTTCTGGGATAAATCCCCTATTAATTAAGTGACTTAAATAGTGTTGTTTGCACAATGAAAGCTTAAACTGAAATGAATCAGCTGGTGGTTTCATTAAAATGTAAATCACATTATAGAAAACGAACCTTATTATTGATTCAATTCAGTTCAAGACGAGATTTCGTTTTAACTTTAAACGTTCATGACAAAAATGAACAAAACATAATAAGTTGACATTTATAAATATTGTTTCTGTTCGAGATCAATTAAATTTATCTTAAAAAAACAAATTAGAACTGATATAACTATGGGATTAGAATTAATAAATTTAGATATATATATATACCATGATTCAAGATAAATCAAAGATGACAGAAAATACCGAAAGTGGGGTGAAAGGATAACTAAACATTGACCAGGATCCTAACCAAGATTATCAAAGAAAGTGCAATTTCTCGTCCAATGGCAGTCGAGCTAAACCTCAATATTATTATTGGTCAAAAGCTAATGGCCAATCGTAGGGCTTCACCTACGTTATATAGATATAATTATATTCTACTGCTACAGATTGATTATGGTGTAAAAAGCAAAACTCATACCTCAAACTGTTTTAATAAATAAGATGTTTTGATTTATTATAATGTAAGAAGATCTATAGGAAAATATAAATTTGATATAGAAATGATAAAAATAATTCAAATTATAAAAAAATGATTCGATTTGTACTCACACGCCTTTCTGTTAAGTGATTGTTGGGTTCATTTCAGCCGCCTAACTCAGCATGCAATGCTTGTCCATTGATTGTTCTAACTGGATTATAATTGAACACATTCTAGAAATGAATGAAAACTTCATATTAGAAGCACAATAAAGAAGACACTCACTCATGAACATCACATGTTACACTACCAGTCGACCTGTATCCATATAATAAGTTATATTCGAGTGTTCCTATTACTCAACAATCACTTCTATTTTTCTCGATATCTGTCAAAGTTTTAGAGTTCAAGAGAGGCTTACAAGCGTTTGGCGATATTAATAGCTCGACATGAGGCGATTAAGTTACGAAAATAGATATTTCCCGCTTTTTCAATTGCCATGCTACTCAAACATGATAAATGTTTTCCAATTTCAGTCAAGATGTTTCATGTTCATTATCTTGAAAACTGCATCATTATAAGTTTTAAGCATGATATGAAACATTCATGAATGGAAAATATCGACTACGGATAAAATCCGATGAATGATGAGGATTATCTTGAGATGAAGAGGTTTTTTGTATCCTTCAGTCATGTCAATTTCAGAATCGCCATCATTAAAATGAAAACAAATTTTCTCAGCTGTTGAGGAAAGTAATCTACTATCTAGAGTAGGCTCAACTCACACGCGACTCAGGTCGAGAAGAGACTTGACTATAGTTGAGAGCATGTGTTTTCAAATGGTGACGTCGCGGAGACTAAAATCGACTGGTCTGAGTGTCACCATTGGAAACACATGCTCTCCAGTAGAGTCGAGTCTCTTCTCGGCCTGAATCACGTAAGGGTGAGTTGAGCCTAAAAGTAGACTCAAATCAATTCCATTCACATGGAAATGAATCCTCAAGTAACGCACTTTCTAATGTCATAGTTTGCCTTGTCAGTTTTGGAATCATTTGAAGCAACGAGTGTTCACTTTTCAATATCCAGGAGCTGTCCAACTGTTATTATCAAATATGCGGAATATCCGTGAAAAATAATTAACTATCAAACTTTACTTAAGAAATTTCAGAATAAACTTGAAAATTACAATTTTCAATATATTTTCCAAGCTTCCAAATTGTATTTTCATTTTTGTCAATTATTCACAAAAATAGTAATACATTATTATTGCAAATTTTCAATTCACAGAAGAGGTAAGTTAGGATGGAAGAGGAGATTAACCCTTAGCGCAAATCTTATATCCAGAAGCTGAATACTGCATTTCTCACTACAGCTCTGAACATAAAAGGTGCCTGCACGTCAGCTCTCATATCCAGCATCGCTGGCTACCCTCTTTTTCTGCTACAGCTCTCTTCAGAATTTCCATAATTTGTCGTACAGCTCTGGCACAGTAGAAACTCTCAAAATCTATCAAACTGCAGTATTTTGTATTTAAATGTCAAATTGTTGTGTTAAATTTACATTTCATCTATTTCATGTATTTTGATAAGCCAATTCACATTTCATCTATTTCATGTTTTTTGATAAGCCAATACAAAAAAATCCCTATTTTATTAATACCTCTTATTAAGCTCATACAAAATTTCCATTTTCTGGATTAAAAAGGTGTTTATAATAATTTTATAAATGAATTTTTCTGATTACTAAATCATTATTTATTCAAATTGCACATATTTTATGGAAATCTTCAATAATAGAGGTCGATTTGCATTAAAAAAGCCTCATAGTTCTTCCTCAAGTCATCACTTGCTCAATTTCATCACTCTTATTTGGTAGCTATTATCACTCTAAAATAGTCTCAAAGAAAAATTGGAAAAAAATATATTTTCTAGTGACTAGTGATTGATTAAATTAATCAAACTCTTCTACATAAAAGAATAATTCACTATGTTGGGAAAAATTGTGTGTTTGTATGAACTAAAGTAGGCATTGCTGTGCTACTGCACAACTGTTTGCTCAATCTTTCAGTTTTTATTTTTAATCACTAAATTAATAAAATAATATCATTAATATGAAGAAATTACGTCTATTTGCAATTATGTCAAGCAATGGTTATCATGAGCTGGAAAAAGCTTTTTTTCAAACACATTAACAACATTTTACAATGAAAGAATTGATTGTATTGATTTATGTAGTTGTTCTGAACAAAAATCAATACTGAAGTCATCTTTCCCTTTCTTTTACATGTTCATAAAAAAGTAAATTAATTTTTACTATCTGTGTCCCTCTAAGGATATAATAGACTTCATAGTATCATCCGTAAAAACGTAGGGTGATACAACGATGTTTAAAAACATCGATGTTTGAAAACATCGATGGTTACTGTTCGATGTTTTTCACTTATCGATGTTTAAGGTGAAAAAACATCGATGCTCGAAACATCGATGTTTTGCCTTTCGATACCCATCCCTAATTCAAATTGAACTGTATTTTGTTATCAAATTGGATTCAATCCCATTTCACCATATAATCACCTATAGTGTTAAGTTAGAAATTCACTGTCCTTACTTCGGCTACCTTTGTAGACCGCTAAACCCTCTAGTGAGCAAATTAATTTTTTCAATCTGTTTCATTCACACACCAGTCATTCTACATAGATACTCTGAATTAAATGATACCAATAGCCCGGTTAAACGAAGGCTGGTCAACCTAACCTACAACTACATACCGTTAAATTATAACCTCAAGTACTGTAACTGTTCAATTATTTTCTTTAATCCAACCATTTTAATTATTAATTCCCTTTTTACTGTACATCCACCCCCCTCCACGTAGCAAAATAGGCTGCAATATTTGCCAACACAAGGTAAGATCTACTATATGAAGAAATCGTACTCATGGTTGAACGATTATAATCTTAGTTTATTGTCTTATGATTCAAATGATATATTTCCGTGTCCCCCCCATGGAGCTGGATTTTGACACATGACGCTTCAACTGGGGCGGATCTGTGACAATACATTGGTGCATGCAATTTATAATGTAGTTCTGATTTTCAATATATTATTTGGGTACATAGGAGAAGTCCAGAACCAATCTCTTCAAGCGAAATTTCCTTGTGCTAGATACAGGGTGGCACAAAAACCTCTTATTTTTGGCTCATTTTCCAGTTTTCAGCTATTTCTGCCAAATCTCGTAATCGGACAGAAAAATTTGCTCCCGCCTCTTTTCTAGAATATGAAATTCTGTATAAAATGAAATCATTGGAACTCTCTATATCCAATGGGTACTGAGTTATGATTTTTCAAAAATGAGTGAAATTTGAAGAGAGAATCAATTTTTGATGAATTTTAGATTTTGATCAACAATATCTTCCGATTGTTACCATTTAGATGTATAATTCAAAATCCCTCTGGGCGTATTTCTGTGCTCTACAATCTGAGATCAGGTAGAGCGCTCTATCTCATATAAATTTCCAGGTACACCTGACAACAATGCTCCTTGTATTGTGAAAAACACCTAGTTTTCAGCTTCAACCATCATCACCTACTACATAGTCTTTACAATGATATTTCGCACAATGACATAAGATTCATAAGATTCTCTATGAGAATCACCAGTTAGATGCCCTTCATTTCAGTACTTTCTAGTGGAGAGGCGCGCTCAAGGACACCTCAAGGATAAAAATTTCAATCACTTATAACTTCTGACACAATGCTCAGATTTCTTCGTACTACACTTCATTCTTCTCGTCAAGGCGGTCCAAAATCATGCATCATAAGTCAAATTCGGTCGAAAAGCGGAAAATTTATTGCTGAGTGTACTAAAGCCCATATTCCAATACACAAAAAATGGCCAATTTCTATATTCAAAGCTATGTATCTCGGTAACCCCTTATTATAAAAAACATTACTTGATCTTGAAAAGTACAATGGAATTTCCTCTTCAACCTAATATGGGTAGGTACTCCAATTTGAATAAGAAAAAATAGATCTTGAATAAAATAATATCGTTGGTCATGTCAACAAATCAGATAAGATTGGTCAAGTCGTTTTATTTATTGTAATATGGGGAATATTGAGAGGTTTGTATTATAGTTTTTTTGTGCCTTTCTTTCAGGTTGTTAACTGATCAGAATTGGACTAAATTTTTCCAATATGAACTCACGTAAACCTTGTTCTTGATAATTGAATAATTTATTCATGCACAAAGTAAGCACCTAAACTTTGTGTTGCCATAAAAGATTTGCTAACTTGCTTCTCATCCATCCAAATTAGTGTAGTCTTCTAGCATTTCCATAGTACTGGCTTGAATTTCGTAATGAAATTAATGCAAACGTATTTAGAAATGTATTTGAACTGTATGACCCCACGAAGTTTTAACCTGAAATTATTAGGCCGGGCGCTCCACGTGTTTTTTGCAAATCGGAAAATTTGAGTGGAAGAGCGGCAGATCTAATCGAGTCGTCACCGCGAGAAGATGTAGTCATAGAACTTGTCTCGGCCTCTAAACTAGGCTTCGGCCTATTCAGAAGGAAAATATTATTATTTCTATTCTGTATAATTTGAAAGCATGTAGTTTGGAAAATAGTACCGTAGTTGAAATGTAAATGTGAGTGATTGTGAGTGCCGATTTATTTGTTAAATGATCGATTCCATGGTGAGTGCCACAATTATTTTATTAAGCTCAAATAGATTGACCACATGAATTGACCGAGGCCCTAAATTTATTATAGAGTGAGTTAGCAAATTTTTGTCTAAATATCAAATTCTTATCTAAATATTTATAATCATTGAATTGTTTGAATGCAACTAATAAATTAATGTGAGTAGCAATTCTTCAAAATCTTTTATTTCACGTTCCTGGCTCGTGATAAGTTACTTGTTGCTGAAACAGGTATTGTTAAACAATAGTGAAGATCTTGGCATTTGCATTAATGAATCCATCCAAAGTTCCCAACCGTGGATTCAAATAATTTGAACAGGTTAATAGTTGAGTAGAGATTTTAAAATCAATTATTATATTTTCCCTTGTTACAAAATTGGGTCCTCTCATGAATAAATTCCCCCCTGGCCTCCCACCCGTTGCAAATGAAGTCAGTTGTGGGATTGTGTTATAGATACCTCCACCCATTACATTATTATTGCCAGATAATACTTCTCATGAGATCCGCTGATTGATTCAACAGCTGAACATAATTATGTCTCTCTCCAACACAGGCACTCGCATCTTCCGTTATCAACAACAGACGACGAAATTATCATCTGTTTTTCCAAGGATGAATAATTATTGTACATCTCATGTCCTTCAGCGAGTTTTCCCAGGGATGAGACCTAGTGCAATCAAATTTACATATCCTAAACCTACTATGTTCCAAATTTTATGAAAATTGTTCCAGCCATTTATGAGATCTGTTGGACATGAATAAATATCCATATAAATAACCAGATATATGACTTTATATCACTAGATATATGACCAGATAATATATAAATGACCAAATAAATAAATATATACAAAAATCGATTGCCTAATATAATAGGATAAAGGTACGTCCACACTATGCCGTATGGGGTCGATCAACACTGTTGAACAAGTGTGGATGGGGCGATGTCAGTATACACCACCGTCAAAGTCAGACACATCCATCCTAGCACTGAAATTCAGTCTTGTTTTGGCGGTGGCTGCTTTTGTCGTTCTTGTGCTGAAAAGAAGTGTCTTGTTTTGGCAGGGCGAGTCCGTGACTAATTTATCTAACTGGAAAACAGTCTCTGGTTGTCGCTATCACCTCTTGTCGTCTATGCAAGTTTTGCGGGAAGAATGGTGAGGAAGTAAACTGGTTTGAATTTTGGCACAGACTGTACTGTACTTTGTGACTGGAGAACTAGCGTGTGTGACTGTTCATTGGACAATACTCCTGCGTGACATTGTCTCTTATCTCAACCTTATTCAGTTCTATTGCTTCCTCTCTCACTCTCACTCGCTCTCTCTCCCTCCCTTCCTCTATCTAACTATCTCTCTATCACTCCTGTGCCACTTGTTTGTTTGTTCAAATGTACTAAAATAACTTTAGAAAAAGTTGATCCATCAGCTTCAAATTTTGAACACACACTCTTAAAACCTTTTTACAGGTCAAGTTTGTTGAACAACAAAATATTTTACTCACTTCTTCGTCCTTTCTCAGGATATAAAAATAAAATTGAAAGTACATGAGATAAAATAACTTGCTCCTGTGTGTCTGTCTGACTATTATCCTTTAGAAGCATTTGCACAATATTAATGATAAGGTGATGGCAGTTGCTATGTCATTGGTATTATTAATTTAACGAATTTGAATTTTGATTCTGAATCATTTACCCATACGGAGAAACCTTTAAAGTTCTATAGATTCACATAGGCCTACTGCTTAATATTAATAGGAAAAGAGCTTTATGTTCATTTCCAAAGATAATTCGACAGTGGGCTCCACTGGGAATCCTTTTCAAATTGAACAATTTTCTGTAGGTAGCTTCAAAAATTTTGTCTGCCATATTGGTTCCGCCACATTGAATCAAACATTTCTCATGGGAATGTTTTAATACAAGATTCAAAAATGGAATTTCAAGAGATAATGAATGGTGGAAATCGCCCATCAATTTATATCAAACCGTTTCAAAGAATATTCACATTCTAGTGTTGAAGCTTTTGGATATCTTTGATACAGAAATATTGCTCGCCTAGAACAGGATAGATTATTCATCATATATTCTCATTATTATCATTCCCTAGCAACCTGTGTTAAGCATTTATATAGTCGTTGCTGAGAGAGATTTCCGTGATAGATATATAACCAAATAATACTATATAAATACTATCTATAATGTTTAGAGCAATGTTTAGATGTTTTTATGTTCATATATGTACATCTGTATGTGACCGGATCTCGAAAACGGCTCCAACGATTCTCACGAAATTTGGAACAAAGTAGGTTTATGATTCGATTGCACTAGGTCTCAACCCTGGGATAACTCGCTGAAGGTAATCAAAAGGATAAATACGTCCTTGGAAAAACAGCTGGAAATTTTGTCGTCTGTCGATACCGTAATGGAAATGAGTGAACAAGTGGGATGAGTGAGTGTGTGAGATCATTCAGCTGATCTCACAAAAAGAAAAATTCAACAAGAAAAACTTATTCTCGTTCATTTCTCTTTTTTTCAGGAAACATGTTTAGGCTACTTCAGAAAGTCTAAAATAGTAACTAGATTCTGTTAGTGTAGAATAGTACATAGTATATTAACAAATATTGTAGCAAAAATAGTATATCATTCTAAAATCGAATTCATAGTACCGTATATCTATTTGTAATTGATAATAGTAGATGCTATTTATGGTATTTTCGAGACTTTTCTGCAACTTTTCCCCATTTGCAACTTTTTGCAACATTTCTTGTTGTAGTTTTCACTCATCTCACAGCACTATGTAGCAACGTTTATAGATAAGGATATGCTAATTACAATCATATACAAGCTTACCATAAGACAACATGGACGTTATCATTACACACCAATTCTCCTCTTGGCTGATGATCAACATGTTTCAAAATTTCACTTCAGAGACCTTACAAGGACGAATGCTGTTCCGGTCTAATTCAATACTCGATCATTGGCACGTTTTGCAATTTTACTTCACATAGCATACAAGGACGAATGCGGTTCCGGTCTAATTCAATACTCCATCATTGGCACATTTTGCAATTTTACTTCACATAGCATACAAGGACGAATGCGGTTCCGGTCTAATTCAATACTCCATCATTGGCACATTTTGCAATTTTACTCCACAGAGCTCACAAGGACGTATGCATCTCTGCTCTAATTCATCTCAAATTCGACCATTAACACGTTTTGTGCATAATCTTATTTCACCTTGGAAAAAATGCATGTGAACACTCTCTCACGTTGAAATAGAATGTAGCTATCTATTTCTCATGCAATTTCTCCCAAGCAATTTGCATAGTGAAAATCGGTTTAAGATTGATATGATTCTAACTTTAGGGTTTTAGAACATTCCCGTAGATAGTCAAACCCATTTTATCAGTAATTAAATCACCTACTTGATCTTCTGTCAAATTATGCTGTTTTGCCCCAATCCAATTCATATGAAAACTTACCTTCGCGTAGTTCCGTACTATTTGGTAGGCTATTCGATGTATAAATAAAGTGAGATAATCGGTGAATGCAGCTGAACTTTGTAATCTTGTCACTTCATCATTCTCAGTATTTTTAATTGAAGATGCTATTTCCTCACGAATCGATTTGACTGTAGCTTGTAATTCACCTTTCTTAATAAATGCTTGCATTTCACTACTCAGATCATTTTTCAATACATGAGTTTCGCTAAATGTAGTTAGCAATGTATTCAAATCGTTTTTTGAAACAAATTGTTCAATCCCCTCCATAAGATTTGTCTTTATCATATTAGTCATTACGGATAATCGATCTTCAAACTCTTGTTTTGTTATAACAATGTTATTCAATGCCTGCACAGTTTTATCCAAATATTCCTCATCAACCGATAATGAATGAGTTTCATTTACTCTAGTAAAAAGCTCTGTGCTAAGCTGTTTCAATCTGGTATTTAGATAATTTCTATCTAATACTTGCAAATCTTTAATCTTGTCTGAGATAACTTTCAATTTCTTATCCAAATAATTCTTGTCAACTTCATTATCGTTGATTGTATTCAAGTGCGATCTGAATATCTCTGTTGTTGATTTGAGGTCATGTAGAGAATTCTCCAAATTGATAGATTTCTCTTTAACTCCCCTATCGATATTGTCAGATAACTGTTGTAATGTACTGAAGATGTGTTCCTTTTCGATCTTGTTCAATCCAATATTCTTAACTAGGCTATATTAGATAATTGAGAATCTAAATACGAATGCAGAGATTCACTAACACCCTGTTGATTAATTGCCTGTATTATTCTCTCACTAAAACTGACAAGATCTGGTTCATTCCATACAATCTCTTTCTTCGCAGCAACTCTCTCGCTTTTACCTCCGAATCTGTGCACGCTCATTCTGCAACTAAACAATAATTTTACCTTCACGTAATTCCTCTATAATTGATGCAATCTCAACATCATGACCCGAGTGTCCAGCAAGTTTTGATGATTTTAATAAATGAAGTCTCTGAACCAATTCATCATAGTTGTCATAATAT
This sequence comes from Nilaparvata lugens, assembly GCF_014356525.2. Lineage (NCBI taxonomy): Eukaryota > Metazoa > Arthropoda > Insecta > Hemiptera > Delphacidae > Nilaparvata > Nilaparvata lugens. The sequence continues at coordinate 36,284,907 of NC_052508.1, read as the reverse complement.
TGGTAAATTCTATTGCTAGAAGTATTTTTTGCAAATTTCAATAACCCTGAACCTCTCTTACTTGTTTTTTTAACAGGAAACAGCATTTGAATTAAGCGAGACTTTACACCGCTGTTACGTTTCACATATCCTCGTCTATCCAAATGAACTTTTGTTATTGATAAAATCTTCTTGTATTTATTTAGATCTTTTTCATCAAAGAGATATGAATTTGGTCTTTGGGTAAATAACAGTTCTAATAGACCATGTGTAATTCGGAATTATCCGTTATCAATATAAAAGAAGTAGTTATCAAAGCTAACAACCATCTCACCCATAAAATATAATTTTCGGTCAGAATCATAGGAAATTCCATAAGGAATCGAGTTATCCAATTTTTCACTATGAAATGTATACAAATATTGTGCAAGCACTTGATTCTTTATCTTCTCTATTTTGCTGCTTGTATCACTCTCAAGCCTAGTTGAATTGAATATACTTGATTCGTTCATGCTTAGATCTTTTCCAGCTGCTGATGGTGATGCAACTTCTATTGTTTCACTAATATCATCATGTTTTTCTCCTAGTTCCATACTTTCTTCGTCTTCTTCTTCTTGTTCCTCTTTTTTTGATATAAAACTCCGATCAGATTGGTGAGAAGATTTAGTTTTCCCCATTTCAACTAGAGGTGTGATAATCGGTTTAAAAAGTTTTTCTCTGTAATCGTCAGATTTCTTTTCAAAATGTACAATGCTTCTATGTTTATCTCTAATAACTTTCCTCAATTCCTTAATCTTATCGATTAGAGCAACGCTAGCGTTTTGTCTTCTACGAGACATCCTCATTCTTTTACTGCTACTCACTCTCTACTGAATGTCAATAAAGTTATCCAGACCCTGCCTATATTTTCCACTATTAGCTACTCATTCAGTCATAATAGTAAGAAGACTATGCTTCTCAGAATTCCACACATTTGAACACAATTTACTGAAATCTCTGAAGCAAATATCTTCACCCACATAGTCTCTATGTATTAATTTGAGTGATAATTGATCAATTTTGAATATAACAATCATATTTGCATTATCTCTGGTGAAATGTTTTTGTGTTGCACCATAAATTTGAATTAAATATGCTGTATCAATATTACGATGTCTACCCATAGTAAAATAATCTCTCATTTGAGGTGTTGACTAAGTTGTAAATCGTCAAATATAACTAGAGAATATTGTGGTATATTATTTGGGTGTGGAATACTCTCGGGAATATCATTGACATGAAATTCAATACCTTCCATTTTTGAAAAGACTTTTCTCAAAAACAAGTACTTATCTTGATATTGACTTTTAGTATTCAAATAAATTTGTTTAAATCTCAATCCATTTTTGGAAAAAATCGAGTTGAACAATAAATTCGTTTTACCGCATGCAGATGGGCCTACGATGAGAATTCTAGCATTATGTGGTATCAATGTACCATTCTTACACCATACAGGCTTTTCCTCTTGTGCAATTAACTTATCAAAATTTACAATGACGAGTTTGTTCATGTTGAGAAAGTAAGATATACAAACAGAACAAACTGTTTCATGTGTCTAGTTCACTCGCTAATGAAGCGTTTCTAGGTGACACACATACATGTACTCACCCATTCAACATCTAGACACCTTGTGCCACATGCTACTAGTACTTCATACTTCTCTATGACAAAAATGAGAAATGAAAGAGCGAACATTCAATTCAAGTTGTTTTTATTTAAAAAACACACACAATGTAAAGAATATTACAATGATTATCCACAACAGATGTGGATAGATAATTATATAATGTACATTATTTACATCTTATGATCTCACTCTAATTATTTACAACAAATGTGGATAGATAATTATATAATGTACATTATTTACATCATATATGATCTTATTCTAATTATCTACAATCTTACTCTAATAAGTTCTCTCGATTTATGAATGATGGTTGTGGAAATCCAATCCATTTCACAAGCAACTTATCCTTATCTCGTCTCAAAATTTTTTCTATCAAATAAACATTTCTTTCAGATTCATTCAAATGTTTTTTTTTAATTTCTTCTTGATAAAACCTACCCTGTATTATCTCACCACTAAGATCTTCTAATGAGTAAGTGATAGGTCTTGTGGGATGTATGCTCACAATTCGGAAATATTCGGGTGACCAATTCATTAGATATTTTTTATCATATATCTGTTTCTTTTTAGAAATTCTCACAATATCACCTAGCTTATATTTTGGTTTCAACACTTTTAATTTGAATCGTCTATTAAATGCAGAGTTTAGTGATTCTAAAACACGTTTACGATGTTTTTTAGTTACATCTTTAGGTCGCATTCCAATGCTACTGTGTACTGTATTGTTATAATCATCTACAATATTTTGTAAGTTATTAACCCAGTTTTTACTCCCACGTTCAGTTAAAGATCGATATATTTTTGATTTTATTGTACGATTAAATCTCTCAGCGATACTAGCTTTCTTATCAGTAAAAACAGAATAATGCTTGATATTATACTTATCTAACAAATCTTTCACATGCTTATTAAAATACTCCTTCCCTCCATCTGTCTGGAAAAAACACATATGTTTATTACGTTCAATAACGAATAATCGGTTTGAGTGCATTATAAACACTTTGTGCAGTCTTATTCTTTAAAGGTATACAATAAGCGTACTTAGTAAAACAATTAATAACAACTAAAATATAATGATATCCTTCATTGAATTTAGATAAGCTACCCATCTCAATCAGATCCGATTGATATAAATCGTTCTCATTCTTCAACTCATATCTATGTGTGGGGTAATTTACATGTGCAGCAGAGTGAAGCTCTGCTGCTAATTTTGCTCTAATATTACTCATTCTTCTTTGTGTGAAGACACACTTGAAACAGAATTCGATGTGTTGGTCACTACCTCGTTACACACACACTGATCTGTGCAATCAGTTCCCTATTTTGTAGTGACCGAATGGTAATGTATCGATTCCGTTCTCAGCAATAAAGCACTTGTCATCGAATGGGCTTAAACAAACCTTTGCACATTCAATTTGATGCATGTTATGATCGAAGGATCTCAACATATTACATTTTTCTATATGTTGGCATCATTCAATCAAACATTTCTTATACAAGTCAAAACTAAGTTTTCTATTCTTTACATGTGTCTTCACACCTTTTGCTACACACTCATTTACAGTTTTCTCCTTCTCATTATTTACAAGATATGAATACAATTTTGCCCATAATCCCAGAAAAGATTTTAAAGGAATTGAAGCTGCCTCATCCTTAAATTTCCCTACAACTTTATTCCTCTCATTGGAGAAGCATTCGTGCTCAGCTGTGTAATTTGAAGTGTCAAACAATTCTAGATTTTCTCTTATCAGTTGGTAGACATCGGGTGTCTCCAACGATAAGAGGAAGCTATCTGTATCAGTCATACAAAGCTGGATGCATTGCCATGGTATGATTTTTTGCAATTTACAGTGGAAAAAATCATACATGTGTAGTTTACTCAAATCCAGGATGCAGAAACCTGAATAGATTGGCTTATTCATTTTAAGTTCCAACTTTCACGAGAAAACCGCAATCACATCCGAACTTATTATCTGCCAGCGTTTACATAGGGGATTTGAAATGTACTTATCTAGACGCTTGGCGTCTGTGATAATTTGAACATTACATTGATGCCGATTTCCCTGTATCGATTTTCCATAGCATAAATTGCTCATCTGTTCAAAGAAAGAGACTTCAATTTTATTTTTCGCGGCTTGCCTATTACAGGTATTGAACTCAATGTAGTTCTTCAACCAAGGCGATTGGGAAAAGCTAATGACGCAATGTACTTTTGTTAATTGCAATCCGAGTTGAAGGTACAGTTTCAAATTCATGTAATGAACAATGTACCTCTCTCGATCAAAAAGTGTGTTCATGAGTTTTCTAGTCAGAGTTTGACCGTTCTCATTGGTTTGGTACTCGGAGAACAATTCACTAGGGGGAATTTGATGAAGTGGAGCGAGAGGGAAATTGGCATGCATATCATGTAACTCCTGTGGGTACTTGAGATCACATTCAATTACATAACCAGTTTCTGATTCACTCTCCAAATTTGTAAAGTCAAGAGCATGGATTTCTTCCTCTGAGAGGAACTTGAAATTTCCATAAGGTAAGAATTGATTCATAGAGTGGGCATACAAAGAATTACAATCTATATAAAGCAAAAGGTTACTTGGTTTTTGGGATTGTATGTGTAAACGAAACACCACTGCGCATTCCTGATTCAAAAAATAGATGTATATCGGGATCGCTAATCAATTGACGTTCAACCTGGGTGAACTTTAACATACAATTCCAAGTGTAATGAGCAAGCGAAAGAAAATGAGTCACATCAAGGCTATATGACCTAAAAAGCGTTGACCTCATTTCTTTGAAAACCTCAACTAACAGCATGACGTCTAGGCACAGATAGAAATCATGATACTCGCCGAGAGATTCCAACTTGAATGTTGAGAACACTCTTTGTGCATGCTCATATTCTTTGGGGGAGTGGGGTGTATCGTTAAGATCATTATAAAAACATTCTATCGGAGGGAGAGGAGTCTCAGCAAATTTTTCAGGGCAAGATATGTACGAATAGGGATATACTCCTTTTTTTAACAAGAGTTGCCTATGTTCGAGATTGGGGTCATTAAATACTGGAAACAGACGTTTGAACTTCAATTCCATATCTGTACTATCTACCAAGTTACGCACTAATACTTCTAAAGATTCATTCATAAATTTATATGAATCTAAAAACTTGATTTTTCCCACTGTCAATGTCAAAAATCTCTCTGATGTATTGGCGATACAGGAAATTTCTTTTTTACATTTTCCAAGAGCTTTTAGAATAAAATGACTGTCAAATCCGCTAAAATTATGGAAGTAACAGCTAATTGTATCGTCAGTTTGAGTATTTAAATTACATGACACATGAGCAGCACACAAAAACTTTCCATTTTCATGTGCATGATGGCGTACCTTTGTGTCTGTTTTGGTAAAAACTTCATCGCAAAGGCCGCACTTATCAGCGTTTTGAAATTTGCGTTGCTGACACTCACTTGAATGCTCCATCGGAATTTCACATTTTATATCTGCACTCAATAAATCGCCCAGTTCGATTATTTTTTTGAGAAATTTCTCCATGATCTTTTTATTGATATTACTCGATCTATAGAGTACTGGGCTGTACACGATATCTCCATTCACATCAATTACAACGAAACAATACCCGCACGGAATATGACGCGCCGTTTTCTTGGTGTAACTTCTGGTGATAGGTACATCCTCAGATTCATTACCATCCATATTCACAACAAATGTTTCCAAATCTGTGTAGATTGTATACTTTTTCTTCAAAGTCGAACCGAGTTTTTTAAATTTGATTGTCTCACCTCATTTTGGGTACGAAGTTCTCTGAGACTGGAACTTTAAACAAAGCTCTAGATGTCTCATCAAATTTGCTTTCCCATCACAATTTTTAGATTTGTTTGTTGTAAATCTGTGAAAACAGAAATTACAAACATCTACTTGTGCTTTAGCTTTCGAAAGGTGAAAAAGAAGACGCGACAATCCGTTTTTCCCGTTCGCGGTGTTAATTAAACAAAAATGTGTTTTTCCTGCATCGCCTTTCAACATTAAAAGATTAATTTGGTATTCACACATATGGTATATGCTTGTTCGATAGGGGAATAACTTTTTGTTGTCATACGCGATAAAATGAATTGTGATGTCTGTATTAAGAATTTCAAATTCCTTTATGTCACGATCAGTGGTTGGGAAATTAACTCCGCAAGTGTTCAGCCTGTGAGCAAATTTGCTCGAATATTTCACTGTTAATGTCTGCCTATTTGGTTTCTGGTGAAAATAGGCTAGAACACTCCACAGAAAACACTTTTTATCAGAAAGATTTCTGACATTGATAACACATTTCTTATTCTTGATGAACTGGGGTGTTTGAATATAACTGCTTGTGTATATTGGATTATATCTAATCACATCCATATCAAGCGAGTCAATCTTCTTCAGCACCCACCCACTCCCAAATCGAACAAAGTTATCGAATGAACTTGAAATTTTCCTAACCGCTAACATAAATTGTTCATTCAATTCGTCATAACTCTCCAAAACATTCAAGCCCATGGCCGAGTAGCTATGAAGATTCACAATGGATGAAACAGCTTCAGATTCCTCTGATTCTAAAACTACCATCTTATACAATAATACATTTAATACTAAAAACCATTTCACATTTCCTTCGAAACGTGAAGCGTGTTCTCTTATTATCTCGAAAACACGAGCTTTCGAGTTTTGAAGCACATTTTCAATGTCAGGTGCAACGTTTTCGAAGGAAATGCGATGGCGAATTGCTCACGAACTCACGCCTCCAACCCTGTGTTCTCTGCTATGCTCCATCTCTGCTACTAGCGGGTTGCTGAAAACAAACAAAGAATATATTACTATGGCACAGAATTAGATATAAAAACAATTGAACATTAATCTAAGAATCAGTTGTGATTTGACAAGCTGCAAGTACAGTGCAAAAAATGTCATCTCAGGATCAGATTTTCATGCACAAACGATTGAGGTATTTAACATTTGATAATCATTGGAAATTAGAATCGAGTCTGTTGTCACTTCAAAATATGGCTAAACAGGGTTTTAAATTTGTGCGAGCACCTGACGTTGTTCAATGTGTGTTTTGTACAGTATATTTAGAAAATTGGTTGGCAACAGACAATCCTAGTAAGGAACATGAGCGATGCAGTCCAAATTGTGGATGGCGCAAAGAAGATAATATTTCATGTGAAGAGGAGAATTTCGATAATAATATTCTACGACAATATGAAGAACGAGTTTTAACTTTCCATCATCCAGAACCATTCAAGCTCTCGGTATTTATCAATAGAGCAGAAAATTTTGCAATAAATGGATATTTTTTACATGAGAAATCATATCTGCAATGTGTATATTGCAAATATATTATTGAAAATCCTTATGAAAAGTGATACATGTTCCGTTTTGTATATATAAAAAGATGAGCTATAATGGAAAAGGAAAGACGAATGTTGAAGAAGATGCTGTTGGAAAACAAGCTGGATATTGTACAATATTCACTCTCTTGTAGAAGTAATTCCTAATCAGAATCGAGATATTGGTGATTTGTTAGGATTAAGTGCATTTTAGTAGTATCAGGAAAGAAGTAAGTTCTGAAAAAATCATGATTAGAAAAATAAAGAATTGTATCATACTTACATGCAATGAATGATGTGCTGTACTGTCTCTCTCTCTCTCTCTGCTTACACTCCAACTCTCAGACTAGTTCTTCATACGTCTTTCCTCCTCAAAGACTGGAGTGATTATGCAGTAGTGCACACTCGAACTCTGTGAAATCAACGAACATAATGAAAATCACAATAATATTGAGAAGAAATTTAGCAAGTCAACATGTGATGTTAATTATGAAAATTAATGAGGAGATTTGATATTATATTGCTCTCACATTCGAAATATTGTTATTCGAGATATTATATCTGGAACTGAGAAATTTTATATTAGTGCATTGTGAGAATTTGATATTTTTTTCTCTGAATGCACCTTGCTGTACGTGTTAGAATGCATTTGTATGTCAAGAATGTGATAAGCAGGAAAATGCACTATCTCTCACTCATCCTGAATCAGAGAGAGAGAAATGAATGAGTATATAAGTAGCGGTTATTGGATTTGCCAGCTTCATTCGAGCACTAGTCACGTTCCTGTTACACATATCCCCATCATCATGGACTCATCATCTACACGTCAGGACTACATTCTTCCAGATACACCTCCTCATCAACAACAAAGCACTTCCTTCCCATCTTACTGGCCAGCGCAAGCTGCACTGAAGAAGAAGCTTCCATCCGCCAATAGCAGTGCTGCTCCCGCTGCTGCTGCTGCTGCATCCGACTGCGAGGACTCACCACTGAAGAGCCGTGGTGTGTTTGTGGAGAGAGGGATGAGCAGTGAGGAATTCATTGTACCGGACACACCACCATCTCATCTGGGGTGGGCACCGAGGCGTGTACCACTCATGACGATTTCCAACAAGCAACAGGGGAAGAGAAAGCTGCACTTTGTGGAGGAGGATGAGGAGGAAACCAACTTTGTACCCTCAAAGGTTAGTTATTTCAAATATTATTAACATGTAATGTGAACAGATAGTTTTAAATCTTTATATGTTGTCATTAATTTGTTGAAAGCTTGCTACTAAAAGCTTGCTAGTATCTGATAAATTTCTTACTTTACTGAGAAAAACTAATTTCCAATAGATCTGTTCACATTACATGTACTCACATTGTGATATTAAATGATTAGAGTTCAATTTATTGTGAGAAATTGATGAATCTGATTTGAAAGACAATTTCAATCAAGAATTATTTCTTGATAACGAATTGTAATATAGGATGATCTGAACAAAGCTCAGGCTAGAGCTACCAGTGGACTGTAATTTACTATTCAATTTATCAAATAGAAACGAGGAGCAAAATTTAATCTTCAATTTGAGCCAGGTTATTGGTACAGTTAAACTCTGCATTAATGAACAATAAAAAGAGCAAAAAACTCACCAGATTTAATCCAATTTTGTCTACTTGCCCTTCGAAGCCTTTATTAGGTGTTTTGGTCAGATTCGAGGGGTGGAAAGAAATCTGGGAAACGAAAGGTTTGCTTCTGGGCAGCCTTTTCACGTTCAACTTGCAGGCTGGCTCTGTACTATATTCCGAACGAAGCTCAAACTGGATTCTTTATAAATTCAAAACTGATGCAAATTAATTCAATTTAACACTATTTACAATGTTATATTTATAATCCACACACACGACACTTAAACAATCAATTACTAGAAATTTCTGATGGAAATTACATTACAAATTACAAACTCGGTCTTCACAACAAGACAACGAGACAAGACAAAACTAACAAGAACGACTGAACAAGAACAAGATGACTGGGCTAGAAAAGATGGCAAGGCAAACAGCTGGACGAATCGACACTAGTGCACAAGCTTGCTACGGGCAGAACTGTAGTCTGGGATTGGCGCTACAATTTGAATGCTCTGGCCGAAACATACCCCCACCTCTGAAAAACTATTTTTCAGCCAAGTTACAAAAAACTGAAAAAAAAACCACAGACGGTATCCAGAATTTCTGTCTGATCAAGGACAACAATAACGAAGGTCCAGCATGACAGTTCTTCTTGTGATGATAATCAATCAACATCGATACGAAAGTGTCGGATTTTGGCAAGATCATCTGATGACAAGTCTCAAATTCCAGTCCAGCATGAGACAAACGACCGCCGACGCGAATCACACCTCTATCAATGAATGGAGACAGGCAACGAAGGCGCATAGAACAATCTTCTCCCTTCTCCAATTGCACAAATTCAGATGAGAAATGTATCTTCTGCACCACTTTACATAGATACCTCTCAGCAACATCGAAATCTGATTCCTCTGATTGGGGTAAGATTCGTAAGAATTTGAGAACAAGAATTAGAATTCTCAAAAGACGACCATAATCCGAACAACGACCAATCAATGAATATACTGCATTGCTGTTACAATCAGGAGATTTTGTGACTGTCAACACTGACGGTTTTTTCGCCTCCGGTGGATCCACGATCTCTTCCATTTGAGTTCGGACGGGCCAATCGCATTCGTCCTCTGCTAACCATGATGGACCTGAGAGCCACAACGGAAAGTTCACAAGCTCAACTGGTGATAACCTCTAGACAAACAGTCAGCGGGATTTTCAATTCCGGCAACATGCATCCACTCCTGTATACAAGAATCCTGTATTTTTGCGACGCGATTACCAACAAAAGTTTGCCATTTTGCGGATGGAGCATTAATCCAACACAAGGTGACTGTCGAATCAGAGAGTGCGACAATACGAGACACATGACAACGTTCACTAATAATAGTGACTACTGAATTCATGAGTTCTGCCAACAAGAGTGCCGCACACAACTCCAAACGAGGTATTGAAACAACTTTAGATGGTGCTACCTTGGACTTGGAACACAATAATACAACTCTTGACTCCTTGCTCTCCTTCTGCGACTTCACATAGATAACTGCACCATAACCCGACAATGATGCGTCACAAAAACCAATCAAACTGATGTGAGAATCCTGAAACAAACCAACGTGATGTGGAACAGCAAATTTTAATAATAGAGGCAACTCTTTTTGACAATTCTCCCAAAGAGTGCATATAGACTCAGGCGGCTTCTCGTCCCAATCCACTCCTAATTTCCACAGTTTCTGGACAAGACATTTTAGAAATAACGTAAACGGTGACAAGAGACCAAGTGGATCATAGATACGAGCCATCACTGACAGAATAGAACGCTTAGTAGCGACGACCTCACCACACTTGACGGAAAACTGAAACAGATCAGTACTAGGTTGCCAATTCTATCCCAAGATAGCCAAGGAGTTGTCTGCTTCGAAATCCTTGTACGAAAACGATTTCTCTTCCTCCGAGAATTTCTCCAGCATTGATGGTGAATTTGACGTCCACTTTGTGAGCGAGAAACCTCCTCCCTCAAACAGCTGCTTGGACTGATGATACAGCTCCGCGGCCTCTGACTCTGTGGCGACAGATGTGACTAATTCGTCCATGAACCTGTCTCTTGGTATTCTCGCCTTGGCTGCTGGAAAACGATTTCCATCCTCCTCTACAAGCTGGTGGACGGTGCAAAGTGCCAAATATGGAGAGCTTGAAACACCAAAAACAACACAATTGAGCTGATAAATTTCGATCAGATCCTCCGGCGAAAATCTCCACAATACACGCTGATAACGACGGCAGGAATCCTCCACTAATATCTGTCGATACATTTGTTTAATGTCGGCAGTTAGTGCGATTGGGAACAAACGAAAATTGACTAACAAAACAAAAATGTCAGTCTGCAATTTGGGACCAGCATGAAGAACCTGGTTCAATGACAAACCCGATGATGTTCTGGAACCAGCATCAAATACAATTCGGATGGGCGTGGTAGTGCTGCTTGCTTTCACGATGGCGTGATGCGGTATATAGTAACCACCTCGGTCTGTCTGATCTGCTACAAACGACATGTGACCCTGACGTAGGTAATCAATCAATATTTCATGATATGAAATACGAGTATTGCTGTCATGCTCTAGTCGTCTCTCCAAACTCAGCAGTCGGCGTTCGGCGACAGCATACGAATCTCCCAAGCTGCTGGGCGGCTCCGCAAATGACAAGGCAACAACAAAACGACCAGAATTCACACGATGTACAGACTTCCGAAAATTTACCTCACACTCCAACTCGTCCGGTTTCAGTTGACAGCTTGGTGCAGGGCACGATTCCAACTCTCAAAAACGTTCCACAAAACTGTCCAACGATGGACTACTAACGAATGGACTACAGATGGCTGTAAAACAATTCGACACATTTTTTGTTGAAGTGAGAATCGTCGCTCTCCCCATCAGAATGTGACCAAAGACACTATTAACAGTCATCAATTCGTGCGATTCACCTATACTAGGACTCCCACGTAGCAAGTGAGGAACTAACTCTGCACCAATGATGCCATCTATTCTACTAGGAAGGTAGAATTTGTCGTCAGCCAGTGTGAGATTTTCCAGATGATGAAGTTTGGATCTGTCGATTTCACAAGAAGGCAACTTGTCGATGATTTTATCTACCACTGTGGCATCCATCAAAAACTTGACGGTAGGATCCAACTTCGACTGAATCGACACACAAGTACGACCTCGAACTTCACTAGTACCACCACTGAATCCACGAACAACGGTTTTCATGGGCTGGAATGGTAGTCTCAAACGCCGACACAATTTGGCTGTAACAAAATGACACTGACTCCCGGTGTCAATCAAGAAACGAACATCACAAAGCTGACCATTACAATCTCGAATATGTGCAGTGACGGTCGACAACACAACGGTCGAATTTTCTACATCATTGGATGTAGAACAACAACTAATAGGTGATGTGCCACCTGCCTTGGAGTTCGACGAGGACGCAACACCTTCATTGGAACTTGATCTGGAAAAGTGCAATAAAGAATGATGATATTCTCGACATTGAGCACACTGAGTTTTACTACGACAATTTTTACTCAAATGATCCACATCAAGACAACGAAAACAACAAAACTTTCCTTTAATCAAACAATAACAATCCCAAGGAGTCATTTTCGAGAAACTAGCACAATCTACTAACCGATGACCCGGTTTTAAGCACTTCAGACAATTGGGATTTTTACTAGATGCATCGTTAGATGAATCATTGGATTGAACCACAAACACCTTTGATTTATTATCTTTTTTGTGCTTCATATTAAACGATTCAGTCTGTTTCTCATCAGAAGGAAGAGTCTTAATTTGCTTTTCAATGAATTTGACATAATTGGCATAAGTTAGCATAGCCTTGTCACGTACGGCCGATTCAAAATTTCTACGAGAACTTGGATCCAGCAATCTCAAGCCATGATAGAGGAATATCGAGTCTGACAAATCAGTGAGTCGCAATCTCTTCACTGCATTGATGGAACTGCAAAACCCATCCAAAATCGCAATACAACCTGCCTTTGATTCTGATTTTATTGGACGAAATTCAAAAATTTGTTTGAAATAGGCATCGACTTGCGCTCGTGGATCGTTATAGCGGGTCAATAATGCCTGCCAAATTATTAGATAATTATTAGCCAATGGTGGTAAATGACGACAAATATTTGCTGCTTGTCCAGTAAGTCTACTTACAAGATATTGGACCTTCTGCTGATCGTTCAAACTCTTGTTGTCATGTACCAATGCCTTAAATAATTCATAAAACACCGACCATTGAGTCTGGTTCCCATCAAATTTTGGAAGGTCGATTTTGGGCAGTACTGACTCGGACACGACCGGCTGTGCACTAGCTGCTGGAGCTGCCGAAGATTGAGCAATAGCATCAGTGGCCTCTTTCTGTTTGATAGTGTTAGCCGCTACTTCAATATACTGAAACAGATCTAGATGTGAGTCGTTGAATGCTACAACATGGTCTTTATTCAACTCAATTTCCAACTCATTAACCACTAATTCTGTCTTTTCATAATCCGAAATGGTCTGAGACACCCGAGGATACAACACTAAAAATTGCTCAGCAACTTTTGGATCAGAGACATTTTTAGACAGTTCATAAATTCTTTGCAATCTGGCATACAATTGTTCCAGTTTAGCGCGATGCACAATGATTTGTTTCTGTAATTTTTCCTCCATCTTGAACTCATACACAAAACAATTCAACCCCGACAATACAAACAACAGACAAAAAAAAACAAGAATGAGTTCAAAACTAAATGGAAGGAAAAATCACGACTAGTAAGTTATCAAAGTTAAACTTTGATTATCAATTCACAAGACAAGTTACTGCTGAAGACAAAACTATATGATTAGATAATGTTCTTCCAACAACTCACAAACAAACGATAACTTGTTGAATTGAACAAACAAAATCATGCTGTGATTAACCTTCACTAACATGTACAATACAAAATGGACAATACAAAATCCAACAAACAAATTCCTGAGAAAAGAGCACAATGAGCCTAGTTTCAGGAAAATTACAATTTTAACTGAAATAAATTTAATTTCAGACAAATACAAATTGACAAGAAACCTTGCTCTAGAACAAGGCTACAACAAACTAAAGTTGTGCATAGATCAGACCATTCTGAACATTGGACAAATACGAAATTGCTTAAATCTAATGTGTGTGAATTAATCAACAAATTACAAATTTAAATTCAATCCGGCCCGGAGGACCAAAATGATCTGAACAAAGCTCAGGCTAGAGCTACCAGTGGACTGTAATTTACTATTCAATTTATCAAATAGAAACGAGGAGCAAAATTTAATCTTCAATTTGAGCCAGGTTATTGGTACAGTTAAACTCTGCATTAATGAACAATAAAAAGAGCAAAAAACTCACCAGATTTAATCCAATTTTGTCTACTTGCCCTTCGAAGGCTTTATTAGGTGTTTTGGTCAGATTCGAGGGGTGGAAAGAAATCTGGGAAACGAAAGGTTTGCTTCTGGGCAGCCTTTTCACGTTCAACTTGCAGGCTGGCTCTGTACTATATTCCGAACGAAGCTCAAACTGGATTCTTTATAAATTCAAAACTGATGCAAATTAATTCAATTTAACACTATTTACAATGTTATATTTATAATCCACACACACGACACTTAAACAATCAATTACTAGAAATTTCCGATGGAAATTACATTACAAATTACAAACTCGGTCTTCACAACAAGACAACGAGACAAGACAAAACTAACAAGAACGACTGAACAAGAACAAGATGACTGGGCTAGAAAAGATGGCAAGGCAAACAGCTGGACGAATCGACACTAGCGCACAAGCTTGCTACGGGCAGAACTGTAGTCTGGGATTGGCGCTACAATTTGAATGCTCTGGCCGAAACATAGGAAATGAAACTATTCAACTTTAGAGTTCAGTTAAGATATATATTTGAGTTCATGAATATGATGATTACATTGATATATTCATTTGAATTGAGCAACTTCTATGTTGTTTTATGAAATCAAGAAATAATTATTTGAAGTGATTAGGTTGAATGCATGCTACTATCTAATAAATTTCTCACTTTACTGAAAAAAAAACTAATTTCCAATAGATGTCTTCGTATTACATGCTTGAACAATGTGATATTAAATGATTAGAGTTCAGTTAAGATATGTATATTTTGAATTCATGAATATTATAATGATTACATTGATATGATCATTTGAATTGTGCAACTTCTATGTTGTTTTATGAAATCAAGAAATATAATTATTTGAAGTGATTAGGTTGAATGCATGCTACTATCCAATAAATACTTTACTGAGAAAAAAACTAATTTCCAATAGATGTCTTTGTATTACATGCATGCACAATATGATATCAAATGATTAGAGTTTAGTTAAGATGTGTATATTTTGAATTCATGAATATTATAATGATTACTTTTTAAAATTGAACTGATCAAGCTTACTAGTTGATTAGACTTCAGTCAAAAAATTGAATAAGATGAATATTTTGATTTCATTATTTACATATGAATATTATGCTTACATATTATTTGTACTAATCATGCATTTTTGCTATAATAGAATATAATATTGAAGTGATGTGTTAAGAAAATTACTGATTCAGTTGATAGTTATTTGTTGCAATGTACATTGAAAGAGTTTGCTTATTAATTTGATGTATGCATCACTATTGAATTCTGCAATATGAAGCAAGAAATATTATTTCAATAACTGATATTACTCACTTTGTGTAGAGAATGTCTTGTCAATCTGATGATATCAAGTTGAGATTATGACAATAATCTGTTGATCACAAGTAGTTGATAATTTGAAACAAATTATAATAAGTTACTAATCATAGATTTATTTTTATTTAACAGAAACAACGTGAAGGTGATAACTCCTCCATGGTTCCACCAGCAGGAGGAGGCTGCTCGGGATGATGAGAATCAGGATGACTTTATTGCAATCATTAATAGACCCACAGCTAAACCATGGATGCCTCTCCGCGATCTGGCGGGAGATGTCCCACATAGTATCATCTCGGCTTGTGAGGTAACAAACCACCACGGTAGACGAATAATATTAAAAATAAACATTTCATCTACAAAGAAAATCTCTGAGGTATATCTACCTCAGAGATTTTCATCCATAATTTCCCCCATAAAAGTTATTAAATTTAATGCTAATTGTAAAAATTTAGGAATAGTGGTGAGCATGTCACCGCTACATGGACTGACATTAAGATTGTTAAAATTTAACAATCTTATTCTCATACCATGTTGCGGTGAGATGCTTTACAAGAAGTAGTAGTAGTATATAATGTAAATATTGTAGTGATTATTAATAAATTGTAATATTGTTTTTATAAAAATTGTTTTTAATTCTCACCTGTTTGTTGTGTCAAAGAAGAAGAAGATGTGGAATAGTACACTGTTCATGCAAGAATAGATCCTCTTGTAACTGAACACTCAATGAATGTAGAATAGTTCACGCAAGAATAGTAATGCTCTTGTACAGTCAATGAGTGTTTGGTCATAAGAGAAGCTATTTTATAGTTGCTGCTGTGTGCGCACACGCATGCACCACATGACGGTCTTGACCTTGTTGTGAGATTCTCTTCCATCTGTTAGCGCTATACACTCACTATAGATATTGCAATCTATTTTTATCAGTATGCTTACAACACTTGAATTGAGAAGTTGTGCAATGAAGATAATCGTATGGAGAGTCTTATTTGTTCTTCTCTTTATAATATGTTGTGTGAATATGCTATTACTTTTCCATATTGCTTTGAAAAAATATGATTCAATGCAAAATGATAGTAAGAGAATATTGGAATCTATACAAAATGTACGAAATAAGATTAGGGATTTGGAAATACCTCAATTGATGCAGGAATCACTACTAGTTAGAAATCATACATTATCTTATATCAAATCATGTGTCAATTCATCAGATGCTTCTCTCGATGTTAGTCTAAGACATTGGTATAGATTTATGATTGATGAACGTTCATTTCTTTGCAATTTCTACAGAACTTACAACATACTTGACAAGTGTGTTAATAAGACACATGATGATAGAAAATTGTATTCCCTATTGATTAAAACATACCAACTTTGTAGTAATATATGAAGCACATAGTGAGACAATGTCTTTGTCTCTCGATTAAGGTTAAGTGTTTAATTAATTAACCTCAGTCGATGTTCAACTATTGTGTTGAAAGGTAATGAAAAATGGTATGTAGAAGAAAGTTATCTTCCAGGAAACGAAGGAGAGGAATCTTGAGTTCGGCTAGCAAAATTGTCAAAGGTATAGTGGGTACTGTGGGGGACATAACATCAACTATTATAAATAAATTGATAAATGCATCCCCCATTGAAATTCACTTACCTGGTGGCTATCAGTGGTGCGGACCTGGCACCAAGGTTAATGAGAGGTTAAAGAGAGGTGATCAAGGTATAAATTCATTAGATAGAGCCTGTAAGGTACATGATATAGCATACACTCAAAATAGTGATAATAAGTCGCGAGCGATTGCAGACAGAGCTCTTGCAAACACAGCATGGGAAATATTCAAGAATCCAAAAACATCTCTTAGTGAAAAACCACTCAGTTATCTTGTAACAAACGTGATTAAAGCTGAAGCAGCGTTTGGCGGTGGTTTGAGAAAGAAGAAGAAGAAGAGCACTAGTGTTAGGAAAACTCATAGCAGCTCGATAAGAAAAAAAGCTCTTGCTCAGTTGAAACAGCATATTGCAGGTAGAGGTTACTATTTGAAACCGTACCCTCCAATCTTGAGTGGTGGTCGTATTTTGATTGGGCCCAACCCCATATCCTCCTCACCATATGGTGTAAGTTTATTCCCAAAGAAAAAAAGTAAAAAAGGAGTTAAAAAACGTAGAAAGACAAAGGAGGTGAAAAAATGAATATTGATGGTGAATTGTCTAATCACGATCTAATAAAATGGTGTAAATTATTACAAATTCTCCTACAAGGTGTATACATGATAGATACGTTACCTAAAAAGATTCTAAAAAATGAGAATTGTATTGTTAATTTAGACACTCAATCTGGACATGGTATACACTGGGTTGGTTATAAGAAATGAGGATCAAATGTCTACTATTTTGATCCAATTGGTAATTTACAACCACCTTATGAATTGAATAAATATTGGAAAAAAGAAACAGGTGTAAATATTTTTTACAATATTGAGCACATGCAACCATTACATACTAATATATGTGGACACCTTATGCTTTTGTTTTTTGCGAACCAGTTGTAATCCAGTATTTGTACCGAAAACATATAAGATGGTTGTTATTCCATTACAATCTAGATCAAGTGATCTCTATGAACATTTGCAAGAAATTCTCGATTTGGATAAAAATAAAGAATGAGAAATTGGATTGATTAATTCCTGTACTTACAGTAGCATTGCAAATGTTATAAAAGGTGAAAATTCTACCTTTAAATATGGTGATAAATTAATTGATCTTGATACGGGTGCATATGAAGTTGATGACATTATATTAGCTTTAAAGACCAAATTGAATAGTGACGAAAAGAAACTTAATATAAGAGCTAACACAAATACTATGAAGCTCGAAATTCGTTCTGATAAGCCTATTGACTTTACATCATCTACTTCAATAGGAGAAATGCTTGGTTTTGATAATGTTATATTACAACCGAATAAATGGTATTATTCTCAGCATCTAGTTAGCATAACAAATATTGACTCTATTGTAGTTGAGTGCAATATAGCCTGTGGGAGTTACTCTGATGGCAAACAGAAACATATTATATACGAGTTCTCACCTAGAGTACCTAGTGGGTATTTGATAAATGAAACACCTAATCCGATAGTCTATATGCCTTTAAACACATATAGAATTCAAAGCATTAATGTAAAGGTAAGCGATCAAGAAGGATCGTTTATTGATTTCCAGGGAGATATAATTACAATTAGACTTCACATTCATGAAAAACAAAGAACTTGAAATGGGATTCCTCGTTTTCAAACCTCACACTAGCATTTGCTCACAGAAGCTCATTAGAGACTCGAATGTGATTCAACACGAGTCAACACCTAAAAAGCTATGTGCTATATCACCGAAAAGCGCGAGAATATTGGAAAAGTTGGGATTTATAGTAGATTGGCGTCATGTACGGCGCAGTAATTAGTGAAATTCTTGATGTTGAATCTCAACTCGAGCTCTATAATGATATCACTAAATTTCAGTTCCATACTCATACAGTATATTTGGGTCAAGAAATTGAACCCTCAGATAAAGCTCGCATCCATGTGGCTTCTATGGATCAGTACAGTCTTCCATGCAAATCATTTATATTTATTGAGGGGGAGGTGAAGTGTACAAAACCAGCTGCAAAGGCCGGGGATGATCTGATAGAAGCTAAGTATATATTATCCAGTAACCTCATTGGAAATCTCTTTGATGAAATTCGATATGAATTGGTTGGACAACAAATTTCTAAATCAAGACTAATTGGATTAACATCAACAATTAAAGCTATACTAGTGAAAAATATGTTTGATAAGAACACATATCACTTGGCTGGGTTTGACAGAGCAGGATATACACTAAAAGATAATAAGTTTACATTCTGTGTACCTCTTAAATTGGTTTTACCATTTTTTGAAGACTTTCAAAGAATAATTTCAAACTTGAAACAAGAACTTGTATTATTAAGATCACCAACAGATCTCAATTGCATCGAGTCTACAGAAGCAACAAACGATAATATAAAAATAACAAAGCTTCAATGGAGAATTCCCTATATTACTTTAGAAGATCATGTGAGGTTGAAATTTTTGAGATTGCTCGATGCTGATACACCGCTGAAGCTGAGTTTTCGTCATTGGGAGATTTCAGAATTACCAAATTTACAAAATAGCACTGTTCATTCTTGGGCAGTAAAGACTGCATCCCATCTCGACACACCAAAGTATGTTGTTTTAGCGTTTCAAACAGATTGTAAGAATAAAATTAATAAATCAATCTCGGAATTTGATAGTTGTAATCTTCAAAATGCAAAGGTCTACTTGAACTCTGACTATTTTCCTTATGAAAACCTCCTTGGTAAACAAGAATATTGATGTACTGTATGTTTTTGGATTTTGCATCGGCATACTATAACCATAGTATCAATAGTGAGCTTGGAACAGAGATTGATTTTGACACATTTTGTACTAAAAAACCCCTGATTGTAATTGACTGTTCACATCAATCTTCTCATTTGAAATCCTCTACAGATATTAGAATAGATATGGAATTCAAGGAAGCTGTACCTCCAAATACTTCCACTTATTGCATTTTAATCAGTGATCGTATCATGGAGTACACTCCTCTTACTTCCATGGTGAAGGAAGTTCAGTAATTTCTCGATAGAGCACAAGCTATATAAGTATTGCATTTTTCAAATTTTACTCATTTGAGGTTTTAGCTTTGATCGGTTAACATCTACAATGTCTTCTAATTCTGAGGAGAAAACATGCTCTATTGGGATGGGATACAGTGTGATCTTGATGAGGAGGAAGAAGACAGCATCTACTATGACTCAAGATGTAGTACACCTAAACCACAGGAGGAGAATGGAGGAGGAGGAGGAGGAGGAGAAGGAGGACAAAGGAGGACAAAGGAGGACAAAGGAGGACAAAGGAGGAGGAGAAAACAGAGCACATCATTGAACAGAAGGAAGAAACTCTCTCCTGTAAAAAAATTGCAACAGTCAACATGCATTGGTTCAAGGGAAATTCTAATCAAATTATCGTGAAAGAAATCGGAATCATAGATCAGGTAAATAGCTTTGTTATGTTACATTTCAAGTCGCCATTTGCAAAGTCAGAATTGAATGCTAAATTGTGTAAGCAAGCAACATGGGCAGAGAACAATTATCACAAAATACGCTGGGAAGATGGACATTTTATTTATACAGATGAATTATTGATATCTTATCTTGAAGGATATGATGAAATCTACACAAAAGGTACAGAGAAAGCTAAGTTTCTTAGAAGGTTACACAAAAACGTATGTTGTTTACCGGATGAAATTGAGAAACCAAATTTTAAATACTTTACAAGTTCTTGGTGTTATAATGCCTGTGAAATTCATCATCGCAGTCCGGACGGCCGATGTGCGCTCTTCGCAGCTGTTCATTATAATTCTTTGATAATGGGAAATATGGGCTCATCTCCAAATTTCATGTGCGAAAACAATAGAATGCTTAGCATGAAAAAATGTCAATTCTATTCAAATACAGAAAAGAAAAACTTTGCAAGATAACTTTTTCTATAACGGACAAGAAATTCAATGTGTTTATTGTAAGCAAGCATTGAAATATCATACTGCTCGTGTATGTTACATTGGAGGGAAGGCGCAGGAACCATTTAATTTCTCTATATTAGTACCGACATATGTATAGTTTCTTCATTCACTCATCATGGACCCATGCAAGTGGATGCAAGCCGATAGTGAATTGGAAATGAGGTTAGAACAGTGTATTGATTGGTATGATGCCTGTGAAATTGCAATTAAACATTCAACTCATGAAAATCATCATTTGGTGGAAAAACTAAAAGACATTCTCTTAATCACAGTGAATTTGAACAATATGAATGATTATCTATGCTATTACAGACCCCATAAACTGTCTGTTAGTAAACTAATAAAAATTGAAGAGGAAGTGATGAACAATTGTAGTGAATAGTGTAAATAAATTTCTAGTGTATACTTGATTGTTTTCATTTTCCATTGTACCTGCAATGTCTAGGTTTAATCGTTCAATAACGCTTTGTTAGTTTAGCTGTAAAGATCTCACATGTGTTGAAGCTAAATTCTATTTATAGAAGTGTGTAGTATATTGTGCAGATACGAGTTCATTCAAATAGTTTCTTATCACGTTTTACCTGTACATACACTAAACTGAAAAATATGGTTGATTGTTATAGCTTTTCAAAGTTCAAGAAACTATCTCGTCTCTTGATGTCAATTTCATTCATTGAATTTGATCTAATTGCAAAGAATATTAAATTTTCAATGGGTGATGAGGTGAGTGATCTTGCATTAACAAAAACAGAAAATCTCCACTTTCCAATTTTATCTGAAATTTTTGAATTACTCGATATACTAGAAACTGGACATTTGCATTATGGTTGTTTAAATAATGATGAATCATTAGCTATTGTTAATAATTCTAATGATCTCTGGATATGCTTATATGACATTGCCAATAAAAAATGTAAAAGATCATAGATCACTCTCTAGAGAGTTTAAAGATATATGTCTACTAATGTGTGTGTGTATTTGGATATACAAGTTCATTCTATGCATTAGTTATGATTGAGGAAACATTAAAAATATAATGTTCGTTGTGTGTACAACCCACAATTCTGCATGTGCTTCACATCGTTGTCAAGTACATGTTCCAGTTAAATCTGAGAGTAAGATTTTCATTTCACTTAAATCTGGCAGAAGTTCGTTTCACTTAAATCTGTCAGTAGATTGCCTCTCTCTCTCTCTTACACATATCTCTCTCTCTGCTTCAAGATCAAATAGACCGTGACTAAATGTAATTGAGCATAACTGAATGTAATTAGGCATGACTATATTAACTGGAGCATGACTAGAGAGAGAAAGAGAGAGAGAGAGAGAGTATCATTGTTATCATCTTCTTCTTCTTCTCCATCTTCTTCTCCTTCTTCATCCTCTTCTTCTTCTCCTTCTTCTTCTTCTTCTTCTCTTCTTCTTCTTCTTCTTCGTAGGGTTATACAGTTCAATTCACTTCAAATTATTCATCTAGTTATTCAGTTTCTCGAGCTTAATTCAATAGTGAAATTATATTTTCAATTAACTCACACTCTTTTTATTTATCTTGAAAAAACATTCCTAATTCTTCAGTCTACCTTCTCGCCTGTAAAAGTGTAAATCCACCTAACGGTACACGAAGGGTCGACCGAACAGAGGCACGCCGAGGAATGAGGTCAATGCTCCGAAGCCAGGGCCAGCTATTTCTGGATCACTGTCTGAAGAGACCCTCTGAATTATTCGACAGCAAATCGAGGAAACTGTGCATCATGCCGTATCTATGGCAGTGAAGTCCATTTTTGAGGAACTTCAGGCATTGAAGGAGGAGAACAAACAGCTGCACAATAGAATTTGTGAGCTAGAGGTGTCTTGTCACCTGAAGGTTGACGACCTCGAGCAATACGGGCGCCGACATTCAATACGTATTTTTGGGATCCCAGAGAGTGACAAAGAAGACACGGACCTGCTGGCGCTTGATGTCTTCAACAAGAAGCTGAACGTGCCCGTGACTCTGGCAGATGTCAACCGCTCGCATTGCGTTGGAAGGCGTCAACCACCTCAACAAGGGCAAGCTAAACCCAAGGACTGACCCATCATAGTACGACTCTGCAGCTACCGGACCAGGAAGATGATCTTCGACGCTAAGAGGAAGCTGAAGGGTTCCGGCGTCACCATTCGCGAGGATCTAACTGCGGAGCATCTCAAGATCCTCAACGCTGCGGCCGACCATCATGGGCATAGGAATGTCTGGTCATCGGACGGGAGGATCAAGATCTCTATTGGCAAGGGAGGATCCAAGAGGGTCCACACAGTCGAGAGGATGACCGACCTTCAAAAAATAAAGGTAAATTAAATCATTTCAGGATTCGATGACTAAGGTGCCCTTCACTACAATAATAGGAAATTTGTATTAATACATTTCACAGTAGATATACCTTGGCATTTTTCATGAGCTGGCTTTCTGTTCTATAAATGAATCTTTCCACAGCTATTTATGATTATATATGAGGCAATTATTTCAAACTAAGGAGATCCACATTTGTTAATACTGATTAATAATTTATCTTGATATTAATTCCCAAAACTACGTTCAATGCATCAACTACTATACTCCAGAGGGTACTTAGAAAATCATTATCTCTATTCTTACTAATATTTATTACATCTCTTACCAAAATTATTTCCATAATTAATAATTTTCAAAATGCTGAATTTCAAATAAATTGGATGATTAACATACGTTATGGATATGGATGTAATCTATAGGTAAAGATAGTAATCTCCTATATAATGATATCTTCTACTGTTGCCACAGCTTGAACAATAGAAGCTAATGTGTGAAGAATTATTGATAGAACAGAGGGGTGGGTAGTCTGTTCATATGCTTATATAGGGGCTGTGTTTCATCTAATGTTATCTTAGACATTCATCACTTAACTATTACAGTTCTCAATTTACTACTTTTATTGTTATTGCAACTCCCAATAGTTAATTATACTTCTAATACTATATAATATTTTTCACACTTCACCGTTCAATACTATTTAAAACTCATCTAAAATAATCTAGCACTTTCTCCATCGTCTCCTCTACTTCTTATTTTTTCTTTCTTGTTTCTCTTCTTGATATTATATTTATAATGATTACTTGAATATTGTTGTTTGCGATGATGATTATTATTCTTTTCTATTCTTCTCCCCCTTCTTCTTCTCTTCTTCTTCTTCTCTTCTTCTTCTTCTTCTTCTTCTTCTTCTTCTTCTTCTTCTTCTTCTTCTTCTTCTTCTTCTTCTTCTCCTTCTTCTTCTTCTCATTCTTTTTCTTTTCTTCTTTTTCTTCTCTCCTTGATTAATTCAAGATCACAATGCGATGTTCTATTTCTTATTCTATAGATCAGTTTCATAAGTTATTCGCAATTTGTGCACATTCCTTCTTTCTCTTCTTTTCTTCCCTATTATTATCATTATTCTCCCTGTGATTTTTCCACTTGCTATCCAGCATGTTCAAATGTTTATTTCTCTTTCTATATCTATTTATCTTTCTACCTTCTCTCTTTCTATCTGATTACCTTCTACTAATATCCATATATTATATTATAATATCCATATATTTATCCATATAATATTCGATTCTTTCCCACATTAAATTATACTATTCCTCTTCAATTTTATGCGAATACTATTCATTATCAGTTGTATTATGTATCTTTTCTCTATTGATAACTTTCTTCAAAGATTTTTCGTTTTTCTGCTTGCTTCTTCTTCTCTTTTTCAGTTGTTACTGGATCCCATTTCGCTCTATGTCCACCATGAACACAATCTTCCACTACTGGATTTCATCTCTCTCTATCTCCACTTGGACTCGATTTTCCACCACTGGATTCCATCTCTCTCTGTCTCCACTTGGACTCGATCTTCCACTACTGGATTCCTTCTCGCTCTACCTCCACTTGGACCCGATTCTTCCACTACTGGATACCTACTCGCTCTATCACCACTTGGACCAGATCTCCCACTACCAGTTCTTCCTCAATCTTCATCTTATTCACCATTAGGATTATTCATCACCGAAACTCCACATATCCACATCTTATTGTGTTTAGTGAATTTTTGAACTAGTGCTTTAAATAGTGAAGGGAGCCAAACTGTCAAGGCATACTGAATGCACTCGAATCAAGAGACTTTTTCATTTAGGTTAAGTTTTATCAGTTTCATCCCCATTTCCCCCATCATGTGTCGTTCTGAGGTCGGTTCACAATTGGTCTGCTGCTTCCATGATGCCTCTCACTGACACGTCAGCTCGCTCGCCCTCAAGTAGGTATGATTATTTCAATAATAGTCATAATGACGCAGGTAAGTTTCTAGCAAATAAGCTCCACTCTTTCAAAAAACTTTTCAAGGCTGCTCACCGTAACGTACAATCCCTCAGTTGCCACATTGATGAACTCAGAGCAATCTTCCGTTTTCAGGACTTCAATATAATCGGAATTTCCGAATCATTTTTGAAGCCTAGTATTTCATCAAATTTTGTTGCATTGCCTGGATATAATCTTTACCGGAATGATAGATTAAATAAAGCTTGTGGGGGTGTAGCAATTTAAGTGAAAGATGGTATCAAAACAAAAGTTTTAATCACATCTAAACAAGAGTATTGTTCCAGACCAGAGTTTATGCTACTTGAATTATCCTTATCTAGTAATGATAAATTACTCGTTGGTATCTGTTATCGCCCACCAAAAATAGGTCATTTCACAGATTTCGAAAATGCCTTGCTTTCTCTTATGCCTTGTTATAACCGTATACTAGTTATGGGGGATATGAACACCGACTTGAACATGACGAATCGTAACTTTGACTACTTTCAACTGACTACAATTTTCCAATGCCTAAACATGACTATTTTACCCCTCGATCCAACTCATCATACTAATGAATCAGACACACTCATTGACCTTCTCATTGTTAGTGATCCCAATGAGGTTGTTCAAGCAGGCCAAATCTCAGTCCCAGCTATTTCTAGACATGATTTGATCTACTGTGTACTTTCCCATAAGATACCCGAGCCAGAACAGAAAATTATCACTTATAGAGACTTCAAAAACTTTGATGAAGCCGCCTTCCTGACTGATGTGGCTCAGACTCCATGGCATCAAATTGAAGCATTACCCTCAGTTGATGACATGGTCAAGACTTTCGAGAATTGGACTTTGACTTTGTATGACAAACATGCACCTTATGTGACAAGGAGGATTAATAGAAAACAACGAGTACCGTGGATGACTGAAGACATACTTAAGATGATGGGACGTAGAGACAAAGCACATAGAAAATTTAAAAAGACATTTGACTTGGACAGTTTGATAGAGTATAGGAGCCTTAGAAATAGGGTTAAACAGGTATTACGGAACTCAAAGATTAGGTATTTGAATTCGTTTATGACAAACAATAGACAAGACTCTAAATCACTTTGGCAGGGAATAAAAGAATTCGGGCTTGGCAAACAGAAATCGAATCCACAAATTGACTTACCATTGAATAATATAAATGACCATTTCGTTTCACACTCTAACCAACGCGACGAAGTTGTCATTGCTAATCATATAGTTGATCTTGAAGAGCAGGTTACAAACTTAGATTTACCAATCACTGATCAATTTCATTTCCATCCAATCTCAGAAGAAGACACTTTCAGAGCAATTCAACGTATTCATAGTAATGCTACGGGTGTAGACAAGATTCCTATTAAATTTATCAAGAAGATGTTATTTGCTGTTTTACCAACCATTACATACATTTTCAACAAGTCACTTGAAGAAGGCATTTTCCCTGAAAACTGGAAGTTTGCTCTGGTTCGCCCTCTGAATAAAGTTCCATCACCCAATAAAGTTGAGGATTTTAGACCAATCAGTATTTTACCTGCATTGTCCAAAGTGCTAGAAAGACTCATTCATGCTCAAGTTATAAAATTTCTAGACAACAATAGTAAGCTTCATAACTTTCAATCAGGCTTTAGAAAATTCCATCCAACTGAGACAGCTCTGCTTCGTGTCACTGATGATATAAGGTTAGCTATGGACCAAAGAAAATGCACCATCCTCACCCTATTTGATTTTTCTAAAGCATTCGATACTGTTGATCATACAGTCCTTCTGAATAAGTTGGCCATTCTTGGTTTCAGTCACAACTCGTTAGTTTGGCATCTGTGAGGACGCACATGGAGATTAGGGTTCTTACTTCCTATTTAATTTTAAAATCATCAAGCCAATCCCTTTGTTAAATGTGAAATATGTGTGATTAATGTTTGATTATTTGTGAACCAAGTGCTGCTAAAGAGTTCTTAATTGTAATCTGTTCCCATAAATATATTTTTAATACTGAAAGAAATTTGTAAGAAATCTGGACCATGTGCGAGCCCAGCAGTGATGAAAAGGACCTACATAATTAATTATTGGAAATAATTAATTCACTCTACAAGACCTTCAAAAGCATCATTACTGTGAGTGTTAGTTCTAATGAGCTCATTAGCCGGCCTTTAATAGTGAATTGGGGAATTGATCAAAGCGCTATATAAATTAATTCAAGTTCAAGAAATTTGCAACGTATTGAATGCTATCATATAGTCTATAAGAACGTTTTATGAATTTACTTGATTTATGTAGGAAGCTTACTTCCATGCACGGCACAAACTCATAAAACCCTGAGATTATTGAATTGTCATTTTAAATTATTATTATTTGCTCATTGATCGAAATATGTCATGTTAAATCTACAGACCGAACAAGTTTTAAGTTGTAGAATTCTGAATTGACTTGAAGTCCATGTATCAGTATTAAATACAAATTTATAATTTTTAAAGCTCACAACTGTGAATGCTGATAAACCTTGTGATAATTGTTAAACTATTAAAGAATTTATATATATTGGAGTTATAAATATAAGAATATTTTATATATATTATTTTATATATATTATTTTATGGGAATATATTTTATGTTTTATGTCAGCATACAAAATCATAGAAGTTTTTATTATATCCTAACTAATCTCGTGATATACAGTTTGAGCTCTCTTGGTACCAAGAAATATTCATCAGCAGCATATAAAAGCAGTGAATCAAATAATATTGATCTTATTAAGAGCATTTTTTACTTATCATCCTTTGATGATAGAAATACTATTCAGCCAGAAAGGTCTTACTGATAATTATATTAATAAGCCTACAGGATATCATATAAGGATCCAGAGAACTTCAAGAACTGGTGTTGTAAGTTCAAAGGAATTTCAGAAGGGTAAATTGGTGAATACCTGTATTCATTACAAGCGTTTCAAGAATCAACTAGAAAGATCATAGTTGGTTTTCATTATTCTTGATTGAATATATGGTTACTGATAATCAGTCACCAAATATCTTTTTGACTTCCTCATTGGTATTCTTCAAGAACTTCACGGAAGCAGCGGTAAGAGTTGTTGATCACCAGTCATTGAACCCTGTGGTGGTCAATTATATTTGGAAAATTCATGCGTCTACCACTGAGCTAGAGCTGCGGTCTGAACCCAGCATATTTGCGAGCCAGATGGCCTTAACTTTTTGCAAATTTATTTGCAAAATAGGGATTTTAGCAACCGCTCTTATAAATATCAAGAATACCGCATCACATGTGAAGGATTTGCAATTTACCATTTTACACAATGGCACCACAAACGTGAGGCATGATGAAAAGCTTACCTACTCAACCTTACTATCAATGCTAAATAAAATTATTAATAAAACTGAAAGCTGCAAGAAGTATAATCTGAAGTTGAGTCAACAAGATATTATATCTGATGATCTATTGTAAGTTTCTGGCTAAAATAATTGAGTTGCTCATCAAGTTGAAATTTTTCAAGCTGCATAAATACAGACAAACTGTATTACACGAGTTTGATAACATAATTCTCAATAATAGAGAAAATTGGATAGGAATTTCCATAAAATTTATAGCAAAATTTTGATCTTGATCTTTGAATCTAAATATCGTATGCTGACCAGGGTTATAGGTTATTTTAAATATAAGAATATTATTGATATTAAGGAAGATAAGACCCTACCTAAAATTTTAAGAGCTATATTAGTAGTAATTTTCTCTATGTTTACTATCATACCTGGATCACTTGGATGATCTTCGTGTAACATATGTACATGACACTTGAATAGGCACTGTCAGTATGTCCATTTTAATATTTATGCAATTTGATAGTACACTTGGCAACTTATTTGGAGTATTCCATACATATCATCACCATGAACCAGTCTCCAGCTAACTCACAAATTTCCTACTTTAGCAACCATCCCCAAAACCCTACAACCATGATACCGGCCGATCACCAACCCCGGGACAATATAGCAGAGACTCCACGGGAGAGGGAAGGAGGCAGCATATGCTCCATCAATTTCGACCCACAAAACCTGGCACAATTGTCTTCTACTGGGATTGATAATGCTGTCGATGCGAAAAATTCCGATGAGAGTCCAGCTGGCGGAGATGAAGGAGTGAGGGCGTCCAACCCAGTGCCGGCATCTCTGCAGACCGCTCTAAGCGTTGCCAAGGAAACAGAGAAGGCCGCCATCCAATTGCCATCCAATGTGACCAGTCAACCGCCATCCGCCACCACCAACCTAGAAAAGCACAACACCACATTAGACTCTTCAGTCGGTTATGCTACCAATCTCATGGCAAATGATTCCATAAACGAATTCAAACTCATGCTCAGCAAAGCCTTAGAGGGGCAGACTGAAAAAATACAAGAAGATATACAAGCAAGACAGGATAAAAGGACAGAAAATATCCTAGAAAATATCAAAGCTGTACAAGAGGATTATATTAAAGTAGGCATGCAATCTACAATCATAAAAGAGTTGGAAACCCGTATGGATGAAGTCACCTGTCATGTAAATGAGCGGTTGGATGAGGTACCCAGGAAAGTAGGAAAACAGGTGGACATATTAGGCAAAGAGCTAGGTACCACTATCATGGGAACTATAATGGAAAAAGTATTAGGAAATAACTGTGAAGTAGAGTCAAAGATAGAAGAAAATGATAAGAAAATAGTAAAGATAGTCAGAGAACAGGGTAATGTGCAGACATGTATAGCAAGCTTAACAGCGGAGGGGACTAAATCAAGAGAGAGATACGGCATGTTGGGGAATACCATAGGCGGACAACAGTTAAAGCTAACCGAATTGTATGACAAAGTGAATGAGAATAGGAAAACATTACTATGAATGATAAATGGACCGCAAATGAAGAACGAGTCTCCAAAATAGAGACACACATGGAAAGTATCCCAGTCAGTCAAACGCATTATATGCCGACTGAATTAGTAACTGGTACTCAACTTTTCCAAAATCTTGGAAAATTTGATAACTCCTACCGTCACATGCAACCCAGACCATTTGTGGATCAAATAAGAGCCATTCAAGAGTTGATACCCACCTCTTGGTTAGTGTGGCATTTCCAATTGTCCAGTTTATTACTTGGCAAGACACTGATGTTTTTCCAGAGCAGGGTGCGAGACATTAGGAGCCTGGAGGATTTTCTCTCCCAGTTCCTGCAGCAATATTGGAGCAAACATAAACAGATGGACACGCTATCAGAGATTATATCATGCACATATGATAATAGAGGTTGACATTCTTATACTGAATTTGTGGCTAACATAATGTATAGGAACTCTCAACTAGACGAATCTTTAGCTGACTCATCACTAGCTTATATACTATTCAAAAAGCTTCCCTTCCATGTTTGCATGACACTGGCAGAATCTTCCATTTCCAGTTGTAAAGAACTGATAGAACATTTACATTTTATCTAATCTGTTACTTCTGAATCAAGTCAGGTAAACGATCACACAAGAAATCCCAATCATTCTCTTCAGCATGATAGCAACCATTTCAGTGGAAATTATAATGGTGAGAATCAAATGTCAAATGCCGGAGCAAACGCTTGATATACAAAATACACTGAAAATAATAACAGAGGCCAATCATTTGAAAATAGTTCCAGAAATAAATCCCAATATTACAATGGTAAACAACAGGATGAAGGAGCATATTATGATGGCAGAGATCGCTTGAATGGGAATAATTATAAACGTGATGGAGGACACAAGAGTCAAGGTGAAACACATCAAAATCATAACAGAACAAATACATCTTACACAGTAGCACATACAACAAAAACAACCCAGAATCAACATGCAAATAACCCACCACCAAATAAAGAAGTCAAACATGCATCAAACTCAGTCTGTAAAAAGCAACCTATACTAAGCCTACTATTCCCTCCCGAAGATCTACCACTAGTAACCAGCCCACCACCGAAAATAATTTACAGCATTAACACCGAAATAATTAAGGAATCACTGATAGTAAAATCTAAAAATGATGAACCACAGTCATGCACTGAACCTGAGTACCAGCATGCAGCACCCCCACAGCATACCCGGTTTGAGCAGTCACCACCCAAGCATCATTGGATTCACCCGCGGCACACTAAGTTCAAGGAGCAAACCGCCACCAAGACAAGCAGAAAGTGTGACCGAAAGGACAATGTCAGAGTAGGACATGGAACCCAGCACAGGAAGGCCCACCGGAGGAAGCAACAAGGAAGGCCACAGAAAAGAGGTTATCGTCCTCATGCAAGGTTCAAACACCGCAAGAAATGCATCCAGAGACCAGACAACCATGGGAGGAAGGCAGCATGCAGAGAGGACAACTGGCACCGAAATGTATGGGATAATGAGACCAACATGCACCCGAAGCACACACTGTTCAAGCAAACAGCTTACCATAGTGATGGCAGTTACGGAATAAAGAAAAGGAATATGCTTAAAATTAATGAAAATTTAATAACAGATTCAAGACTAGGTTGTGATGATAAAGGAAGAAATTATTATATGAAAGTATTGAGGGATGAATTGTGTGCAATAAAATTGAAAGAAAGAATGAATTGTTTATTGGAAGAAAGAATTTCTGATTATTGTTTACTAAGAGGTTATGTTATGAGCTTAACAAGTATGTTGATCTATTTTGTTATGATCATTGGTATGACTATGATGTCAATTAAAAAAATGTTATTAATGCAATGAGGAATGAGGGCATGCTTCATGTTAAGAAAGTCGATTCTAAAATTCATGAAACTAATCTGAAAACCAGAAGAATTCAAAATACACCAAATAAATATTCTAGGATATCCCAAATCTTGGAGTTAATGGAGAATCGGTCATCTGAACCACCAGACTATTCACAGAATCAAAGTCCAATGCCTATAATCTCAAGCTATATTATTGAGACACTGGAAGATAAGGAGGTAAATAATAATATTATGATTGAACTGTCACTTGCCTTATCGTTCACTGAATATGTACCTAACAAACGCCAAACAACACAATTATCCAGCAGACAAGTACCCACTTTAACCAGCAAAACCAGTGCCTAAAAATAAAGAAATAGAAAATTAAGAAGCCATCTATAACACCATCATCAATCACAAACCAATAGAATAATAATTATCCCAATTAAAAGCCAACTTACCGTATAAATCAAAGATCGCAAAATGGCGACAGATGAATCAATGAAGAACCCAACAAATCGATGGTACACTGTTACGAATCACCAGCGGCCAATGCCTAATGAATCACCAACTACCAAAATAGCTTACCCCTGAAACTTCAAGTGTCATAAAAATGTGAATTATATGTAAAAATATTGTGAAAAATACTTTATTATTATTAATAATGTATTACTCAAAGGGAGAAAATGAGTAAAATTATCTGCCAAGTGATAAAACCGCATTGTTCAACCAAAGAATGTTAAGCCAAATTTTCATGTGTTTTAATGACTAAGAATTTCTTATTGATAAATTACCAAAGATTAGCTATTAAAATTATTCATTGTGTAAACATAACTCCCAAATTAATTAAGAAAGAAAAATCAAATGTACAAGTCACGATACGATATCGAGAAAAAGAGAAATGTTTGATTTTACAAGCCTGAGAATTATAGTGTTTTGGCTTCACAACGTGGGACTCTATCACAAGAGGTAACCCCCCCAGGAAGCACGTCTTTACAAAGTGTATGAAACATAGCCTACTTTCTGGACTATTCATAGGATATAAATCAGAATTTGGGGAAGAAACAGTTTTGGGCTGTGCCTGTTAGTCCTTCCCCAATCATTTTAAAGAAGTGTGTTCTGGTTATCAATAGTTTATAAATAAATAACGAGCAAAGCTCGGTGCCCCGATATTGGTATTATTATGCATGCCCATCATTATCAATATTGTCACTTTGAAATAAATTAATTGATTGATTTATTTCAAAGTGGCAATATTCATAATGATGGGCATGCATAATAATACCAATATCGGGGCACCGAGCTTTGCTCGTTATTCATTTATAAACTATTGATAACCAGAACACAATTCTTCAAGAAATTATAATATTTTTATTGTGAGAAATTAATTCTCATGAGATTGAAAGATTATCACAGAACTGGATGAATTATATCGTAAAAGGAATACAAATTCAAATGTGAACTAAGTTTGTAAACTTTTCAAACAAGTGACATCAAATATAGCCCAGTAAATAAAGAATTTTTCAATCCGAGAATTAAATAAAAGCTGAATCTTTTACCATCATAGAACCCTCCCAGAGGGTCATTCTCCCAAAAGTCTCAAGAAATCCCCTTGGAGCTTTCCACACCAGCCCCCTCAAAGTTGAAAAATGCAGGTAATCACGGAAAATCAATCATCTCTGTACCCATTGGTCGGAAACAGTTATATTATATGACATTCGATTCGTCATATTATGAACTACAATATTGGTTCTATTCATTTTTCCAATAAAATCAACAGTTTTTTTGATAAAATAATATATATGTAAAAATTTAGGGGGTTTGCGATTTGATTATTTTGTTTTCTTCGATTAACTTCAAAGCGAGTAGTTTTAAAGGAAAATGAGACAGATAATTAATGTAGCCACTGTCATTGCAAATCCATTGATGTATATTGTTATGTATTTGCGATTCGATTTGATGCCATGGAAGGGGAAACAGTCCACGCGGAACTGCGCGGCTGACTCTCTTAGCCATAGTAAACAGCAAACTGGAAATCAATTATCTCTGTAACTATGAATCAGAATAAAATTTATCATATGTCATTCGATTCGTTAAATTAAGGACTACAATATTAGTCAGATCCATTTCCTCAATGAATCGAACAGTTTCCTTGATAAAATAATTTAATGTGAAAATTTAGGGGTTTTCGATTTGATTTTTTGTTTTCTCCGAATAACTTCGAAGCAAGTAATTTTAAAGAACAATGTGACGAATAATTATTGTAGCCACATTCATTGCAAATTCATTGATGTATATTGTTATGTATTTGCGATTCAAGTTGACACTGTTGAAGGGGAAACAGCCGATGCGGCTGACTCCCTTCACCATAGTAAACAGAATAATACTGCTGTCTACATTGCATCACATTTACACTATGACGCTCGAAAACAATTAATTGTCTATTGTTTTGACATGCACTGTATATAGATTTTCACTTTTCAATACTCTAAAGAAATATTAAAATTTTCTTGATTCAATCATGCTTATGATAAAAATCAGGATTTCGTTGTTTGCTCACAGAATTTATTATATTAATGTGAAGTGTACCTTCTTCATACGAGTCAGAGGTAACACAATTTGATAACTCTAGTTTCAGATATTGATGTTTTTCAACGAAGTTTCATGATATATTATGTGTCCGATTCCTTCATCTCATCCTTATTTTGTGAAAAATGAAGATTCAGAATTTCTTTTCATAGCTTTTCTTGTGTTTTATCTTGTTCCATCACTCTTTATAATTTAAACACTTGATAATGGAATGAATATCATTAGATCACGTGAACAAAAAAATAAAAGTGTGGGCCTACCTGAGATACTATATGATAACACTGTACTCCTGATAAGTTGAAAATTTTCAAGCTGAAAGTAGATTAATTTGTTGTACATTCGGTTCAAATATTAACAAATGTTACCAAATGTTACCAAATATTACCAATATTATCACATATAGTGAGAACGAATTACTCTGGAGCTTTCTATTCTCACTGAACATGAAGAGGCAATACCAAGCCAGAATCGCAATTTTGTTCAGATCATTATTATCAGAGCTTTCAAATTGATGCTATGTAACTATAGATGTTATCCCCATCTCACAATTTCCCTATTTATCCTTATCCTGATTCAGAATAAAGTAGTTGATCTCTATAATCACTAAAATTAATGTACAGTACCTATAATAAATAGTAGAAATAGCAAAATTTCTAGTAATAATGCAACTTTTTCTAGAGATGAATTTCAAGGCTCATAAAATGACTTTTTCTCAATCACAGGCAGAAATTCCAATGATCATCATAATAGTAATTTATTGAAAATTGTTTGTATTGTACATTGTTTGATGTAAGATAAGCTACATCTTTAAGGTAATCAACGTATTCAGGATTATCATGATTATGAATGAAAGCGAGACTGTGAAAGGAGATTGGTCAAACTGAAATATAAACATTATATACAATGCATATTTCTGATCAACTATAATTACAAATGATAGTATCAAGCCTTAATGAATTGAGCAACTGAATTTCAAAGTTACTATCCACTGTTCAAATCGCACTGTGATTTCCTTTTACTTCCAAATGGATTGAATTGCCAAATTGCAAATACATAACAATATAATTACATCAAAGGATTCGCAATGAATGTGGCTACAATAATTATTCATCACATTGTTCTTTAAAATAACTTGCTTCGGAGTTAATTGGAGAAAACAAAAAAATCAAATCGAAAAACCCCTTAAATTTTGACATTATATTATTTTATCAAAGAAACTTGTAGATTTATTGAGGAAATGGATCCGACTAATATTGTAGTCCTTGATTCAACGAATCGAATGACATATGATAGATTCTTTTCCGAGTAGATACATTTTAAGATTTTAGACTGACTTTTTTGCTCGAAATCCCCTCCCCCCTCTCACCCTCGTCCATCCCGCCACCCTTCCCCCCGCCCGCGGGGTGGGGGGTGTTCTAAAAATAGATTTCCTCTTCCCCTTGCCCAGTGGTGGTGAGGGGGATGAAAAGAGAGAGATATATCTTTCTCTCTCTCTCTTTCTAAAAATAGATTTCCCCTTCCCCTTGTCCAGTGGTGGTGAGGGGGTTGAAAAGAGATATCTCTCTCTCTCTCTCTCCCCTTCCCCTTGCCCAGAAAAAAAATTTCCCTTTTAGGAGGAAAAATTCCCTCTCTATACTGACAGATTAAAGTGAATCCATATTTCTACATGTGATGCTATACTGACAAATTAAAGTGAATGCTAGATGAGGGAAAAAATCTCTTTGAGAGGGAAAATTCTCTACTGTCAAATTAAAGTGAATCCATATTTCTACATCTAATGCTATACTGACAGATTAAAGTGAATGCTAGATGAGGGAAAAAAATCTCTTTGAGAGGGAAAAATTCCCTTGGTGACAGATTAAAGTGAATCCATATTTCTAATGCTATACTGACAAATTAAAGTGAATTGAGAAATTCTCTCTCTCTCTCTCACATCTAATGCTATACTAGTAAATCTCTACAATGATCTAAGTTCTTTGACATTTTTTATCTGCAATATCGTACAAGCATTTCCAAAGTTCATCGGAATTTTTAACAACAGATAATGCTGAATCATTTGTACAATCATAATGTAGATGTCCGCTGTCTAGAATATTGAGCAGTTCGAAAATCTCAGATAAAATCGAAAAGTGTACATTTTCTGTTTTTGTTGACGGTAAATCAACATCTTGACATCCTGTTGAAAATTTAATATTCTTCGCAATTGAATCAAATTCGTTAAATGAAATTGACATCAAGAGACGAGTTAATTTTTTGAATTTTGAAAAACCATAACACTGCATGTCCCAGATGTTTGACATGTGTCGAATGAGGGGAATAGAGAAAGATATATCTCTTTTTCTGAATTGATGAGATGCACGTGTTATAGGGGCTCGTGTCTGTATAAAAAAGATCGCACCACACGCGTTGTTGTCAGCTCTAGCTCTAAGCAGCAACTAAACTAAAAATCGTGAATGGGATATTGGAATGAAAAATCATTTGAAGGCAGAAAACGTTTATTTACATATATCAGCAGCACAACTATTCATAATTTCATCTTCAATTTTAATTAGCTTATCTATACACAAATTATGAGGACGATAATAACATAGATAGTCTCTTATGTCATTTAAATTAACTGTGCTTAGAAAAATGTCTTTCAATTGTTTCGCCAAACTATAATTTTCAGGAGTTGATTTCCTAATTGCACTTTCACACTCATCGTACCAATCAATACAGTTTTTTAACCTCACTTCCAATTCGTTGTCAGCAGCCAACCACTTTCTCGGATCCATCTTGTTGAGCAAATAAACAAAACTAAGTGTAGGCAGGAACTATTATAGAGTAATTAAGTGGTCTTTCTTCATTAATTGACGAGAGACAACATGTACGTGCTTTATGCAGTCTCAATGCATGTAAGCAATAAACACATTGTAGATCCTTTCCGTTGTAGAAGAATCCATAACGAGCAAAGTTTCTTTTCTGTGAATTCGTGTACATCGGGGCCATTTTCATACTTTGCATTCGATTGTTTTCGCACAAGAAATTATTTGTTTGATACATATTTTTAAACAGCAAAGAACTATAATGTTGCGCAGAGAATAAAGCACAGCAAGAATATGGTCTATTTTTATGAATGTTACACACAGCATAACACCATGAACTAGTGAAAAAGCTGAAATCATGTTTTGGAAAATCCTCTGGTATACATTGAACGTTGCTATGCAATCTTCTTAAAAACTTTGCTTTCTCAGTTCCTTTTGTGAAAATTTTCTCATAACCTGCAAGGTAATCACGTATTAATGAGTCACTGTATTCTAAATCTCCATCTTCCCATTTTATTTTATGATAGTGACATTTCTAACCATGTTACATCGTTATACAATTTTGCACTCAATTCTGTCTTTGCAAATGGTGATTTGAAATGGAACACAATATAATTATTAAACTGATCAATTATGGCAAGTCCTTTCACAATAATTTGATTACAATCTTGTTTAAACCAGTGAAGATCAACCGTAGCAATTTTCGTAGGCGTCTGCTTCTCCACTTCTTTATCTTCGGCGGCGGGCTCCTCGAATCCTTCGTCTTTCTCTTCTCGTTTCTCCTCCTCCACCTGCAGCGGCTTCTGGATCGGTGTACCGCAGCTTGGTTCATAATAGAAACTATCAAGATCGCACTGAATACCAATAGAGCGAGTTTGTGGCTTGTCCAAAATATCAGAACACAAAGAATAGGACATGTTGTCTGTTCAAAGGTGAAACTGATAATGAACTAAATTGAGCAGAATGAACACCTTATATAATATTGCAGGCGGTGCGCTCTATCAATAAAATTACTGAACTTCTTTCACCATGCTCGTGAGAGGTGTGTACTCCATCACACGTTTGCTAATTAAAACGCAATACGCGGAAGTATTTGCAGGTACTGCACTATTGAATTCCATTTCAATACGAACATCTGTCAATGATTTCAAATGACTTGGTTGGTGTGAACAATCTACAACAATCAGCGGTGTTGATTCACAAAACGTTTTAAAGTCAATTTCTGTTCCTAGTTCGCTATTGATTGAATGATTATAATACGAGGGTGCGAAATCCAGGAACATGCGGTATAATACCTCCTTCTTACCTAGCAGATTTTCATATGGATAATACTCGCTGTTCAAATATACTTTAACATTGTAAATACCACAGCTATCGAAATTAGATATTGATTTTTTAATTTTATTCTTACGATCAGTTTGAAATGCAATTATAACGTATTTTGGACTATCAAAACTCGATGTGGTACGAACTGCCCAAGAATGGTTAAGTGAATTTTGCAAATTTGGTAATTCACAAATTTCCCAATGCCGGAAACCTAATTTCAGTGGAGTGTCAGCATCGAGCAGTCTCAAAAATTTCAGTCTTACATGATCTTCTAAAGTTATGTAGGGCATTCTCCATTGTAGTTTTGTAATTTTCACACTAACGCTTGTTCCACTTGTAGACTCAACACAATTTAGATCTGTCGGTGACCTCAATAAGACGAGTTCCTGTTTCAAATTGAAAATTATTCTTTGAAAATCTTCAAAAAACGGGAGGATTAATTTCAGCGGTACACAGAAAGTGAATTTATTATCCGTTAGCTCATATCCTGCTCTGTCAAAACCGGCCAAGTGATATGTGTTTTTATCGAGAGTATTCTTCACTAGAATAGCTTTAATTGTGGATGTTAATCCAATCAATCTTGATTTAGAAATTTGCTGACCTGCTAATTCATATCGTATTTCGTCAAAAAGGTTGCCGATTATGTTACTGCTTAATTTATAGTCTGCTGCAACTGGTGCATCGGCTGGGTCTGTTCCCGGTTTTGTACAGTTAACTGTTCCCTCAATCAATATGAATGATTTACAAGGTAAAGAATAGACATCTAAAGAATTTATGCCAATACGTGCCTCGTCAGAGTTTTTTATTTCCTGTCCCGAATAAACTGTATGAGTGTGAAATTGGAATTTAGTAATATCATTATAAAACTGAAGGTCTGTCTCCACATCCAGAATTTCACTAATTGCTGCGGGACCTCCTGACATTTCGCCAATCAACTATAAAACCCAACTTTTCTAATATTCTCGCGCTTCTAGCCGACAAAGCACGTTTGTTTTTAGGTGTTGACGCTATCGGGTTCCTTTCTCTAATGACTTGATTGTGCATGCACGTATTCGAACGTGGGTTGAAAATAAGATAACCCATCACTTTTCACGTATGTGCAACCTAATTGTAATTGTATCTCCACGGAAATCAATAAATGATCCGTTCTGGTCCGTTACCTTTACATTAATAGTTTGAATTCGATGCGTATTCAAAGGTACATAAATAATCGGTGATGGTACTTCGTTTATTAAATAGCCGCTAGGAACCTTTGGTAAAAATTCATAGATTATATGTTTTTGTTTTCCGTCAGAGTAACTGCCACATGCTAAATTACACTCAACTACAATACTGTCAACGCTTGTTATGTTAACCAAATGTTTGGAATAATGCCATTCATTTGCCTGCAAAACAACATTATCAAAACCAAGTATCTTAGCAATCGAATCAGAACGTGTTAAATCAATGGGTTTATCAGAATGAATTTCAATCTTCATAGTATTTGTGTTTGCACGTATAATAAGTTTATTCTTCTTCCCATCAATATTCAATTTATTCTTTAAAGATTTTATAATATCCTCAACTTCATATGCACCAGTATCCAACTCGATTAATCTATCGCCATATTTGAAGCTGGAATTTGTTCCTTTGTTAATGTTTGCAATACTATTGTAACTAGAAAAATTAATCAATCCAATTTCCCATTCACGATTTTAATCCAATTCTATAATTTCTTGTAAATGTTCATAGAGGTTACTCGTGTTAGATCTTAATGTAATAACAACCATCTTGTGTGTTCAGCACAAACACTTAATTACAACTGATTTGCAAGAAACAATAATGTAAGATGACCACAAAAATCGCTATTTAATGGTTGCATATGCTCTACATTATAAAATATATTTACTTCATTTTCTTTCTTCCAATATTTGTCCAATTCGTATGGAGGTTGTAAATTTCCAATTGGATCAAAATACCAAACATTAGAGCCAACTTTCTTTTATGCTACCCAATGTGTGCCATCCTCGCTTTCCCTTGCTAAATTCACAATGGCATTCTCGTTTTTTAGAATTTTTTTGGGTAACGCATCTAGCATATATATGCCTCTTAGCTGAATCTGTAATAATTTCGACCAATCAATCAAATCATAATTACTGAATTCTCCTTCAATATTCATACCTTCTTCTTCTTTGTCTTCTTCCTACTCTTCTTTGTTGTTCTACGTTTCTTAACTTGGGGGAATAAACTCACTCCATATGATGATGGGGGTAGGGGTGGAACTCTCCCCCCACTAGTTATTTGAGGAAAAGGCTTCAAAAAATACCCTTTCCCTGCAATATGCTTTTTCAACTGAGCTATAGCTTTGTGTCTAATATCGTTACTATAACTTCTCCTCTCATTCTTCTTCTTCTTCTTCTTTCTCAAAGACCCACCAAACGCCGCTTTAGCTTTCATGACGTTTGTAACAAGATAGCTAAGTGCTTTCTCGGCAAGGGGTGTTTGAGGACTTTTGTAAATGTCCCATGCAGCGTTTGCTAGAGCTCTCTCAGCTACCGCTCGAGTTTTATTATCGCTATTTTGAGTATACGCTATATCATGTATCTTGCAAGCTCTATCTAATGAATTTATACCTTGATCACCTCTCTTCAACCTTTCATTAACCTTTGTTCCTGGGCCACAATACTTGTATCCCGGAATATGATATTCCTCGTGACGTGAATTTTGAAAATGAGTCCTTAATGGGAAAGTTGAAAATGGAGAGAGAAACAAGAACTCTGATAGTCGAAGATTCATTGACTAATGAGAAGCAGGCTGAGAGTGAGATTTGTGCTTCGAAGTTGAAAATCAAGGATTTGGAGGAAGCACTTCACACATTACAATTGGAGTTAGCTTCAAAGGATGAAATAATAAAATTATTAGAAAAAGAGTCCGAAAGAATTTCATCAATGTTCAATGACGAAGAAATTAATTTTCAGCAAAATTCTATTGGAGTTGGAGATTTTATCACGCCTAGAAATACTGTTAAGATTAGGAAAAATCTTACTAGAGAGATTAATGCTATTGAGATTGAAAACAGATTTTCGGTGCTTTCTTCAAACGAGTCATCACCTCTGATTCCACACAGAATACAAGTAGAGGCTCAGGTTCACCGATTCTCTACTCAAACTGATCCCACTGAGACTCATTATTACAAGCGCCGTAAGATGGTTACCTCCAAAAAGAAACGGAGAGTTACTATTTTAGCGGATAGCCATGGGAAACTGCTTAGTAATTATATGAACGACCTGAGGGAGGAGTTTGAAGTTTTAGTTTGTTCCAAACCAGGTGCAAAGCTGAAGCACGTTATCCAGGATGGTCTTGGCTTAGTCGAGGATTTCACAGAAAATGATTGTGTTATCATATTGGCGGGGACAAATGACCTACATCGTGATGAACCCTTCCAGTTGACTTTGGATCAAGGAATGAGATGTCTTACTGAGGTTGATTTGAGGACCAATGTCCTGGTTTGCGGTGTGCCCTACAGACATGATTATCCTGGTCTTAATGATAATATTTGCTATGCCAACTCCTACTTATCAAGAGCGGTGGAAGGATATACAGGGAGTCTCAGCATCCACTATAAGGATATCAACAAGTTCCTGGGTAGATCTCATTTTACAAGGCACAGTCTTCACCTTGGTCGGCGAGGGAAACGAATTCTGGGCAACCACCTGGCAGGATATGTGAGAGACTTTGTTGGAGATGGTCATGCATCCTTAAGTACTGAAGTGACAGTGAGGGAAGCTAATTCCTGCGTGATCAGTTCTCCTATCATACAACACCATCCTGCTGTGCCCCTTCCATCATCCAAGAGGACGCCGGTTCACATTTCAATCGATGACCAACCTGTACAGAATGAACTTCCAGTTGATTCTATTACCGTGGACAATCCTCTTGTCGCTCTCAATTCTCCGATTACTGATAATTTAAACTATTAGCTTTTGACAAAGATAATTCCTCTGCTGAAAATTTACGACTCAG
Organism: Nilaparvata lugens; assembly: GCF_014356525.2. Classification (NCBI taxonomy): domain Eukaryota; kingdom Metazoa; phylum Arthropoda; class Insecta; order Hemiptera; family Delphacidae; genus Nilaparvata; species Nilaparvata lugens. Next base: position 36,242,078 of record NC_052508.1, on the reverse strand, counting down.
GGATGAATTTCAAAACTATTCTATTGACAGGGTGCCTGATACTGGTGTGGTTGTGGATTGTCAAACATTTGAATCACCGTGTGAAAATGGCTTCAACAATGATTTTAGCAAAGACAAACTTAATTGCTTATTTTGGAATATTCAGGGTATGTGTAAAAAATTTGATTATCTAGCCTTAATTTGCAAAAAATACAATATCAATGTACTTACAGTTGTTGAGCATTGGATAAAGGATACAGATTTGGAATTCACTTATCTGCCAGGCTTTAAAACTGCCTCGGTTTTTTGCCGAGTAAATCAGTCTAGGGGTGGTGCAGCTATTTTTGTTGCTGATCATTTGGAATTCAGGGAACTTGAACACATCAAAGTCATGTCAATTGAAATGGTATGTGAAATTTCAGCAGTAGAAATTATTAGGGACAAAATTATAATCTTGTCTGTCTATAGACCATATAATAGAAATATTAATTATTTTAAAAACTTTTTATCTTGTCTTTATAATGTGTTGAGTTCAGTGTTTAAAAATGGATACAATCTAGTCATATGTGGTGATTTTAATGTGAATTTTATTGGTAACGATTATTTTAAAAAAGATTTATTGAATTTATTTGAATGTTTCGGATTAGATATGACTGTAAAGGGTATTACTAGACCTGGTCTGGATGGCATTTCTGATGGAACTTGTATAGATAATATTTTGACTGATGTCCACAATAGTGTATGGACTTCTGAGATAATTCATATGCTTTTATCTGATCATGACGCCGTATTTTTGGGATTTAATTTTATCAACAGGTATGGTAGAAGTACCAATAGTATTGTTAATAGGACTAAGTTTAGGTTAATCGGTGATGATAACGTAAGAGTTTTTCATGGTCATTTGAATTCCATTAACTGGATTGACGTTTACTCTATAATAGATATTAAGGATAGATATAGAAAATTTTTTGAATTATTCATGGGGGCTGTAAATGGTGCGTTCCAATTAAAAAATGTACGTTCCCACAAAGTCAAGCCAAATAACGAGTGGTATAATGACAATCTTAAAAAATTAAAAGTTAAATGTGATGGGCTGTATCATTTATATAAAACTTACAGAACACCAGAAATTCTCACCACATATAAAGAGGCTAGAAAATCATACAGGATAGAAACTTAAAAGACAAGAATTGAATATCATAATAAAATCATAAGTAGATCCACCAATAAGAATAAAACAGTGTGGAGAATTGTTAATGGTCTCACCGGCAGTGCTAATAATGCGGCCAGATCCCAGACTCCTGTTGATGTCACTTCTGATGAATTCAATGACTTTTTTGTGGATTCTGTTTCTCTGATAAGCAGAGATATACCTGTCAGTATTAATGATTCAACTTTCTATTTTAGCAAATTGCAACAGCCCAGTGTACATTTTTCATTTAAGCCTGTAACTGTAGAGAAAGTATTTGACACTATTTTAAAATTGAGTAATAGTAAGTGTCTGGATATTTATGGTTTGAATGCTTTAATCTTGAAAATAGCAGCTGGTAATATATGTGAAGTGTTGGCATACTTGTTCAATGAATGTGTTGTTGCTACTGGCACTTATCCAGAGGAGCTAAAAAATGTTAAAGTTTTACCTCTTCATAAGAAGGGATCAAGGAAAGAGAAAGGTAATTTCAGACCGATTGCTATTGTTCCTGTATTTTCAAAGGTATTTGAGACTCTAATGTATGAACAAATGTCAATCTATTTTGAGTCCAACAACATTTTCTCTGAAAAACAATTTGGTTTCCGGTCTGGAAGAAGTACTAATGATCCCATACTTAATGTGGTTAGTGGTGTAATTAGCAACCTAGAGAGTGGTGATTCTGTTGGTCTAAGGTCATACGATTTTTCCAAAGCCTTTGATACTGTGCAGCACAAGATTTTAGGTGACAAACTAAATTTTTATGGTTTTACTCGAAGTGCAGTTCAACTTGTATTGTCCTATTTAAGTAGCAGGAATCAATTTGTTTACAAAGATGGCGTCCTGTCCAATGGTAGACTAGTTGATTACGGCGTGCCTCAAGGCTCTATCTTAGGACCCATTCTATTTAATATTTATATAAATGATTTGCCAATAAATATGGATAGCAATAGTAAAGATGGGTACCTATTTGCAGATGATTTTGGCTTAAAAATAAATTGCCCCTCTAAGCATGATCTTGAAAGTGAGAGGAATCATTGTTATTTGGTTCTAAAAGATTGGTGTGCAGCAAATAATCTTTCTCTCAATGATAGTAAAACCGCTGACATTAACTTTGCATTCAGAAAGGTTAAGGGTGAGACTCCATTGAAGTTTTTAGGTGTTTTTATTGACCCTTGTCTGTCGTGGGATGCACACATTGACTATTTATCAGGTAGGATGGCTAAAGGATTGTATATGTTACGGAGACTATGTGTAACTGTGGATGTGTCTGTACTAGTGAATATTTACTATGCACACATCCAGAGTCTCCTTTCTTACAGAATAATGCTTTGGGCAAACAGTGTAAACTCCAAATCAATTTTTGTTCTTCAAAAGAAAGCAATAAGAATAATATGCAAGCTACCATATAATGCACATTGTAGACCTTATTTCATTCACTTAGGTATCCTGACGTTGCCGTCGTTATATGTCTTAAAAATATTATGTTATGTACGAGGCAATTTGAATAAGTATGATTCTAATAGCTTCCATAGTTTAAATACAAGAAATAGACACAAACTTAGAATTCCATTGTACAGTCACACTAAATCACAAAGAAACTGGCACTTCACATCTATCAAATTATATAACTCCACACCTGACCACTTGAAGGAACTCACATGCACACAATTTAAAAAAGTATTGAAAGCAGTGTTAATTGATGAATGTTTGTACACCGTACATGTCTATTTTAGAATAGATTGGAATCGTTTTATGTGATTCATGTGTTATTTTTATTGTTCTGATACTGACTGATCTTAGTGTTTTTGTGTTTGTTTTGACTTACTTTAGTGTTAAAAAATTGACGAAGTCCATGTATTCATGTGAATATTTTATGACCAATAAAATTCTATTCTATTCTATTCTATTCTATTCTATTCTCTCCCAGGTTATCAATTACCTTATTTAAAATAGTTGATGTCACATTACCTGCCAAACCTGACACACCTTTAAAAACTCTTGCCGCTGAACTCAAGATTCCTTTACCCCGTTTCCTCGAACTCTGCTTTCTCCTACATACCATTTTCCATTACCTTTCAACTCAATGGTTGAACATTAACTGAGGTTAATTAATCAATACACCAAATTGAATTGAATTGAATTGGTTTAATTTTCAATCGAGTTGGAAATGGATTCATAAGCTATTGCTATGTGCTTATAACATTGCTTGATTGATAAGAATATTATTTCAAATAGCAAATAATCTTAAAGGTGAATGCCATTTGAAAAGGGGGGAAATGATGCTGGCATTGTGCGCCCACCCACATCTGCAGGAACACGTGCCAAAACAGATGTAGGAGGGAGCAAGTCAGCGAAGCCGCTGCCTCTTGGCTGTACGGCTGTGTGTGTGTATGTGTGTGTGTGTGTGTGTGTGTGTGTGTGTGTGTTGGAACAAGGTATAATACGGGGAGACAATCAAGTATACACAGCACATTAAGGGGAGGTGTGTACTCTAAGGGGAGACCCCGTATTGTCACTGCTCAATTTTAGTAAAAATCACTTCTACATGCTTAAAACCATGTAAAAACGTAATAAAAAAAAATCTCCCCATTTTGTTAGTACTCTACCGAATTGGGATACACTCCAGTTCCCAAAATTGCCACCACGTTGTGCTACGATCGCTAATACACACTCACACAAAACTCATTTACGGATTGAGCATACAATGTGGGGTACTCGTATATCCCTGAAAATCCTCATCGTCTCCTCCACTGTTTGAAGTAACTGGTTCTGTTAGGGCATATGCCGTTAATTCATGATTCAGCAGCTTATTTCCTGTTTCGTTCAGACTCTTTGCGGCTTTGTTGGGCTAGTCTCAGGCCATGGCAAGATACGCGCAACGTGCGAGGATGGAGTGATTTCAGTATTAAGATTTTTTTTGAAATTGCTGTGACCTCAGGGCTGGGAAAACTAGATGTAGTTCAATATTATTCAATTGACATGTCATACACTGTTAGAGTTATGCTCATATATACTGTTTCAAATGACAAAATAATAACAATAATACTGTTATAATAATAATAATAATACTGTTATAATAATAATAATAAGAATAGATTCACAGAATAGCAAATTCATAGTTCATTTTTCTGTTCATTCACTTGAGACATGAGGAGGGAGCGAGGATACATGCTTGCCGAATGTATTGTAGTACTAATTTTTTAGTTATTTGTTACAAGTAGTCTGTAAATGATTTTTCACAAAAAAATACCCTTTGCTTACCTTACAGTCTTAAAAAATACTTGTTATTTTTCCATAAAACTCAAAAACCATTCATAGTGAAAAAACCCAGAAACGTTTCAAAGAGCACAAAATCCTCTACAATTCAACGCCAAATTAGGTTCATCACAATCAATGATGACTGAGACATGATTCTGGAAAACACAATTTCCCGAGAATTTCCCGCATTTATTTGGTCTATTGCTAGAATGATGGGAAGGTTTGTTAAGATTCAAGAATAGCACATCAGTAAGTTTATATTCTCGAACAGGCTTCACTGAGAATTCACTCACTGACTTACAGAAAAGTAAAAAAGTTGGTAACCTAACATTGTATCTCAAGACCAGGATAGCCTATGATAAAATAAAGTTTGTTCATTTGTTTCTCTCCATATTGCCATTTCCTTCTGTGTCTGTCAATATCCTTGCAAAAACTGTCTTGTGAACCTTAGATTGGTTATTTTACTTGTGTATGGCATATGCTCATTTCGTGTGAAAAGACTTTGTTCCGGAGTAAAGGTTTAGGAATCATACTACGCTCAAAAAAATCTTAGACACTAGTTGTTCTCAGATAGGGAGGGTGACCGCGCAGGCTATTACTCAAAGAGTCAAGGCATTCCAGAATGATTTATCTTGGAGAAAATGAAGAATGAGAAATCAGAGTTGTTTGAGCAGTGAGTCCTTCCAGTTCATATTATCAAATAATCTAATTTGAGTAGCTGAAAGTCTCTCAACAATGCAACATAAAATGGAGTACGGTACTCTATCACAATCAGGAAGCTCATGGTATAGCAGTTCCGGAATCTCTATTTTTTTAAATAAGCACAAATAGTGAAAGTGCAATGTAGACCAGGGGTTCCCAAAAAATGTTTCTATTTACTCCCTCACCTACCAGCTATGTCGAGGACCACCCCGGAATTTAGAGTTGGGAGGCACTGTGAATCATGCAATTTCTTGAGTCCCAGTAACCTCCTGAGTAGCTTATATCCATACGTGGAATGTTTATTTAAATGTTATGAATGTGTAATTATAATAATCCAAATTATTCATTTAGAATTTTCAGTTTGTGGATTGTTTCACCTATCCTAGTCACAATCATAACCAACAATGAATTAGAATAGAAATAGTTTATAAACGTGGGGTAGGATAGCGATTCCATCAATCGCATGTTAAATTCGCGAGAGAAATTTATAAACACCACAAAAATATTTACTATTTATTTTTCATTCAGAAAAAGAACTTATTTATCAATCAGGAAAGCGTTATAGATTCCCAGTTTATTTATCCCAGCTTCAATATTAATCTTGAACAGAAATCAAGAAAAATGAAATGCTATGAATCCTGTCCTTGTCAAGATGAATAAAATAAGTTGGTGTATGTATTCAGGTTTTATTCGAATACTGTAGAAATGGTCAGTTGTAGAATTGGTCGGAAATCTGTAAGTGGGGTTGTATTATACATTGAATTAGAAAACAAGCACCTGTCAGGCAGTTCTGGTTTATTACTCTGGCATTTCAAAACCTCAATTCAATCGATCTTGGCCAGAATAGAGTCTGTTCCACAAGTAAAGGATAAGTTCGGAGCTTAACCAATGAGAGATTGGATATTGGATATGATAAACTATCATTTCCAAATATCTCATTTGAGAATCATTGATAATGCACTATTTGTCTGGAACAGGTATAATCTAGTGCAACTTGCGAGTATGCTGAAAAGAGGATACCAACGACACAGATTGAGATAATTATTAAGAAAAATGCAAATGCGCTATTCATATTATAACAGAGGCTGCAAATCCATGTAGGGCTGCTTGGAGTTTCATCGATTCCCGTGGACGCAAATCAGGGGATTTGGACCAGAGTTTTACAACTGAAGATGAGATTAGTCGGTTTTGTGTTGACTTAGTTCAGGGCATGATGATGGTTTTTCTGGGATGACTGAATTCTTAGCTACTCTTTAAAGAATTCCACTTCTTGGGGAGCATTTTGAATGGATTATTATATTAATTATAATTATGAATGGATAATTATTCAAATGAGTCGTCTTCTATGGTTTATTATTGTGATAATTTCATAATTATACTATTGAAAACTAATTATCAAGGAATTTTCCTTGACAAATTATAATTGTTTCATTAGTGCATCATGTGAATAGAGATTTATTTGATTTGATTATGTGTGTTATTATATTGTTGATACCGATATGTGAGCTGACGTTGTTGTTATATTTTGCCAATGTTCAACAATAAATTATTTTGAATTTTGAATCACCTTAATGTGTGATTGAAACTACTTAATCGGTTTTGCTAGTTTGTACTTCAATTTTTTTATTTACATAAAACTGAAATAAATGTTACATTCTTGTATGCATAGCTTTTTTGTGAGTTCTCAACCAATTTTGTTCTATAGATATTTGAATAAGAATAAAATGTCAAGTCTAAAATGTTGAAAAATCAGCCACGGACAAAAGTAGGCTAATGAAAGAACCAATTTTTGATCGTTTTATATTTATAGGTATATGATTCTACAATGCAAAGTTTTACATTTCCAAGTCATTAATTGATGAGCCTCCTTGATAATCACTGTCACATTTCTATCTTTCCAAGAAAGGAGCATATTTAATATTATTTACTACTCAACTGAACAGTATTATCTCTAATTCTGTACGTCTGTACGGAAGATATGTAGCGGAAGGAAGGACGTACAATCTCGAAATTTGAAATAGTCTATGTAATAATAATAATAATATCGAGGGTGATGCCCACATAAGCTCTCAGGCTTGTGCGTGGGTAATGATGAAAGGGGTGATGATGAGAGAAGACGACTAGGTTACTCTTTTGGTAGTCGGGACCGACGAATTATTGTCTCCTCCGGAAGATTGTGCTGTGGTCAAAGACTTTTGCCCCGGTCGAGATTCGAACTCTGGCTCTCTTGATTGTCAGACCCGTGCGTAATCACTCACTCCAACGAGCCACCTAGTTCTCTATTCGAATCTTCTGTATATATAAAAGCGAAATGACACTCACTCACTGACTGACTAACTCACTCACTCGCAGAACTAAAAATCTACCGGACCAAAAACGTTCAAATTTGGTAGATATGTTCAGTTGGCCCTTTAGAGGCGCACTAAGAAATCTTTTGGCGATATTTTAACTCTAAGGGTGGTTTTTAAGGGTTTAAAGTTCGTCTTTTAGCATATATATTCTTCTTATTCCAATATATTAAAATATTATAATTGAAATGTCCATACCATATGTTAATATAGAACTATAATCTAGAGAGAGTAACTCTTTGAAAAAGTTGTTCTGGTAACTAATTAAAAATTTTGTCAGGTTGGCATTAAGTTGAGTTGACTTTGTTAGGTTGGCACCAAGTTGAAGATTGAAATGCATTTATCCATGACCTCCTAAATATCAATTTATCCAGTACCTCCTAAATACCTATTTAGAAGGTCCTGATTTATCGCGGAAAAATTGATTGGGTACTGCTACTTCAATCAGAGCTATTCCTGGGAATATTATCATTATTACTAGCCGTAAGGCTCGCTTCGCTCGCCATATCCGTTTAGCCAGACGTTTAGTCTGGACCCCCGACTGGATCGTCCTAACATATGATAAAAATATGACATAGCATTTCAAATTTGGTAGGTGTGTTCAGTTGGCCCTTTAGAGGCGCACTAAGAACGGATTTGGAAAAATTTCCAAATATATGCCCAAAATTTGCGTTTTTTAGCGTTTTCTCAGCTTCATCAAGAACAAATGAACATAAAATGTTCAAATTTACTACAGAAGCTCAGCTGGGGTGCAATAATGTTGTGTTAGAAGGAATTTGAAATAACGCCAAAGATACTCCCAAAATTAGCGTTCTCTCAGCTTTTCTGCGTTTCCTCACCTTCTTCAATAATTGATGGAAATATATAAAAAAAAATTCAGTACACAGGTTTAGCTGAGGTGGAAGAATTTTGTTCGCCAAAGATACGCTGATATAGTAACAGGTGTTTTTCGAGATCAAATTGACATAATATGTTCAAATTCGGTACAGAGGTTCCGCTGAGGTCTACATGCAGGCGAGCGAAACGAGCCCGCTGATCTCATTTTTGGACAATCCAGTCGGGGGTCCAGGATTCGGTACAGAGGTTCCGTTGAGGTCTACATGCAGGCGAGCGGAGCGAGCCCGCTGATTTCATTTTTGGACGATCCAGTCGGGGGTCCAGGGGGCGGAGCCTCCTTTGCTAGACGGATATGTTGAGCGAAGCGAGCCTGACGGCTTGTATCTTATATATATTGAGGAAAAAGCCTATTGAGACTTGTAACATTGATGAAAAGTTATAACAATATAAAACTTCTCTAAAGATCCACATTCACGACAGAGCCAACAGAGCCAAATCGACAGAACATATCCTCCAAATTGACTGAGAATCAGCTTTTGGTGAGAATCAGCCAATCAGTCAATTGAGGATATGTTCTGTGGATTTGGCTCCGTTGGCTCTGTCGTGAATGGGGGCCTTAAAAGACTTTTAGTGCTAACAATCTGAACAACTTCATTGTTGTTATCTAGTTCACAGCTCATATTTCAAATATGCATTTTTCAGTCTATTCCCTCGACTATGGTTGGGGTTAGAGTAGCGGTTTGTGGTCTTGGCTGTCGTGAGGCGATCTTCACATGAATAAAAAATTGGGAGAGGGCTGGAAATGATCTTAATTCAATTGAGGCATCCTTAAAGAGTCTGATGTGATATAGGTTTAAAACGGTTTCTGAGTACAGTGAAATACAGAGCGCCCAAAAAAAGTCGAAATTTGATCTCCATTTCTAATCTATTGACATTTATGTCAAAACAAAGCCTCGGGCAAAATAAATATAATTTTTTTTGTGATTGATTAATTATTTCTCGAGAATTAGATGCCTTACCAAACACTTAGGTTCAACAACTGCCCAATCATGATCTTTCAAAAAATATAATAACTCATTCTCTGCCTTACTTGTACTGGCGAACAAGAGTCATCTTATGCCAGTGGTTTTTTCACTTACCGTTTATTATTATTACACTTTGGTTGTATTGTATTGTCATGTTTAGCTTTGTTTGATTCATGTACGTATATGTATTTATGAGTGTGGAATAAATAATTTGAATTTGAATTTGAATTCTAATATTTTATCTTCAAGGGTTTCCGCATGCTTTGTTTTTTGGTTATTGAGAGTAGAACTTATCTAGTCCCAAATTGTATAGAAGAATCCTCTCCTTGATTTTCAATAAATTGATATATCTTGATAATAGAAAGAAGTATCATGGTCATTGGTGTTAGCCTCTCATTAGCAAGGTAATCATGAAACTTTCAATTGATCAAGTTCAAAAAAATATATTTATTTGTCTTCAAATCCCATTTCTCCCCCGATGGTAGGTTGAAAGTGTACACAAAAACCTCCTCCTTTTGTAGGTTTAATGTGTAATTATTTTGCCTCCACTGCTCGAAGTAACTGCTATTGCTTTGACCTTGAACCCTCAGTGAACTGATGATGCAGCAGTCAGTTCATTTTCATCATAATTTACGGTTTTCTCAGCTCACAGGTGACAGCTCAGTTTCAGACGTGACGTTGCAATTACACTCGAAAAGTAACTTCGATAATCTGAATAACACATAGGCGCTGCCTGCAAAACCGAAGTTTGAGTGCTGGCAGCGAGTATCAATAGAAATTTCCAATACAAAAATAAATAAATAAGATTAAAATGAATGATGTTTTAATAAATATTTATACTTGATCAACATGAAATAAATCAGTAGGCCTATGCCTAATACCATGCTTAATGGTTAAAACTCAGTTAAAACTGAGCAGAAACCAGTAGAAGTTTTTTTTCTTGAATTGACTTTTTGATGTTTCACAGAATAGTCAATCATTCCCAATCATCAATTGAGTGCCTAATGTATTTTTTGCATACATCCATTCTTCTGAATAGAGGCTTGATTATTTTTCATTTTCTTGTGAATAATATTTACAACAGTTTTGCATCACTATATTTAATTGTAATATTATTCATGATCCTTTTTCATTGTGTTATCCTCTGGTATTCTCTATCCACTTAGACTTTTTACTCACTTTCAATCTCTTGATGAATGGATGCACATTCGATAATTCCATTGAGTGTTTGATTCAATCTGGAGTAATAAAATCTTGAGCTTAGCATTCGAGGCTCACAAATATCTCAACATATCCTTACAGCAGGCTATCCACAAATGTTTTACATCATAATAACTTAGTTATTGTAATGAATAATAACTTTTATATCATATTTTAAACTTTTCACTGTATTTTATACTATTTTCCTCACTTCCAGTCTTCTGATGAATGGATACATTCATTCAATAATCCATTGATTGTTTTCATCAATGAATTGGCATGAGATTGGCATTCTAGACTCAACAACAGCCTAACATATTATTTTTTGAATGCTCTAAGCATTGTACGTTTCGGGTGTTATGAGATGTTCTTATTTATTCTATTTGCAAAATTATGAGACATTTTCTACAAATTTTCGCAGTTATTAATATTTGATCAACATAATATTATTATGATTATTATTTTGCAAGATCATGTATATATTTTTTTTTAATATCTTTGACATTAAAATCCTTACCAAAAACCTGTTAAGTTATTATAATTTATCAAAACCAAATGTAAGCTTCTAAACATTTATGTCAGTACTCACAAAAGCTCCATGATCCAATCTTTATTGTATACTCAAATAATTGAATTTTGTAAATCAGTCCAGTTGTAACTCGTGAAACATGAATACAAATTTGTTGAGTTCTTTCAATCTATTGCAATACACCATTAATATAGAATTAGTTTTTTATTGTTGTACATAATTTCATTACGGAAAGTATGCAACATACAGCATATCTCTTGCAGTTATTGAAGGCTTGATTAACATGAAATAATTATCAAGTACTAGGAATATCAGCTTTCAAAGTTTTTTTTTCAATGCATTCTGAATAAGGTACCTTTGAACCTTTGGATCCTTGAATCTGTCCCTCCAAAAACATAAACATAAATAGGGTACCTACATTATTCTCAATTCTTCTGTCAACCTAGGAATACCAACATTTGGAATAACCATCCAAAAACGAAATATCACAGTGTCAAAGACGCAAGACTGCTACAGTGCTGACTGTATGTGAACTAGTTGTTCTGTGAACATTAGACCTCGCGCTCAGTAAGTTACATTGACCTGTTGTTATTTTTCCTCAAAAATTGATAAATAATTTATAAATTTAAAATGTCTAGGAAAAATCCCAAATATAGAGCTTTCTGTCCTATCGTATCGTGACTTGTCGTCCCGGAATGTGAGTGTGAGCGCTGTTATCAGGTCTGGCTGCTGTCAATACGCCAATCCAATCAACCCATCAGAGAAAATTCTGTGTTGTTGTGTTGGCGGAAAATCGATGTGTTGAGATTAAAAAAATAAATTACCATAATGCTGATTTCCTATAAACTTCATTTCTGACTTTTCATGATTTTAGAAATCAATTTCTTTTCAATAATATTTGTTGCAATTGTAACCATCAGATTAAAAAAGAGAAATGTGAAAAAAATGTTTCCTATCAATAACTCCAAACTAGAATCATGGTCTCAGCTTATGGAAGAAAAAGTTATTAGATAACTGTCTACCAACGTTGATGGAGAGATACATTTTCAAGATGTTCAATGTTTTTGAACGGTTAGTATTGTAGTCCACTAGACAGCTGATTTATGGTATAGTCTGATTTCTACGATAATATTGGTGTTCGAATAAAACTCCTTTTCCTTTTGTATAATCTTTAAAATGCAAAATTGAAAAAAAAAAACTATGTATACGTCGACGCGAAATTCAAAAAGGACATACCTGTCAAATTTCATGAAAATCTATTGCTGCGTTTTGCTGTAAATGTGCAATATATAAACATTTGAACATAAAGAGAAATGCCAAACCGTCGACTTGAATCTTAGGCCACACTTCGCTCGGTCAATAATTAGTTTATTTCACTTCGTATATTGTGACTGCAAATATAATAAAAGTAGTGAGTGAGAGATCCGTGATGCTATTAAGCTGGACCAAATTGAATTAAAAATAAAAAGAATGAAGCTGTGCACTCCATAGCTATTTGCATGATATATACACATCTCAAGAGCTTAACCCAAATGAAATGGATTACGGAATAATAACAATAGAGAGGAAGCCGAAGACCATTACCGTCCTGTTACAGTTATTTCGTAAGTCAAACGAAATCAAAATCATTCATTGTCCTAATGTCATAACAGCTTTACAATTTTTTCAACAACGTCAAGTACAATTACAATATTATAGATAATTATAAGATCAATATGGAACATAGAAATTACTATAGTAACTGAATTGAAAACACTAAATTTTTCTGTACGTCCATAGAACTGTTATGACAGTAAACTTGAGGATTTAACTTTTTTAGAGGAAAATCTGTGTAAACTACGCTTTTTTAAAAACTCGACCTCCAAAAATTAGTCTATAGAGATATTATAATGAGTCAATTAACAGTACACGTTCTTGAACGGTCTACTGTTACATGGATCGTGAATCTTCAATGTTTACTCCAGTGTCTCCAGTGTACAACTTGCCATGCTAATCGCGTTTCTTTGACCCTCTCAATTCTGCCAACATCACATCAAAAAGTTCCCATATTTTTGCGCCACTCTGTATTCATATTTCAAGATGGTCCTTCCATATCTTGCATATGGAAAAGTTACGGTCGATTTGAAGGAGACTCTTCAAGTCCTCAATAAAATGAATGAAGTCTAGGAAGATCATTCCAGCAATTTTATTCAATTCAATTATTTAGAACTTCATAATCGATTAATGAAACGCTCTTATTTAATATTATTCCAAATCAACCAATTGAATTTATCGATTTGTAGGAAAAATATTCACCATCATTTGAATAAGACGCTACAGGCAGCCCTGCAAATTTAAATCTTAGCTTCGCAAAATAAGTATTGCAGCCAAAACTTGTGTTAAGAACCGGTTTTCTCCCCGCTTTGTAAGTTAAACTGAACACACCATTTCTCCCCGGATTGTGGGTTGGAAGTGTACACACCATTTCTCCCCTGTTTGTGCAGTGAAAGTGTACACACATTTCTCCCCGGTTTGTACAGTGAAAGTGTACACACATTTCTCCCCATTTTGTAGGTTTATTGCGTAATTTTTTTTCAAGTTAACAGAAAAAAAATGTTACAATTGTATGAAAAACATATTAATATACCTTCTAAAACAAAAATTGAATCTTCAACATGTGTGTAAATGTGTGTAAATCAGCCTTGTATGTTCATTTCTCACCTCCCCGTTTGTGTCCTTGTTCCAGTATGTGTGTGTGTGTGTGTGTGTGTGTGTGTGTGTGTGTGTGTGTGTGTGTGTGTGTGTGTGTGTGTGTGTGTGTGTGTGTGTGTGTGTGTGTGTTGGAACAAGGTATAATAAGGGGAGACAATCAAGTATACACAGCACATTAAGGGGAGGTGTGTACACTACGGGGAGACCCCGTATTGTCAATGCTCAATTTTTGTGAAAATCACTTCTACATGCTTGAAACCATGTAAAAACGTATTAAAAAAAAATCTCCCCATTTTGTTAGTACTCCACCTAATTGGGATACACTCCAGTTCCCAAAATTGCCACCACGTTGTGCTACGATCGCTAATACACACTCACACAAAACTCATTTACGAATTGAGCATACAATGCGGGGTACTCGCATATCCCTGCAAATCGTCATTGTCTCCTCCACTGTTCGAAGTAACTGGTTTTGTTATGGTATTTGCCGTGAATTCATGATTCAGCAGCTCATTCTCTGTTTCGTTCAGACTCATAGACACAGCTTAGCAAATTCATAGTTCATTTTTCTGTTTAGTTCACTTGAGACATGCTTGCAGAATGTATTGTAGTACTGATTTTCTAGTTATTTGGTACAAGTAGTCTGTGAATGATTCTTCACGAAAAAGTTCCCTCCGATAACCCCACAGTCTTAAAAAATACCTTTTATTCTTCATATAACTCAAAAGCCATTCATAGTGAAAAAATCCAGAAACGTTTTCAAGAGCACAAAATCCTCTTCAATTCAACGCCAAATCAGGTTCATCACAATCAATGGTGACTGAGACATGATTCTTGAAAACACAATTTCCCAAGAATTTCCCGCATTGAATTTGGGCTATTGCTGGTGATGGGAATGAGAGGTTTGCTAAGATTCAATAATAGCACGTCATTAAGTTTATATTCTTGAACAAGCTTCACTGAGAATTCACTTACTGATTTACAGAAAAGGGTGTCTCTAACATTAGTAACCTAACATTGAATCTCAAACCAGGATAGCCTATGATAGAATAAAATCTGTTTCTTTCTGTTTCTCTCCATATTGCCATTTTCTCCTGTGTCTGCCAAAATCCTTGCAAAAAATTTCTTGTGAACCTTATATTGAATATTTTACTTGTGTGTGGCATGCTTACTTCGTGTGAGAATACGTTGTTCCGGGGAAAAGATTAAGTAATCATACCCCGCTCAAAGAAATTGTAGTCACGAGTTGTCAGGTAGGGAGGCTGACCGCGCAGGCTATTACTCGAAGAATCAAGGCATTCCAGAATGATTTCTCATGGGGAAAATAGATTATGAGGAATCAGAGTTGAGTGAGCAGTGCGTCCTCCTAGTTCATATTATTAAATAATCCAATTTGGGTAGCTGAAAGTTTCTCAACAATGCAACATAAAATGGAGTACGGTATTCTATCACTATCAGAAAGCTCATGGTGTAGCAGTTCCAGAATCTCTATTTTTTTCTAATAAGCACAAATAGCCAAAACGCAATGTTGACCAGGGGTTCCCAAAAATGTTTCCATGGACCTCCTCACCTACCAGCAATAATGTCGAGGACTACCTCGAAATTAAGAGTTGGGAGGCACTGTGAAACGTGCACTTTCTTGAATCCCAGTACTAAGTAGTTTATATCCATAGGTGGAATGTTTTTTTAAATATAATTAATGTATTATTATAATGAGCCAAATTATTCGCTTAGAATTTTCAGTTTATGGATTGTATTTATCCTAGCTTCGATATTAATCTTGAACAGAAATCAAGAGAAAGAAAAAAACTAAGAAACTTGTCCTGTCAAGATGAAAGAAATAAGTTAGTGCATGTATCCAGATTTTATTCAAATACTATAGAAATGGTCAGTTATAGAATTGGTCGGAATACTGTAAGTGGAGTTGTATTATACATTGAATTCGAGAACAAGCACTTGTCAGGCAGTTTTGGTTTATTACTTTGGCATTCCCAAATTTTGATTTATACACTCTAAATAGTCCAAAAAGTTGGTTATGTTCTATACACTTGAATTCAGGTCCAATTTTCAGTCCAAAGATTCATGAAAAGTTTCAGTCATGAAAAGCTTTATTGTATACTCAAATAATCAAATTTTGTGAATCAGTTCAGTTTTGACTCGTGAAACATGAGTACAAATTTCTTGAGTTCTTTTAATCTATTTCAATACACCATTAATATTGAATTAGTTTTTTATTGTTGTACATAATTTCTTTACGGAAAGTATGCAACATACAGCATATCTTTTGCAGTTATTGAAGGCTTGATTAACATGAAATTATCAAGTACTAGGAATATCAGCTTTTAAAGTTGTTTTTTTTTTAATGTATCCACCCTTCTGAATAACGTACCTTTGAACCTTTGGACCCTTGAATCTGTCCCTCCAAAAACATAAACATAAATAGGGTACATTATTCTCAATTCTTCTGTCAACATAGGCGTACCTAGGATCATGTTAGGGGAAGGGTCAAGCTACTTAGAAGTTAGATCCTTGGGGGGGGGGGGGTTGTAAACAAGGCCGTTGTGTTCTTCTAAGGCGCCCAAGGCAAAACTTTTGTTGACCATAACACACAAGAAATTGATTGGGAGAGTGATTGAACTTGGTATAGAGTGGTTCGAAAGTTGTCCCACCAAGATTGTCAAAAACAGTGACTCATATACAGAACTGTCGCGTGGGTGTGGCGACCGAGGTGGTCGCCTTGGGCGCCGCAGCCTGGGGGGCACCTCGGCGTCATAAAAAAACTGAATTTTTGCCCAATTTTAGATTTGAACAGCTTGTGATAGTAAATGATCTCCAATCTTCTTCCAAATAATAAATATGCTGTTCACTAGTTGTTCATCTGAAGCCTGCGTGCAATATGAGTGGACGTAGTTGATTGCGCGGAGTACATTATGTTGTGTTTTGACTGTCAGAAAGCGCCTGGCGCCTTTCATTATATATTATCTGCATATTAGATCAATGTAAAATAATAAGTTACAGATTTTTATAGTATTTGTTGTCTAAAGCGATTTCTTTGGAAACAGGAGCATGTGATGTTTACTGATCTCATGTTCTTCTACAGTACTCAAGCAGAGGCACCAGAAAATTCTCCGAATTAGAGAATAGGCTATTGTTTTCTCCTTCTAAGCATTTTTATCCCCTCCAATCTGATCATAGCGAGCGAAGTGTTGAGTTTAATTTAAAAAGTTCAACAGCGAAGACATGTTCACAAACTTGTGGGTTGCACAATTCAATTTCCTGACAATTCCCGTGGTTAGTGCAGAACGTAGTTTTAGAAAAGTCAAACCTATCAAAATGTATTTGCGCTCTACAATGGCACAAGAAAGGCTGAATATTCACTCGCGATACTCTCGATTGAAAATGAAATTGCAAAGAAACTGGATTTTGGAGAATATTTAAAAACGTTTGTTTATGCCAAATCAAGGAGAATACATTTTTGTGTTTAAGTTTTGTGATGTACAGTTCCTATTGAAAAGACAAGACAAACTATAAGCATCCTAAAACGAAGTATCACAGTGTCAAAGACGCAAGACTGCTGACAGTGCTGACTGTATATAAACTAGTTGTTCTGTGAACATTAGACCTCGCGCTCAGTAAGTTACATTGACCTGTTGTTATTTTTCTTCAAAAATTGATAAATAATTTATCAATTAAAAATGTCTAGAAAAAATCCTCAATATACATAGAGCTTTCTGTTCTATCGTACCATGACTTGTCATCCCGGAATGTGAGTGTGAGCGCTGTTATCAGGTCTGGCTGCCGTCGATACGCCAATCCAATCAACCCATCAGAGAACATTCTGTGTTGTGTTGGCGAAAAATCGGTGTGTTAAAATTAAAAAAATAAACTACCATAATGCTGATTTCCTACAAACTTCATTTCTGACTTTTCATGATTTGAGAAATCTATTTCTTTTCAATAATATTTGTTGCAATTTCAATCATCAGTTTAAAAAGAAAAATGTAGAAAAAAATGTTTTCTATCAATAACTCCAAACTAGAATCATGGTCTCAGCTTATGGAAGAAAAAGTTAGTAGATAACTGTCTACTAAAGTTGATGAGAGATACATTTTCAAGACGTTCGATGTTTATGAACAGTTAGTATTGTAGTCCACTAGACAGCTGATTTATGATGAATAATTGTATAGTCTGATTTTTACGGTAATATTGGTGTTTGAATAAAACTCATTTCTCTTTTGTATTATTCTTAAAATGCAAAATTTTTAAAAAACTCTATGTATACGTCGATGCGAAATTCGAAAAGGATATACCTGTCAAATTTCATGAAAATCTATTGCTGCGTTTTGCTGTAAATGCGCAACATATAAACATTTGAACATAAAGAGAAATGCCAAACCGTCGACTTGAATCTTAGACCTCACTTCACTCGGTCAATAATTAATTCATTTCACTTTGTATATTGTGACTGTAAATATAATAAAGGTAGTGAGTGAGAGATCCGTGATGCTATTAAGCTGGACAAAATTGAATTAAAAATAAAAAGAATGAAGCTGTGCACTCCATAGCTATTTGCATGATGTATTATACACATCTCAAGAACTCAACCCAAATGAAATGGATTACGGAATAATAACAATAGAGAGGAATAGACCGTTACCGTCCTGTTACAGTTATTTCGTAAGTCAAACTGAATCAAAATCATCCATTGTCATAATGTCGTTACAATTTGTTTAACAACGTCAAGTACAATTACAATATTATAAATAATTAAAAGATCAATATAAAACATAGAAATTACTATAGTAACTGAATTAAAAACAATAAATTTTTCTGTATGTCCATATAACTATTATGACAGTAAACTTGAGGATTTAACTTTTTTACAGGAAAAGCTGTGTAAACTACGCTTTTCTAAATCTCGACCTTCAAAAATAAGTCTATAGAGATATTATAATGAGTCAAGTACCTACACGTTCTTGAACGGTCAACTGTTACATGGATAGTGAATCTCCAATGTACACTCCAGTGTCTCCAGTGTACAGCTTGCCATGCTAATCGCGTTTCTTTGACCCTCTTAATTCTGCCAACATCACATCAAAAAGTTCCCATATTTTTGATGATGATCCTTCCATATCTTGCACATGGAAAAGTTACGGTCTATTTGAGGAGTCCTCAATAAAATGAATAAAGTCTAGGAAGATCATTCCAGCAATTTCATTCAATTCAATTATTTAGAACTTCACAATCAATTAATTAAACGCTCTTATTTATTATTATTCCGAATCAACCAATTGAATATATCGACTTGTGAGAAAATATTTACTATCATTTGAATAAGACGCTATAGGCGGCCCTGCAAATTTAAATCTTAGCCTCACAAAATAAGTGTTGCAGCCAAAACTTGTGTTAAGAACCGGTTTTCTCCCCACGTTGTAAGTTGAACTAAACACACCATTTCTCCCCGGAATGTGGGTTGGAAGTGTACACACCATTTCTACCCGGTTTGTGCAGTGAAAGTGTACACACATTTCTCCCCGGTTTGTGCAGTGAAAGTTTACACACATTTCTCCCCATTTTGTAGGTTTAATGCGTAATTTTTTTTCTCAAGTTAACATAAAAAAAATGTTACAATTGTATAAAAAACATATTAATGAACCTTCTAAAACAAAAATTCAATCTCCAAAATGTGTGCAAATGTGTGTAAATCAGCCTCCCCGCATTGTATGCTCATTTCTCACCTCCCCGTTTGTGTCCTTGTTCCAGTATGTGTGTGTGTGTGTGTGTGTGTGTGTGTGTGTGGTGTGTGTGTGTGTGTAGCGGTAAAGACTAGTGAGCATGCTCACAACAAACTATAAAAGACTCAGTCACCTTATTTAAATATCATTCACAACAGAGCACCTGAACCATTTCTTCTTCTGTGTGTTTCTACTATTCATTACGAACAGGTAAGAATTGAAAACAATTTTTATAGAAACAATATTACATTTTATTTATCTATTCACACATACATAATAATAACATGTAAAGCATGTTAATGCTAGATGCTTACCGACATTAGAATTTAACAATTTTTATGTCGGTGATAAAAGCATTAACATGCTTTACAAACAGAGATAATGTTTTACACTTTAATTTGAAATTTTCAATGTCTTTTGTGCTCAAAATCCGGGTAAATCTTTCTGGAAGATAAACATCCGTTGTTCTTAGCCCGGGTACCCGGATTTTGAGCACAATTCGCCGCCTGTGCTGGTTGGACGCCTCTCTCACGTCACATATTGGATAAGGTAACCCCTCTTCCAGCTCACGCAGAGGCGTCCATGGCTTCTCGGTGCGACTATTTAATAATCTTAAAAAGCTCTCTGATTCCATCTCGTTCTCTATCTCCACTTCCTCCTCCTCCTCCTCCTCCTCCCTTCGTTGCACCTCCTTCATCAGCGGCACCATGGATGAGTTCTCGTCCTCTTCCGCCACACGTTTCTGTTGAAAAAATATTTCATTAGACTCTTATTTGTTTCAGATTTTTCATCATCAAATCATACGAGAGAGAGAGAGGGAGAACTTGATCGATAGATTATATAGACATCAGATTATTGTCATAATCTCAACTCGACATCATCGAATTGGCATTTAAAGTGAGTAATATTAGTTATTGAAATAACATTGTTGCATGATCGAATACTTTAAACAATAATTTCTAATCAGTTCAAATAATATTTCCTTTGCATTCTAATCACTTCAAATAATATTTCCTTTGCATTCTAATCACTTCAAATAATATTTCCTTAGCATTCTAATCACTTCAAATAATATTCCTAATATTGTTGCATGATCGATTACTTTAAACAATAATTTCTAAGCAGTTCAAGGAAATATTGATAACAAATAATTGTTGCATGATCGATTACTTTGAACAATAATTTCTAAGCAGTTCAAATAATATTTCCTTTGCATTCTAATCACTTCAAATAATATTTCCTTAGCATCAATTTCTAATCACTTCAAGGAAATATTGCTAACATTGTTGCATGATCGATTACTTTAAACAATAATTTCTAAGCAGTTCAAATAATATTTCCTTCGCATTCTAATCACTTCAAATAATATTTCCTTTGCATTCTAATCACTTCAAATAATATCTCATAATTCAATTTCTAATCAGTTCAAGGAAATATTGCTAACATTGTTGCATGATCGATTACTTTAAACAATAATATCTCATAATTCAATTTCTATTCGGTTCAAATAATATTTGTATCAAATAATCAAAGACTTGTATGTGCACAGATTTTTTTAACAATCAATCACGGAAAAAATCTGTGCATACACAAGTTAATAATATTTGTTGAAACTAACCTTTGATTGAGTGAGCACGCCCTCGTCCTCGAAAACTAGCCTCCTCTTCACCGGCTGCTTGCTGGGTTGAGTTGTCAGCACCGCACGCCGCGGCACCCAGGTAGCCAGTGTAGATTGTGGCAGAGGACTGTCCGGAATCACGATCTCCTCACCCCTCTCTCGTTGAACGAAGATTCCCTGTCTCTTCAGGGGTGAGGCGGAGGAGGAGGCTGGGGAGACAGCGGAGGCGGCAGCCATGGCAGCAGAGGTGGCAGCCGAGCTGCGAGCTTTCTGCTGCTGCCAATAGTTGAGCACGCGCTGCGGCGGGCTATCCAGCAGGATGTATGATGGAGAAGATGTTGATGGAGAAGTCATCGTGAAGCTGGCTCAGATGTAAATGATAATTTTCCTCTCATCACTTCTGTTTATATAGCATACGTTTCTCTCTCTGTTCCAGGCTCGTGCGAGCGAGAGCGAAGTGTGCTACAAGGTGAAAAAAATTCAAATTTCTCTCCAACAACACGTGCTCCCACATCATTATCGGTTTGTAAATATTCTCTCTCCTATAAGACACTCGATCATTTTTCAAATAGCATCCATGTGTTGGAAGACGAAAAAAAAAATCTCGTCTAGAACTCTGCATGGGACAGTGAAAACACCTGCTAGAAGCTGAAATCCCCCATGCCAACTCACTTAAACATTCTCGAATGATTTCTAATATTATTAAATATTCCACAGCATTTCAACATAGAGGAATAGCATTCTCGATTGATTTCTAATATTATTAAATATTTCACACCATTTCAACATAGAGGAATAGCATTCTCAAATGATTTCAGTTCAGTTATTAAATATTTCATTGTTTTCACAGCATTTTCTCACCTCTCAACTCGAGTTCCGAACCTCATATCCAGTTGAGCTCTCGTGAGGGAAACATACCTGAGCTGAGACAAGCATAGCCGAGGAGATAGCTAAGCTGAGACAATACCTGAGCTGAGACAAGCACAGTCGAGGAGCTAGCTGAACTGAGAGAAGCATAGCCGAGGAGATAGCTGTCATTTCGTGAAATCAACACATGTAAGTTCATTTTTACTTTAATTTTATCCTTCAAGGACAAAAATCCTCCCCTCCGAGGACAAAAACTGTCCTCTGAGGACAATTTTCCTCTTCTCCAAGGACAAAAATTGTCCTTTGTTCTCCTCCTCTGTCCTCCACTCGTTTAGCAGTAATGACTAACTCTATATCTTCTGGTAACTCTCCTAATCTTCTACACCGTCCTACTTTTACTTTCCCTTTAAATTCCAGCATTGTGATGTTATTATACTGCTCCACTTCTTTTTGTGTGAAGGGAGTGTCTTCCAAGTTTTTCCATACATCCGACAGAAACTTAAGTGATTCTATTCTAGGAAATGTATGACCATTATAGCTTGTCATAGCATTGACTGTAATTACACAAATTTTCTCTCCCCTTGGTAGACAAATAATTTCTTTTTTGTCAGTGTAAGGGATTACAAAATAACCCTCTTTCTTAAGGTGTTCTCTTGCATTGTATGCATTAATAGAAACATTTTTATGGCATCCCTTTACAAAGTAAACATTTTTCGAACCTTCCTTTTCTCCTAAAACACCTACATATGCAAATTTTCCTTTATTATTTACAGTAAATGCAGTCACATTTTACACTCCACTTAGATCAAAATTTCGTCAATGTGAATGGAAATATGGCTCAAGTTCCTCTCTCAAATTTTCTATTTCTTCCTCAAATTCTTCTAGCTGCTTATGCTGTTCCCTAAATGACTGTGTGGCTTCAAAAAACTCAATTTTCCTCCGTTTTAGATCAATTTCATCCAGTTCTAGCTTGCGCTTCTTGGCTGATAGGAGACAAGGGCTGTATCGCTTTAACAGGGTATGGGAGAAGCTTACAAGTTATGTTTGCTCGTTTTCTTAAGACTTGTGGTATCAAGTTAGCTGTTGCTACAAGCCCCAACTCATCTAGGTCAACAACTTTGGATATGGTAGAGAAAACTGTGGTTGACTTGGAGAAATATGTCTCACCACTCTTAATATAGCACTTTTGTGAGAAACTGATATTATTTTTGTTTGATGGATCCTCAAAATCTCTACATAATTTATAGCTGGTAAATTGAAACTGAATGCAGAAATTATTTTATTTCTATGTTGTACTCCAGTCAATTTCTTGGTATTGCTATTTCCCCAGTAAACATACTGTAGAAGATCATTATAGACCAAACAACAACTATTTTTTAAATTATCTGTCAGTTTTCTCCACATTTTAGCCGAGGACAGAGAATAAATTGGCACATTTTGGAAATAATTTCTACTATCATTCAAGAGTGACAAGCTATCTTGAATAGGGTCAAAGATTTTGCTATTGTCTCTATTTGTTAAACTATAGTTATAGATTGTAGCTTCCAAACATGTAATACCATGCATTTTAGCTGCATCAGAGGTAAAGGTTTCCTGTAATCTTGCATCTGCACAGGGAATAAAGTCTACAATATGGTTAGCTAACTGGTTATTTACAGCAGGGCTTGTGATTTGACATACAAACTTATTATAAATTTTTACTCTCACATTATTATTAAGCCAAGCCAAGCAATCGATGCCAACAGTTTTATTGTTATCTACTATAACATTATAGTCTTCTTTATATTTTCCTTGGAAACCAAGCACTTGTAGAATCTTTTGAGACATATCACTTCCACTGTGCAATAGGTAAGCCAGCTTTGCTTTGACTCCATGTTTAGGCCTCACCATATTAGAGAATTTGGCTCTTAAATATAAGTTGAATGCTCCACATATATCCATATATATATTAGAACGAAGCGTCTCTTATCCATTGGCTCACAATCATCCAAAGCACAGATTTTCACAAGCATTATATTGTCACAAAAAGGTTCTGTGTAAATTTTATGAACAAGAATTAAAGAAATTAGAGTTAACTTTAGATGAAATGCAAGTTTATCTTGTAGAGAGAATATTAAAGAAAGTTGGAAAGCATTATCTCGTAAAGCGTCTCGGTTTTAGTGAACCATCTTGGATAGATAAGAGTCAATTACTAACTAAGTAAATATTTTACAATTGATTATATACGCTGATCATTCCAACTTATAGTTTAATATGTTTTCAGATATGAGCTGTCAAACGGAAATCATTTGATGAATATATAAGCTCAGTATATATTATAAATAGGCATTTTAATGAATTACGTAAATATGATTCTGTTTCTTTAGAAAAAATGGCGAGAATACAAAGTTATCGTTGTGAACTAACTGAACTATTGGAGACGCATCAGCAATTATTGGACCAGTTAGCAGAAAAAGGATGGACGAATATGAAATATCTAACATTTGTGAGAGACTATGAAAAATTAGGAGTTTGGCATAGTGATAACTATAATCATATTTCAGTTTGTGATTTATAAGGTACATCATATGATGCTTACAGGGAAAAAGATTGCCCCGATTCATGGAGATGTGAGTGTGCACATCTTAAAGAGTCTATCGATAAAATTAAAAAATGTATAACAGAAAAAAATAAACATTTAACAAAAGAACAATTGAATGAACTTATCTGGAATTTTTTATTTATTTGTTCAGAAGAGAGTGGGCTAGAACAAGATTGATAGCATATTATGTTTAATTTCAGATTGGAGATGGATTCAATTTCATTTGATAAGAACTATTTTTCAAATAAAATCGATGAAAAATATAGATGTTGCTATTTCGAACTTATTGAGAAAACAATATTAGAATTGAATAATTTCGGAAAAGAAGGACTAACGTTTGAGGAATATTTAACATTTATAAAACCTGGTAAAAGTGAAGAACAGAAATCAGAACATATAAGCGTATGTTATATTATAAATAAGAATATAGTTGATAGACATCGAAGATGTGAATTAAGGGAAATTCCTGAATTTTGCTATTGTAATTCATTAGGTTGGTTGAATATTCAAATGTATTATCTCATTGATGATAGGTTAACAGATGAAAACATTGATAGTGTGAGATTTACATTTGAAATTATGAAAATGTGTGGCGAATCAGCAATGTTGTACAAACTATAACTTTAACTTTTTTACAGAAATTATAATGAACTCGTTAATTGAGGAGAGAATAAAACTATTAGATACTAAAAGCTTTGAATGTGAAAATTAATTGTAATACTTGTAGAGGTTTAAGGAATAAATGTATTAGTTGTAAGTTATGAATAAATAAATGCAAAATTATTATAACTATTGACAAAAGTTTGAAAAATAAAGACGATATTGTACAAATTTTTGATTATTGCATACCATATTTAATGAATGTGAACTATATACTTGAATTATGTAAAGAATTATCAAAAATAAATGCTGTATAATGTTTCTCATTCTATGTTGATTTATTGAATTAAACCAAGCTACTCTAGTTGTAAAGCTATGTGTAAGCTAGAATAATATATGAAGCCGGTTTAGTCTGATTAAGTACACATATAAAATTGATTGAACAGTAGTAAGGAAGTCTTCATACTAACAACATATAATATTATGGTAGAAGAGAAAGATATTTCAAAAAATAAAAAAAATAAATAAAAATGGATTAGCTATTGTCGACTTTGATGAATTGGTTATTAGTTCTTGTTCCGCCACACCATGTAT
Source organism: Nilaparvata lugens (assembly GCF_014356525.2). Classification (NCBI taxonomy): domain Eukaryota; kingdom Metazoa; phylum Arthropoda; class Insecta; order Hemiptera; family Delphacidae; genus Nilaparvata; species Nilaparvata lugens. The sequence goes on along the minus strand of NC_052508.1, from coordinate 36,216,322 downwards.
CAGGTTGAATGTGCAAAAATCTGTTTGAGCCCTTATGATGATAAGAGATACATTGGTGAGAATGGTGTTGATACTCTCCCTTTTGGACATTATAGAGTGCCCACAACACTCTAACTGATTGCTCAGTATGTTCCATGACAATCATCCAACACCACTGATTTGACTGTTGTAAATATCATGGATATTATTAGATCTAAGCTAGCTGTAGAGCTTCATAGCGTGCCGCGTGTGAACTATCCCACTCGCAAATATGAGTTGAAAAGTGAAAAAGACTTGCTTCAAGCCGACCTTATTGAGATGACAAGTTTATCGCGTTTTAATAAGGGTTATAAATATATCTTAGCTGTTATTAATTGTTTTTCAAAATTTGCATATTGTGTACCATTAAAAGACAAGGCAAGCCAATCTGTATTCAACGCTCTCGAACCAATTATTTCTAAAAATAAGGGAGTTAAGCTGTTCCAAACAGATCAGGGAACAGAATTCTTTAATTCAAAAGTTAAAGCGTTATTAGATAGATATAGTATTAAACATTACCATGTTTTTAGCGATAAGAAAGCCTCCATAGTTGAAAGGTTTAAAAGAACACTTAAAGCAAAAATTTATAGATATTTAACTGAACATGGAACCAAAAACTGGATATCGCAACTAGACAGTTTAGTTCGTGATTATAATGCAACAACGCATTCATCCATTAGAATGAAACCTAAAGATGTGGGGAAGAAAGATCGTAATCATGTTTTAATGTCTTTGAATTCTGCATTCAATAGACGATATAAATTGAAAAATTCAAAACCGAAATTCAAGCTAGGAGATGTTGTACGAATCTCAAAGAAAAGGCTTCTTTTCGATAAATCTTACAACATAAACTGGAGCGCAGAGTATTTTGTAATTCATTCTATATTTCCTTCTAAACCTATAACCTACTCACTGAGAGATCTAAACGGAGAAGTAATTAGTGGTAGGTTTTATGCAGAAGAAATTAAAAAAACACAATTAAACGAATCGGAGAGACAAGTGTATTTGATTGAAAAACTATTAAAACGTGATAAAAAAGGATTGCTAGTGAAATGGATTGGGTTTTCAACGCCTAGTTATATTAGTAAAGATCAACTATTAGATGAAAAATAATCTTTTGTAATCTATTGTAAATATCATGTACATTTATTGTAAATAATCTATTGTAAATACATTCCATTCAGTGTAAATATCATGATGTACATTCGTTGAAAATATAATAGAAGTATTGTTATCAAACATTGCTTTTCATTTCAATCTGAAGTTTCGTAATTTGCTAAGGCTCAAGCAACAGATGCATTCTCGTGAAGAGGGTGCGGGAAAGAGAGGGTCAGTTGAAGTGAGAAACTTCTATCAGTGGGAGGGAGCGAGCGAGCATCTGTCGAGCCATGTGGTGGCTCACCCTCCTCCCTGATAACTTATCAGTTCCTTATCAGATCACGTTCTGTACGTTTGTAATCATGAGTCAAATACCAATTGTTAACTTTGATAAATTAATTACAGATAAAGAAAAGCCTGCATTTTGTAAAAATGGAGACTTACTTCCTCATAATGCAAGAATGTTAATTATTTCTCCCAGTGCTGGAGGAAAAACAAATCTCTTATTTAAATTAGTATTTGCTGAAAATGGCTTAAGATTTAAGCACATTTACTTATTTAGCAAGAGCTTATATCAACCAAAATATGTTTTTCTCAGGAAGGTATTTGCAGGTTTGAAAAATATCGGATTTCACATGAAAGAGGATGTGAGCCAAATTCCCCATCCAAACCGTATCCCTGAATATAGCTTAGTAATTTTTGATGACTTACAACTGAGCAATGTCCCACAGATAAGAGAATATTTCACTATGGGACGACATCGAAATATTGACACTGCATATTTAATTCAGAGTTATGGAGCTACACAGAAACATTTCACTAGGGACAATGCAAATATGATTATAATCTTCAAGATAGATTTATTGAGTCTGAAATTAATTCACAGAGATCATGTTGGAGGAGATATTTCTTATAAAGATTTCGTTAAACTTTGTCATACAGTTTGGAATCGTAAACCTCATAATTTTGTAACTATTATGAGCAAGTGTGGAATTAATAGCGGTAAGTACCGAGATTTGCTCAATACGTTTCTTACCGTTCAGTAGAGATTAATTCTTTGTGCAGTCATGTTGTCATACAGCAGCAGAAAACTGAATAGAAAGAACGTTGGTTTAATTGAAAAGATTAAGAAATTGAGAAAAGTAATTAGAGACAAGCATAAAAGCTTAGTCAATTTTGAAAGGCGATCGGAGGAATACAATAGGAAAACTCTATCACCATTGATAGAACCTATAATTGAACTGGGAAAAAACAAATTCTCACACTCTGGTGTAAAACCAAAAAAGGAAGAAGTAAAAGAGGAACAGAGTATGGAAATTGATGATAATGAGGAGGAGGATGAGCAGAGTTATGAGAGTTCAACAGACAATTTTTTAAGCTCGACTAAATTTGAAAACAGTTTACTTGGTTCTAGCAGAAACGATGATGTGCTGTCACAATATCTAAAAACGTTTCATGCGGAAAAATTGAATAATTCAATCAGTTATGGAATTTCATACAATTCTAAAGATGACGTGTATTATATTGGAAATCAGCAAGTAATATTCGATAACGGTTATATAGATATTAATAATGAAAGATTTCATTTAACACATGGTCTACTTGAGTTATTATTCAGTGCGAGACCAAACTCGAATCTTTATAATCAGAGAGATCTGGATAAGTATAAAAAAATCTTAACACTTACAGGCATACATTTAGATCGAAGAGGCTATGTTAAACGAAATCAGGGAATTAAATCGCAAATGATTCAACAGTTATTTCCCAGTAAAAAAATTAGTAAAAAGAAGGGGTGGGGTTTATTGAAATTTGCAAAAAATAATTCTCATGATAGAATTTATCAATACTTTGATAATTTTGACGAATTAGTGGAAAGATTAAATTTACTCTATTCCTCAAAAGCTTCTGGCAACACCGGGCATGATATTGAGACCGCGTCTATAATTGAAGAGCTAAAAGAAGCAAAACTAATTGTTTAGTGTTACGATGACTCTACATCGATTCGGTCGAATTGATATGGGTAGTGCTGGGCCTGCTGTTGCTAATCTTACGTGTGATATTGACTCGATAACACAGAAAATAATCGAATCGATAAATCAACAAGGAATCAGTGAAGCTGTGAAATTTTATTTAGATTCGCAAATAACCAAACTCGTTTCGGAAAATACAAAGAATATTGGAGTGAGCATAATTGAAAAAGAACATATTCTAAGTTCATTACAAAATTTCAGTGCTAATATCGATAAAGCTATTGCAGAGAGAACTCTAACTTTAGAATCTGCTCTAGGAGAAGTGAAAACTTTAACAGACAGCTTTTCATCTCAGTTGCTCAGTATTAACAACGATAAAGTTGATAAAGCTTATTTAGATGAGAAATTAAAAGCCATATCGGATAAAATTAAGAATTTGGAGGTGTTGGACAGAAACTATCTCAATACTAAATTAAAACAGCTTAGTACAGAAATTTTCACTAGAGTAAATGAAACACATCCATCGTCAATTGATAAGCAATATTTAGAATCTGCTTTGCAGAAATTGACTAGTTCTTCATTAACAAAGGAAGAGTTTGAAAAACGATTATCTGAAATGGCGAGTGCAATAAAAGCTAATATTATGGAGGGTATTGAACAATTCATTACAAAAGATGCTATTGCTTTTCTAATTAAGCAAATTGCAGAAAAGTACGCAACTAAAAATGATATAGGAGATTTTATTAAGAAAAACGAGATGGGAGTCGCTGTGAAAAGCGTTCGTGATGAAATAGCTGAGGCAATTAAAAATTCGGAAGAGGGTACTGTCATGAGACTGCAATGTTCGGCTCCATTCATTGACTATCTAAATTTATTCATACACAGAGTAGCCCTGGACATCGTATCCAACTACACCCGGGTTTCTTTCCACATGAACTGGATAGAGGCCAAAGAACACAACCTTTCCAAAAATCAGGTAGTGCAAATTATTACAGAAAAAATGGATCTAGCCCAATATAAAGACTTTATATTGGGGCCGAAAACATAAAATCTTGTAAACACTTGCGTGAGAGAGAGTGAACTTTAACACATGTTGCTTCAAATTTCAGTCTAGACATTTTTGACTATGATTGATTGCATAAATCTTGTAAACACTTGTGTGAGAGAGAGAGAGAGTGAAGTATTTAAACACCTGCTTCTTCAAATTTCAGCCTAGACATTTTTGACTGTGATTGATTGCATAAATCTTGTAAACACTTGTGTGAGAGAGAGAGTGAAGTATTTATCCTCCTCTCTCTTGAGTCTGCCATTAAACATCATGAGCCCTCGTAAGATGTGAGAGAGAGAGAGAGAGAGAGAGAGAGTTTCTCAATTCACTTTAATTTGTCAGTATAGCATTAGAAATATGGATTCACTTTAATCTGTCACCAAGGGAATTTTTCCCTCTCAAAGAGATTTTTTTCCCTCATCTAGCATTCACTTTAATCTGTCAGTATAGCATTAGATGTAGAAATATGGATTCACTTTAATCTGTCAGTATAGATGTAGTAATATGGATCTGTCAGTATAGAGAGGGAATTTTTCCTCCTAAAAGGGAAATTTTTTTTTTCCCTCACCTGGGCAAAGGGAAGGGGAGAGAGGGAGAGAGATATCTCTTTTCAACCCCCTCACCGCCACTGGACAAGGGGAAGGGGAAATCTATTTTTAGAAAGAGAGAGAGAGAGAAAGATATATCTCTCTCTTTTCATCCCCCTCACCACCACTGGGCAAGGGGAAGGGGAAATCTATTTTTAGAACACCCCCCACCCTGCGGGCGGGGGGATGGTGAGGCGGGATGGATGAGGGGTGAGAGGGGGGAGGGGATTTCGAGCAAAAAAGTCAGTCTAAAATCTTAAAATGTATCTACTTTTCCGATTAATGGTTACAGAGATAATTGATTTCCAGTTTACTGTTTACTATGACTAAGAGAGTCAGCCGTGCCGTTCCGCGTCGACTGTTTCCCCTTCCACGGCATCAAATCGAATCGCAAATACATAACAATATACATCAATGGATTTGCAATGACAGTGGCTACATTAACTATCTGTCTCATTTTCCTTTAAAACTACTCGCTTTGAAGTTAATCGAAGAAAACAAAATAATCAAATCGCAAACCCCCTAAATTTTTACATATATATTATTTTATCAAGAAACCTGTTTATTTTATTGAAAAAATGAATAGAACAAATATTGTAGTCCATAATATGACGAATCGAATGTCATATAATATAACTGTTTCCGACCAATGGGTACAGAGATGGTTGATTTTCTGTGATTACCTGCATTTTTCAACTTTGAGGGGGCTGGTGCGGAAAGCTCCAAGGGGATTTCTTGGGACTTTTGGGAGAATGACCCTCTGGGAGGGTTCTATCGATGGTAGGAAATTCAGCTTTTATTTAATTTTCGGATCGAAACTGCTTTTTTGGACCTTCATTGACTGGGCTAATACTTGTGGATCAGCAACTTGTGTGAATCTGTGTGAGGTCTTCTGTTCACAGAACTACTAGTTACATCCCAGTACAATTATCTTGTTTCACAATCAAATATCGGGGCACCGAGCTTCGCTGGTTATTTATTTATTGATAAACAGAACAAAATGATTGGTGAAGGACTAAGAGGCACAGCCCAAAACTGTTTCTTCCCTGAGTTTTGATTTTGAGGTCGTGTTAATATTTTACAGCTGGCTATACGTCAGTTTATGAATTCCGGGGATGAGATTTTTTGATTTTCTACAGCAGATGCACTCACTCACTCACTTTATTATCCACAGATGACGAAAGTCTCAGCTATTTTTCCAAGGATGAATTATCATTTTAATGTCCTTTAGCAAGTTTTCCCAGGAATGAGATCTAGTGCAATCAAATTTTTATATCATAAACCTACTATGTTCTAAATTTCGTGGAAATCGTTGAAGCCATATTTGAGATCCGTTGGATTTAAATAACCAGATGAACATAAAAATATATAGAAATTGCTCACTTAATAAAATAGGATTTCTAAGTAGAGCTCATAAGTATCGTAATCTTGCCATACAATAATTGAAGTTGATTTCATTCAACTTTACTATACTTTTCAAAGTTTTTGTATTCTACTCATTTCCATTGACAACATGCTCACATATCCAATCTTCCAGGAATTCTATCTTATATAAATATGCCTCTACATCCCTATATTCCAAGAAAAGGGTATTTCTATGTTGAGGAAGCACATACTAAAATTAGCTTTTAACAATCAGGTAGTGTTTAGGGAATATGAAAAGATAGACCAATTGTCTCAAAGGTCTATTGCTGGTTTTCAAATAAGAGGAAATTCAAAATGAAAACCATACTAACAAATTTTATTATCTTCAAAATACTCAATGTTCGAGTATATTCACCCTCCAGTAGACTACATTCAACACAGTAGAACCTCTATAATTTGTAGCTTACAGGACAAAGCGATTAATACAAATTTTGGAGGGTGACGAATATATATCAAGCTCTGCAATATAAATATATTATATATCAAGCTCTGCAATATCGAGGCTGATAGAACCAAATTCGAAAAATTGTATCATGGATACTGATCCCATCATTACCCATAATAAATTCATAATATAGCCTCTATGAATGTATATTAGAAAATATTGCTATAAATATTGATTTGACATACTTGTAAAAGATTTCAGAGATCAATACCTGTTCATGTGCGAGTTCTTTAACCCAGAGTGTCTCCAGTTATATTATTATATGTGGATCCATAGATCTTTCAATGAACTCATGACTGGAGTTATCAGTGTTACTGTTTATCCGACAGAGGCTGGCTCAAACAGCACTCTGGTTTGTGGACTGTATAAATTACATCGAGAACTTTTTGGGGTTGTCTGGCGTCGGGTAGCAAGTTGAACAATTTAAATGGCTAAGTGCACAATAACATAGGCCTACTTTCATGTCCAAATCCTCCTTGCTTCTAGGATCCCGGGTCCAGATCACGATACGAGATGAGACGACACTTGTAATATATCACAATAAATCAATAAATCACTTTGCAAAAATCGACATTACGAGAAGTGAGCTGTTCGGTTGGCTGGCAAACGGCAACTGGCACGATTATGCTATATGCATCACCCTTTAATTGCCCCCTCCACCACACAACGCCAGACAACAAAGAGGAACATTCATATAACGTCCGAACATTCTGCCCACCTTGGAAGAACTTCCAATAACAAAAACAAAACACCTATAACGAACCCTACTAGGGAAACTAGAAGAAAAAATATCTTCACTCCTCAGGAGCTATTGAGGAGACTTATACAAAAGGAGTAGGAGGCCCACGGAAAGGAGAGGATGGGATGAGAAATAATGACTATATACAACCAATATAGATAAAAACAAGAAACAAGGCAACTTGGGAACCTTTCCCACATGTAAAGCAAGAAACAAAAAAAAACTAACCACTAAACTTATTGAAGATCCCTTCAATAAGGCCTAATCTTCATCAATAGGGAGGTGACATACCCTATTGACAGCCCTAGTTAGACTTCCCTTTGCAGTCTGTACCTCCACCACTCTCACAACTCCATCCTGTCCAGGGAATATCTTTGTTATTCAACCAAGCCTCCAGTGAAGAGGGAGTAGGTTGCTTTCCTGTAAAAGAGCCATACGTCCAATGTTAACATTACTATGTTTTCTGTACAATTTTGTTCGGATTTGCAAGCTAGTTACATACTCCAATTGCCAACGGTTCCAGAATGAGGATACAATTCTTTTGAGTAAACTCCATCGATTTCTCAAGTTCACCGATTTAATTGATTCCTCTGAGTCTTTATTCTGTGTTGCTAGAGTAATTTTCCTTGCTTCCAATTCAATCTGTTTGGAATTTTCATCATCATTACCGTGGGTTTGGTGTGGCCAGCACTCCAGTGGTTTGTCCAACCAATCAGAACCATTCCACCACGGAGAATTACCAATTAATTCATTGAGCAATAGTCCTCGACTAGCACAATCAGCTGGATTACATTCGGTTGACACATATCTGAATTGCTCTGTAGACAGGTGTTCCTGTACTTGACTTACACGATTTGCCACAAACCTAGCCCAACGATGAGGTGAAGACCGAATCCAACTCACTGCCACAGTTGAAAAAGTCCAAGCTGCAATATAATCTATGTTTATAATTTTTGAAAGCACTTCTTGAACTTCATGTAATAATCTAGCTACTAGGACAACCACACAAAGCTCCCATTTCTTCACTACCTCCATGGATGCTATATCATCCCAGTCACATCCCAATTGCCATAGACATTGAATTATACTCTTGAAGGTAAGCATGAATTGTGTCAAATATCCTAATGGATCAAAAATTTGTGCTAAAGTTGATAAAACATTTCGTTTTGTAGCTAGACTGGATGGAACCTTCACCCTGTAGAAGAGGTAGGTAGTAACCAATTGGATTCGATTGGAAGCCAAAAATTTCAATGGTTTCATCAGACTCCAAAGTGAAATCTTTTGCATCAATAGCGCAATGCTCTGGAGGGAGATCTGATAAAATGGTAGAATGATTGCTGGCCCACTTTAGCAATTCAAATTTCCCTTTGCTTAACAATTCAGTAAGCTGCAGTTGCTTGGTTGCTTCCATTGATGAGACTGATGTAACTATATCATCCATGTAAGGAGAAAACCGTAAGGCTTCAGAAGCCGCAGGGAACATTTTTTCTTCATCTTCAATAAACTGATGCGTTGTACAAATGGCAAGAAATGGCGATGATGATACACCATACGACATAGTTGTTAGAGTATACTCTTTCATTTCTTCTCCCTTTTCGGATTTTGTCCATTTTATTTCAACATTATCCTGTCTATCATCATCTAACTCTTCCAAATTTCGTTTCTCCCTTTCAAAAACATCTTCTCCAATTTCCTTTTTCGGTATGGGTCTTTCCATTGGTTTGATTTCATGTGGGCTATGAATCACTTTTAACTCTTTCCTTAAATTACCGTTGATTGGTAAATAACTGTTGAAGGCTATACCTTGTTTACCTAGAACTTCTTCTGAATTATCTCCCAATTCTTCTTCTCGAATCATGGAAACATTTTCTCTGACATTAGTTTTACCTTCGAGATATCCCGATATCTCACTCGTATTTGTTTCCTTGGATGGTAATTCTACAATGTATCTACCAGTATTCAAACGACAAACAGTTGATTTGTATATCTCCTCACAAGCCATTTCACTTTCCAATAATTTTTTTGTCATGGGTGGCTCTTCTACGACCCAAAATCGCTTCACCAACTCTTCTGAATTAGCATTGGAATACATGCACAGATTATTTGAGATAGTAGAACTCTGCTCTGATACCTTACCCATCAGGCAGTAGCCCCATACAGTTTCTAGGGCAGATGGTGTACCCGCTGGACCAATCACCTTTCTTCCAGTCAGAATGAAGGGGAAATATTCAGCACCCAATAAAATATCAACCTCCTCTGAAAGGAAAAATTCAGAATCTGCTAGCTCCAGTCCTTCAATATGTGCCCAGTACGCATTTTTTATCTGATTTGTAGCTGCTATTTTGTTGACTCCCGACGCGGTAATTTTTAATGAAGGGGAGTTCGGTATTTCAAATTCACAGTTAGTTATTTCATCTGTCACTTCCAGTTTAGTATCAGATAATCCATAGATTGGCAAACTATGTGTTTTCTGTACCACTAAACCCAGTTTTCTCATGCATCGCCTTGTAATGAATGACTCGGTGCTTGCACTATCTAATGAGTGATGAATTTTCATAGCGAGTCTGGTTGCTTATTAACTGCTGGCATATCAAAAATTGCTTGCAAGTATGTGTCAGTCAGCTTGTAAGAGTCATTGTAGCGATTCAATAATATTTTCCATGCCTCAGCATAATGATTACTTGTCAATGGGACTACAAAAATGACTGACAGTGCATCGCCTCTCAGTACAGACCGAAGATACATATGTTTTTGTATGTCAGCAATTTGACCATTATTATGAACCATGGCTTCGAATAAATCATCAAATTGACTCCAAATTTACAAAATGCCGTCAAAAGTCATTAAAGGAAGCTTAGGTAGAGCAACTGGCGAGATATTTCCAGTTGTAGGTGAAGAAGCTACATTGGAAGAACTAATATTCAAATTTGTTTGAGTGGATGGTAAGTGGTTTCGAGAATAGCTTTGACATTGCAAAAAAAAAAACTCATCAAATTGGCTCATCAAATTTTCAAGCTCAGTTGTTTCCAATCGAGGATTTTGTTTGTTATAGTAGCTCTGCATCTTATCTATTATATCATTGAACTCCACCTGGTGGTGATCGATATGCTCACCCATAACTTTCAATAAATTCTCCATTTTTTCATTTTTCGGATCCTTTTCGACAGCTTCGGCAATTTCATCAATCCGTTTTATTTTACGGATTAATGCATCTCTTTGAAACGTCAAGTCTTCGATAACACCCATAGTGAGGTGATAACAGTGAGTGCTCATCGAGAGAGAGAGTAAGACAAAGAGCCAAACAAGAATGAGAGGGAAAACACGAAAGCAGGCGACACAATGAAGTAGTGTAATGAACAATGGCTAGCTTATCTAATCATACATGCCAGGCCAGCATTTCAACTTATGCTCGGTAGAAATGATCGGTTACGAGGCTAATAATACCATATCTATACTCTTGGAACAAACAATATCTGCTATTAATAATGAAGTTACGACAATAATCAATGCAAATAACTGCAAGTATCCTTTGAAAAAAGTAACAGTTCCAGTTACTGTTACAGCTAGATGACGTATAAGTCTTTCTCTACTTATCGACACGAACTTGCCAATCCAGCCTTGTGGCGCCAATGCAACAATCTTATGCAATAATGCAATGACACAATTATTTACGAAAATATTACTTGTTCTACTCAATTTCCAACTCAAATTGAGCCCAAATTTCTCAAGAATATCACAAATAAACCATATATTCATTTACAACAACAAAAACAAGCCATATATATACAGAAAAACCAAGAATAAAATAGGCATAAATACAACAAATCTATTAGACGATATTTCAAACTTATGACCTATTCAAATTTGATTAACAAATCAATCCTGGACGGTTGGACCATGTTTATTCAACAGAGGCTGGCTCAAACAGCACTCTGGTTTGTGGAATGTATAAATTACATCGAGAACTTTTTGGGGTTGTCCGGCATCGGGTAGCAAGTTGAACAATTTAAATGGCTAAGTGCACAATAACATAGGCCTACCTTCATGTCCAAATCCTCCTTTCTTCTAGGATCCTGGGTCCAGATCACGATACGAGATGAGATGACACTTGTAATAAATAACAATAAATCAATAAATCACTTTGCAAAAATCTACATTACGAGAAGTGAGCTGTTCGGTTGGCTGGCAAATGGCAACTGGCACGATTATGCTATACGCATCACCCTTTAATTGCCCCCTCCACCACACAACGCCAGACAACAAAGGGGAACATTCATATAACGTCCGAACAGTTACAATGGCATATTAGTGTATTTATCTTTATGGGAATACTTATTACAGTGTTTTTGATGGCAAAACTACGAATTATAGAGTTATTGAGAGGTTTCAGTGTACTCACTAATTTTGACAATTGAACTATAAAGTTAATTTATTTTTGTTTTGTGTCAAGAAATTTACTAATAGCTCTATTATTTACCCTCCAAATAAATGCAGAAAAGAGAGACAACTGCACAAAATGGGAATCATACAGTTACAAGGTAAGTCATTGCCCAATATTACTATGAAGAGAGATAGAAAAGAGTGATAGGTTTCAGAAATAAATTGTCAATAGTCTTGTTAACAATAGCCTACACATGGGGATTCATCAAACAAGACAGCTCTGCGTAGTACAGTCCGTCCAAGAAGTGTAACCTAACCGTCTTGTTTTGGAAGTATCAGAGATTCGATGTGTCTGACTTTGTTGTTTCTGTACGAATGTAAAAGTGTCTGGTTTTGGTGCCTAACGCACATGCCAATTCGAGACTCTTTCAAAACAGTCTTTCCCTGTCGCTAGCGTACGGTGTCAATGGATGAGATAGTCGATGTTCACTCCTGTTAGGTTCTGGGTGTGTCAGAGGACTAAGGTGGCGCGTACCTGTGTGAACATATCGCCCATCTTTGTCGAATCATGTCGGCCCAAACCGAATCCAACTCGAATCAAGTCGGTGAATCAAAGAAGTTAGTCAAATCAACATCAGCAGTGAGGACATATTGAACCAGGATGCACAACATTTCACACTGTTGTTTCAATAGTTGTTTTATATAAAATAATTATAAGTTTTTATTATTAGGCTATATTAATAAGATGGATTGAAGTGATGATCGAAAAAATTTTGTTTTTTGGAGTGTATCATGAACAGAGTTTCTTGTGAGACCCAAATGATTCACAATACAAAAATAGGAACAAAAGGCAAGATGGACTAATGGAAATCGCTGTATCTTTCGGCATTGAGGAATGCGATGTGAAGAAAAAGATCAAAAATTTGCAAAGCCAGTTTTCCAGAGAACGAAATAAGGAGAAAACATTTTCAATAACTGGGAGTGGTGCAGATGATAAGTACACTAGCAAATGGTTTGCATACAAGAGTCTTCTATTATTGGCGGATAAGAACATGCCAAAAGACACTCAGGATTCAGAGGTAAGATACACTTAAAATTCACTTTACACCAGCGTGTGCCACACGACTGGTCCACATTCACAAAAGTATGTAGTCAAGTCAAATATTGAACGTGTCAATCGACACGTGTGGATAAACTTCATCGATCGGTGAAGTCTGGACATGACTTAAGATTCTGCTTTCTCCTTGATCAAGAAAACTAATTAGACACAATCAACTGGAATAATTCTGTATGAATTTGTACTATAATCAACATAATTCAACAATGTATGATTGTTGAAATCATTAATTTGAGACACAATCATTCTAAAAACTTGTTAGCATCCACTAAAATATGTTTTATATCTGTATGTGACCGAATCTCGAAAAAGGCTCTAATGATTCCCACGGAATTTGGGAGAAAGTAGGTTTATGATATGAAAATTCGATTGCACTAGGCTTAACCCTGGGATAAGAAGCTGAAGGACATTAAAAGTATGAGTACTTCCTTGGAAAAACAGCTGGAATTTTTTTCATCTGTTGATACTGTAATGGAAGTGAGTAAGCGAGTGCATGTGTGGGTTATTCTTCAGCTGATCTCACGAGAAGAATAATGCAAGAAGAAAAACTTATTTTTGTTTAACTTATTTTTTTTAGAAATAGTATATTTCGCACCTAGAGCAGAAAATGAGACTTTTCCGGCTCGAAATCGGTTTTCAAGTTTGAGGCCTTAGGCCGAGGACTAGAAAAGATTGAAAGACAGAAAAACATTTTTGCCTGTGGTGCAAAGGCTATTTTTCGCCATACACAGAAATAAACAATATATATTATATATGAGAATAATTTTTTAATAAGCACTTGTTTAACAAAGCAGAAGTGGAAGGTGATAGCTCTAGCAAATCTGAGGTAATCCGAATATCAGGAAATTGTCCAAGTATTTTTATTTTTTATTCTGATTTGTCTAAATAACCTTAAAGATGATGTTCAATTATGTGGGAGGTTGAGTTTATACTCTTTTATTCTTTCAAATGACAATAAGATGATATTATTATAAATGTTCTAATTATTGAATAATTAACACAAATAATGAACAGTTTTTTGATCTGCTGTTTTTTGATCACCTTTCTTAGTTCCATGTTAGTGGCTGGAAAGGGTACTCTTTCTGGCCTAGGCCGGTAAGTAACCTGTTCTGACATCAGACGAGAGTCGTCTGCAAATAATGCCTTCCAGATCTATGTAGGGACTGGAAAACAGCTCCTTCCTGTGCAGTGTGGCGAAAACATGTTTTCTTCAGATAGTGCAAAATAGTAGCTATATGCTGTAGGTGTAGAATAGTTCCTATTCATAGTATATCAACAAATATTGTTGCAAACATAGTATATCTTTCTAAATGGAATCAATAGTATAATCTATTTTGTGATTGATGATGTGTTTGTTTTTTGAAGTCTGAATGAATTCCTATTTTGATGAGTGATATAGTAGCTTAACCTAGATTTCCATTTGGACTGTAGTACAGAGAGTGGCAAAATGACCTGACGGTTGGTTTTCGCTGCTGTGCTGTCGAGCGAGTGAGTGGTGGGGGTTGGTGGGGATAGCGGCGTTTCAGAGCCTACGTGCGGAAATTTAGTAGCCATGGAGCAGTGGTTGGTTGAGCACCACGCGTTTGTTGTGGAAGCATATTTTAAAAGTGATGATAGTGTTGTTGCTGTTCAGTGGCATTTCCGCAGACGTTTTAATGTGGGTCCGAGAGGGAAAGTTCCAACACAAAACACCATTTTGCTGTGGGTGGATAACTTTAGAGCTACCGGTTCAGCATTAAAACGGAACGGCAGAGAACGTCGAGAGAGTGAGGGAAGCTGTGGAAGCCAGTCCTAAGCGGCCTGCACACAAACAAGCTGCTGCTCTGCGCATGTCTGACCACTCAGTAAGAAGAATATTACGGTACAACCTGCGCATGTCTAACCACTCAGTAAGAAGAATATTACGGTACGACCTGCACTTTCATCTACAAAATGGCTATCGTGCAACAGTTTAAGCCCACTGATTTGCAAAGCGCAATGCATTTTCAGAGCAAATGATTGATTTGCTTACAGATGACAAAATCTTCATTATGAGCGACGAAGTGCATTTTCATTTGGATGGATATGTGAATAAACAGAATTCCCGCTATTGGTCGACAAAAAGTCCAGAAGAGCTGCATGAACTATGAACTTCATAGTCTCAAGGTCACTTTGTGGTGTGGTGTTACAAAACATTGTGTTATAGGCCCATACTTTTTTTAAGAAAACGGTCGAACTGTAACTGTCAACTCACAATACCTGACTATGTTGAAAAACTTCCTTATCCCGGAACTATGCAGAAAACTCAGTTTTCAAATCAAATCAAATCAAATCGAGTCATCTCGTGTTTTGGGGACATTGCGTGGCCAGCTCGCTCCCCAGATCTCAGCATTCGTGACTTTTTCTTGTGGGGACTGCTGGAATCAAGAGTGTACACAAACAAACCCCACACATCGGGTGACCTGAAGGAAGTCATACGTCAAGAAATAGCCAACGTTTCTCCTGCAATGATAAGGAAAGTGGTTGACAATTTCAGTGCAAGATTGGAAGAATGCATGGCCAAGATGGTCATCATTTAAAAGATGTCATCTTCAAATCTTAAACGGATAACATAAACACTTCTTTGGTTATTCTTATAAATGTTCATAAATAGCAATCTGTAATATGCAATAAAACCCTTTCTATCTCTTAAAACTATTGAGTTATTTACATTTTTAAAACCATCAGATCATGTTGCGGCTCTCTGTATAAATTTGAAAAGGGACAGTTTTGGGCATAAGCCTGTTGTTCCTCCTCATATAACTATGAAAATAATTGTACCACTGAGAAAATGAATAGATAAATATAAACTATAAATTCAATCTTTCTTTACAAATTTTCTATGCTTTTATACTCCTTGTCAGAGTGTTCTGAAATTTAGCCAAATTAAATAACTGTAATAATTTCAATAATTGCTCATGCACACCGACAAAATTTGTGCCACAATCGGAATACATAACTTTACAAGGACCACGGCGAGACAAGAAACGACGGAAGGCTGCTAAAAACATGGGAGATGATAAATTGGAAACCAATTCAATATGCACGGCCTTAGTAGCATTGCAAAGGAAGAGACAAATGTACGACTTGAAGATGAACAGATTTTGACGCCCAACCATAGTAATCCTGACAGGTCCGCAATAATTGACACCACAATGCTCAAACGGTTTGGAAGGCACTACTCTACATGAAGGTAGGTTACCCATTTTCGGGGGTACTACAACAGGGCGACAACAAAAGCACTGATTGCACTTTTTAATACAATTTCTTATCACGACACCTGATGACAAAATCCAAAATTTCTGTCTCAATAGAGACGCTAATAAATGAGGGCCAGCATGGCGATACTTCTCATGATAATAATCAATGAGAAGCATGGTCAAATGGGCATTCTTAGGAAGCACGATAGGATGACAATTATTGTCCAAATTCATATCCGAATTTTGCAAATGACCGCCAACTCGGACAATTGTTGGAGTCGCATTGAACAATCTTTCCCCTCCTCCAATTCATGTAGCTCTTTGGAAAAATGAATATTTTGAACAACTCTACATAAATAGTTTTCAGCCACGTTGAAATCTAATTCCTGTGACTTTGATAAGATATGAACTATTTTCAATATCAATGACATAATACACAACAATTTTTGATAATTGGAACACCGATCAATTAGTTGTTGAATTACATTCACTGATGGAGTCTCTGTTCAAATCACTGTGACAACGGTAGTATTGACCTTGGCTTCCAGCAGGGAGCTTGAATCGGGCACTTCAAGTTCGACTTTGGCAGGCCACTTACTTTCTTCCATCTCCAACCAAGTGGGACCAATCCACCATAACTTTTGATGTG
Source organism: Nilaparvata lugens (assembly GCF_014356525.2). Classification (NCBI taxonomy): domain Eukaryota; kingdom Metazoa; phylum Arthropoda; class Insecta; order Hemiptera; family Delphacidae; genus Nilaparvata; species Nilaparvata lugens. The sequence goes on along the minus strand of NC_052508.1, from coordinate 36,199,628 downwards.
AGATGTCGGCAGTTGTTAAACCTCTCGAAAGGCAATCAGCTGGGTTTTCATCATCCGCATCGTGAAACCAACAATCGATACGAGAGTCCTGTATTTTCGAGACTCTATTAGCAACAAATATTTGCCATTTCAAAGGACAGGATCGAATCCAATGTAATGTAACAGTCGAGTCAGATAAAGCGATGACATGCGTCACTTGACAATGAAGGCTGAGGACTGATACAACTGACGTGAACAGTTCGGCCAACAATAATGCTGCACACAGATATCATCTTATTCAGATAGATATCATCATCTCAGATAGATATCATCATCTCAGATAGATATCGTCTTATTCGGTGCCACTCTCGATTTCCCACACAATAGGGTTATAATGGGAGGATCTTCACCAAATTGTGCTTTCAAATAAATCACTGCTACATAGCCAGATACTGACGCATCACAGAAACCAATTAAGGTAATTTTTGAATAAATCAACACTCCCAAATTGGGAGTGTTCAACAACGAACCAGATGTTTTTGTACCTGCATCAAAAACAATGCATAAAGACAGACTTTGTGCCTTTATCACAGCGTGGTGGGGGATATAATACCCTTTTCCATTGCTTTGATATCCACTAATGACATGTGTCCTTGTCTAAGGTAATCCAAGAGCACCTCATGATAGGACAAATGGATTCTTATTCTTATTCTTATTCTTATTCTTATTCTTATTCTTATTCTTATTCTTATTCTTATTCTTATCTTATTCTTATTCTCATTCTTATTCTTATTCTTATTCTTACTCTTATTCTTATTCTTACTCTTATTCTTATTCTTATTCTTATTCTTATTCTTATTCTTATTCTTATTCTTATTCTTATTCTTATTCTTATCTTATTCTTATTCTTATTCTTATCACGATCCAGACACTTTTCCAGATTGAGAAATCTGCGTTCGGTCATTGAATAAGAATCACCTAGAAAATCGGGTGATTTAGAAAACGAAAGAGATACTATGAATCTTCCCAACTCTTCTCGACGAACTGACGATATGAAATTATTTTTGCACTCAATCAAATCAACAGTTGGTGTTTTCTTCAAATCTGGAATCTTTTCTACTTCACAAAACCTTTGAACTAAATTGTCAAAGGGAGTATGACAAGCCATGAAACAAGCTGAGTTCTCCGACAATGTGGTTGAGAGTGGAGCTTGGCCCATGAGAATGTATCCAAAAACACTCTCTGTAGCAATCAAACGTTGTGGTTCAATTTCCACTTTACCACTTTGCAATATGTATGGTACCAGTTCAGCACCAACTATAGCATCAATTTGACTTGAAAGATAATACTTCTCATCAGCCAATCTGAGACATTTTGAACAAGTCAATTTTGAATTATCGAATCTACTAGTAGACCAGTCAATAAAGGTTTTTTCGATCCGAAAATTAAATAAAAGCTGAATCTTTTACCATCGATAGAACCCTCCCAGAGGGTCATTCTCCCAAAAGTCCCAAAAAATCTCCTTGGAGCTTTCCCCCCTAGCCACCCTCAAAGTTGAAAAATGCAGGTAATCACTGAAAATCAATTATCTCTGTACCCATTGATTGGAAACAGTTCTATCATATGCATTATATTCGATTCGTTACATTATGGACTACAATATCAGTTTTATTCATTTTTCCAATAAAATCAAAAGTTTTCTTGATAAAATAATATAGACTATATATATATATATATATATATATTATATATATATATATATTTATATATATGTGTAAAAATTTAGGGGGTTTGCGATTTGATTCTTTTGTTTTCTTCGATTAACTTCAAAGCAAGTAGTTTTAAAGAAAAATAAGCCGAATAATTAATGTAGCCACTCTCATTGCAAGTCCATTGATGTATATTGTTATATATTTGCGATTCGATTTGACGCCATGGAAGGGGAAACAGTCGATGCAGAATGGCGCAGCTGACTCTCTTAGCCATAGTAAACAGCAAACTGGAAATCAATTATCTCTGTAACCATTAATCAGAAAAAACATCCATCATATGTCATTCGATTCGTTAAATTAAGAACTACAATATTAGTCGGATTCATTTCCTCAATAAATCTACAAGTTTCCTTGATAAAATAATATAATGTAAAAATTTAAGGGTTTTTCGATTTGATTTGTTTGTTTTCTCCGATTAACTTTGAAGCGAGTAATTTTGAAGAACAATGTGACGAATAATTATTGTAGCAACATTCATTGCAAATCCATTGATGTATATTGTTATGTATTTGCGATTAAAGTTGATGCTGTGGAAGGGGAAACAGGTGACGCGGCTGACTCCCTTCACCATAGTAAACAGAATAATACTGCTGTCTACATTGCATCTCATTTACACTATGGCGCTCAAAACAATAAATGTTGTCTATTGTTTTGACATGCGCTGTATATAGATTTTCACTTTTCAATACTCTAAAAAAATATCACAATTTACTTGAAATAACCTCATGATAAAAATCAGGATTTTGTTGTTTGCTCACAGAATTTATCATATTAATTTGAAGTGTGCCTTCCCCATACGAGTCAGAGGTAACACAATTTGATAACTCTAGTTTCAGATATTAATGTTTTTCAACGAAGTTTCATGATATATTATTTGCCCGATTCCTTCATCTTATCCTTATTTTGTGAAAAATGAAGATTCAGAAATTCTTTTCATAGCTTTTCTTGTGTTTTATCTTGTTTCATCACTCTTTATAATTTATTTAAACACCTGATAATGGAATGAATATCATTGGATCACGTAAAGAAAAAAAATAAAAGTGTGGGCCTACCTGAGATACTATATGATAACACTGTACTCCTGATAAGTTGAAAATTTTCAAGCTGAAAGTAGATTAATTTGTTGCACATTCGGTTCAAATATTAACAAATGTTACCAAATATTACCAATATTATCACATATAGGGAGAACGAATTACTCTGGGGCTTTCTATTCTCACTGAACATGAAGGAAGAGGCAATACCAAGCCAGAATCGCAGTTTTGTTCAAATCATTATTATCAGAGCTTTCAAATTGATGCTATGTAACTATGGATGTTATCCCCATCTCACAATTTCCCTATTTATCCTTATCCTGATTCAGAATAAAGTAGTTGATCTCTATTATCACAAAAATCAATGTACAGAACCTAGAATAAATAGTAAAAATAACAAAATTTCTAGTAATAATGCAATTTTTCAGGCTCATAAAATGACTTTTCCTCAATCACAGGCAGAAATTCCAATGATCATCACAATAGTAATTCAATGAAAATTGTTTGTATTGTACATTGGTCGACGTAAGATAAGCTACATCTTCAAGGTAATCAACGTATTTAGGATTAGAATAGAATAGAATAGAATAGAATTTTATTGGTCATAAAATATTCACATGAATACATGGACTTCGTCAATTTTTTAACACTAAAGTAAGTCAAAACAAACACAAAAACACTAAGATCAGTCAGTATCAAAACAATAAAATAACACATGAATCACATAAAACGATTCCAATCTATTCTAAAATAGTCATGTACGGTGTACAAACATTCATCAATTAACACTGCTTTCAATACTTCTTTAAATTGTGTGCATGTGAGTTCCTTCAAGTCTTCAGGTGTGGAGTTATATAATTTGATAGATGTGAAGTGCAAGTTTCTTTGTGATTTAGTGTGACTGTACAATGGAATTCTAAGTTTGTGTCTATTTCTTGTATTTAAACTATGGAAGCTTTAGAATCATACTTATTCAAATTGCATCGTACATAACATAATATTTTTAAGACATATAACGACAGCAACGTCAGGATACCTAGGTGAATGAAATAAGGTCTACAATGTGCATTATATGGTAGCTTGCATATTATTCTTATTGCTTTCTTTTGAAAAACAAAAATTGATTTGGCGTTTACACTGTTTGCCCAAAGCATTATTCCGTAAGAAAGGAGACTCTGGATGTGTGCATAGTAAATATTCACTAGACACATCCACAGTTACACATAGTCTCCGTAACATATACAATCCGATGAATAGTCAATGTGTGCATCCCACGACAGACAAGGGTCAATAAAAACACTTAAAAACTTCAATGGAGTCTCACCCTTAACCTTTCTGAATGCAAAGTTAATGTCAGCGGTTTTACTATCATTGAGAGAAAGATTATTTGCTGCACACCAATCTTTTAGAACCAAATAACTTTGATACCTCTCACTTTCAAGATCATGCTTAGAGGGGCAATTTATTTTTAAGCCAAAATCATCTGCAAATAGGTACCCATCTTTACTATTGCTATCCATATTTATTGGCAAATCATTTATATAAATATTAAATAGAATGGGTCCTAAGATAGAGCCTTGGGGCACGCCGTAATCAACTAGTCTACCATTGGACAGGACGCCATCTTTGTGAACAAATTGATTCCTGCTACTTAAATAGGACAATACAAGTTGAACTGCACTTCGAGTAAAACAATAAAAATTTAGTTTGTCACCTAAAATCTTGTGCTGCACAGTATCAAAGGCTTTGGAAAAATCGTATGACCTTAGACCAACAGAATCACCACTCTCTAAGTTGCTAATTACACCACTAGCCACATTAAGTATGGGATCATTAGTGCTTCTTCCAGACCGGAAACCAAATTGTTTTTCAGAGAAAATGTTGTTGGATTCAAAATAGATTGACATTTGTTCATACATTAGAGTCTCAAATACCTTTGAAAATACAGGAACAATAGCAATCGGTCTGAAATTACCTTTCTCTTTCCTTGATCCCTTCTTATGAAGAGGTAAAACTTTAACATTTTTTAGCTCCTCTGGATAAGTGCCAGTAGCAACAACACATTCATTGAACAAGTATGCCAACACTTCACATATATTAACAGCTGCTATTTTCAAGATTAAAGCATTTAAATCATAAATATCCAGACACTTACTATTACTCAATTTTAAAATAGTGTCAAATACTTTCTCTACAGTTACAGGCTTAAATGAAAAATGTACTCTAGGCTGTTGCAATCTGCTAAAATAGAAAGTTGAATCATTAATACTGACAGGTATATCTCTGCTTATCAGAGAAACAGAATCCACAAAAAAGTCATTGAATTCATCAGAAGTGACATCAACAGGAGTCTGGGATCTGGCCGCATTATTAGCACTGCCGGTGAGACCATTAACAATTCTCCACACTGTTTTATTTTTATTGGTGGATCTACATTACCTACATAGTTCTTATAGGTGGATCCACATTATCTAAATATTAGTAGTAGCTCAGCAACTACTTATGATTTTATTATGATATTCAATTCTTGTCTTTTTAGTTTCTATCCTGTATGATTTTCTAGCCTCTTTATATGTGGTGAGAATTTCTGGTGTTCTGTCAGTTTTATATAAATGATACAGCCCATCACATTTAACTTTTAATTTTTTAAGATTGTCATTATCCCACTCGTTAATTGGCTTGACTTTGTGGGAACGTAAATTTTTTAATTGAAATGCACCATTTACAGCCCCCATGAATAATTCAAAAAATTTTCTATATCTATCCTTAATATCTATTATAGAGTAAACGTCAATCCAGTTAATGGAATTCAAATGACTTTGAAAAACTCTTATGTTATCATCACTGATTAACCTAAACTTAGTCCTATTAACAATACTATTGGTACTTCTACCATACTTGTTGATAAAATTTAATCTCAAAAATACAGCGTCATGATCAGATAAAAGCATATGAATTATCTCAGAAGTCCATACACTATTGTGGACATCAGTCAAAATATTATCTATACAAGTTCCATCAGAAATGCCATCCAGACCAGGTCTAGTAATACCCTTTACAGTCATATCTAATCCGAAACATTCAAATAAATTCAATAAATCTTTTTTAAAATAATCGTTACCAATAAAATTCACATTAAAATCACCACATATGACTAGATTGTATCCATTTTTAAACACTGAACTCAACACATTATAAAGACAAGATAAAAAGGTTTTAAAATAATTAATATTTCTATTATATGGTCTATAGACAGACAAGATTATAATTTTGTTCCTAATAATTTCTACTGCTGAAATTTCACATACCATTTCAATTGACATGACTTTGATATGTTCAAGTTCCCTGAATTCCAAATGATCAGCAACAAAAATAGCTGCACCACCCCTAGACTGATTTACTCGGCAAAAAACCGAGGCAGTTTTAAAGCCTGGCAGATAAGTGAATTCCAAATCTGTATCCTTTATCCAATGCTCAGCAACTGTAAGTACCTTGATATTGTATTTTTTGCAAATAAGGGCTAGATAATCAAATTTTTTACACATACCCTGAATATTCCAAAATAAGCAATTAAGTTTGTCTTTGCTAAAATCATTGTTGAAGCCATTTTCACACGGTGATTCAAATGTTTGACAATCCACAACCACACCAGTATCAGGCACCCTGTCAATAGAATAGTTTTGAAATTCATCCCTGAGTCGTAAATTTTCAGCAGAGGAATTATCTTTGTCAAAAGCTAATAGTTTAAATTATCAGTAATCGGAGAATTGAGAGCGACAAGAGGATTGTCCACGGTAATAGAATCAACTGGAAGTTCATTCTGTACAGGTTGGTCATCGATTGAAATGTGAACCGGCGTCCTCTTGGATGATGGAAGGGGCACAGCAGGATGGGGTTGTATGATAGGAGAACTGATCACGCAGGAATTAGCTTCCTTCACTGTCACTTCAGTACTTAAGGATGCATGACCATCTCCAACAAAGTCTCTCACACATCCTGCCAGGTGGTTGCCCAGAATTCGTTTCCCTCGCCGACCAAGGTGAAGACCGTGCTTTGTAAAATGAGATCTACCCAGGAACTTGTTGATATCCTTGTAGTGGATGCTGAGACTCCCTGTATATCCTTCCACCGCTCTTGATAAGTAGGAGTTGGCATAGCAAATATTATCATTAAGAACAGGATAATCATGTCTGTAGGGCACACCGCAAACCAGGACATTGGTCCTCAAATCAACCTCAGTAAGACATGTCATTCCTTGATCCAAAGTCAACTGGAAGGGTTCATCACGATGTAGGTCATTTGTCCCCGCCAATATGATAACACAATCATTTTCTGTGGAATCCTTGACTAAGCCAAGACCATCCTGGATAACGTGCTTCAGCTTTGCACCTGGTTTAGAACAAACTAAAACTTCAAACTCCTCCCTCAGGTCGTTCATATAATTACTAAGCAGTTTCCCATGGCTATCCGCTAAAATATTAACTCTCCGTTTCTTTTTGGAGGTAACCATCTTACGGCGCTTGTAATATGAGTCTCAGTGGGATCAGTTTGAGTAGAGAATCGGTGAACCTGAGCCTCTACTCGTATTCTTTCTGGAATCAGAGGTCATGATGACTCGATTGAAGAAAGCACCGAAAATCTGTTTTCAATCTCAATAGCATTAATCTCTCTAGTAAGATTTTTTCTAATCTTAACAGTATTTCTAGGCGTGATAAAATCTCCAACTCCAAAAGAATTTTGCTGAAAATTAATTTCTTCGTCATTGAACATTGATGAAATTCTTTCGGACTCTTTTTCTAATAATTTTATTATTTCATCCTTTGAAGCTAACTCCAATTGTAATGTGTGAAGTGCTTCCTCCAAATCCTTGATTTTCAACTTCGAAGCACAAATCTCACTCTCAGCCTGCTTCTCATTAGTCAATGAATCTTCGACTATCAGAGTTATTGTTTCTCTCTCCATTTTCAACTTTCCCATTAAGGACTCATTTTCAAAATTCACGTCGTTCAGTATATTTTTCAGATCGGAATTGACCGATTGGAGGCGTCATAGTTATTTAAAAGTGATGTGATTATGGGAATAAAATCTATAACTGCTTCGTTGGAGAATTTATTACAAATTTCAACTAGAGTTGTATGTAGATCAATCGCAATGTCAATTACTTCTTGGTTAATGAGGCCCTCTCTCAAACCATCAATCTCTTCATCCATTCCTTGAATCTGATTATTTCGACTAGCTCTGGTACGCATCACTCTATTCAGAGACATTATAAAGATGAAGTCAATGTTATTAGGAATAAAATATATGTAAGGAAAAGGATAAGGGAGCGTCAAGAGGGCAATCAAGACAAAAGCGGAGAAGGAAGCCCCTGAGTCAGGATATGTAAGGATTCATTCAATCTTTTCAATTCAAAAAGCCCGCCTGATAAAACGCAATTTTGAGATCGAAATCCAAGTCAGTAGATTACCATGGTTACAGGTAAACAAGCAACAGTTGAACAGCTGTAGAGTAGCGGTCTTTTGTCAGTTATAATAGAGATAACACTATCAAACTTCCACGTTATTCTCGTTATCTTCTAATCGACGTCACTACTCAGTCCTTGTGTTGAGAGATGACAGTTCGATTCAGTAGCTGTTTACTGATAGCACTGATCTCAGGTAAATACCGGTAGCTAAAAATGGCCGAAAATCGCTAAGACGGTGTGAAAAGTCTGTGAGCCTCACTTAGTTATTAGTGTATTCTACTTACAGTTGGTGACTCATGGATATTATCAGCAGGTACACTAGAACTTCATAAATCACTATCTTAAATACAACTAGCAACTTAATTACAACCTTAACCACTGGGGTTCTTACCATTATCATGTTTATGAATGAAAGCGAGACTGTGATAGGATATTGGTCAAACTGAAGTATAAACATTATATACAATGCATATTTCTGATCAACTATAATTACAAATCATAGTATCAAGCCGTAATGAATTGAGCAACTGAATTTCAAAGTTACTATCCACTGTTCAAATTGCACTGTGATTTCCTTTTACTTCCAAATGGATTGAATTGCCTCACTCTTCAACGTAACAATTATTGTAAGAAAACCAGTGGAATGTGAACGTCATCCAAATAGCAATTGAATTTCAATTTTCAGATCATGAAATTCATAAAAAACTAATTCTTGAGAGAATAGTTATGAATTGCAAACAGTGCAAGTAATATTGATACAAAGCGATACAATGATAATCAACATCGATTAATTTAATACTGGACTCATCAAATTTATATTACCGTTAATTTATATTATTTATAAAGCTTATAAAATGTAAAACCAACATTTTAAATTTTCTCTACTGGAGCAAAACATCGATAGAGAATAAAGAAGAGCCCATTATAAGCACAATATACTTGTGTACTAGAATTCAATCGAACTAACTCATCACTTCAACCCTTCAATGATCACAATGAACTAGAATGGTATAAAAACCATGAAATTGATAATCAGGTACATTTTTCAAATAGCTTCACTCAACTCAATCTGTGAATTCTAAGTCATAAGAAATCATGTTCAATAGATTTAATTTGAATGCTGCAAATAGAAAATGATATATTCTTTTGGTGCCCTAATCAAGACCAATTTCAATCAACATTAATCGACATAAAGAAAAGCTTCTGTCAACCTTGTGTAATGAATGACAAGATGCGAGTGGAGGTGAAAAATCGATGTTAACAAAAAGAATAGAAGATGATGAATCATCTTTCAATCAATCTTATACGGTAGGGTACTTTGTGGTTGAATGTGAAACACTTTTATGATTTTCCTACCTTTTATGCATGCTTATTCTTCCTTAATTTGTATGTTTGCATGGCTTTCATCTTTAGAATCTACTGAATTTTCATATTGGATTGTCTAAATAATGTATATTCAACTAGTAAGAACTGAAGATAAGCTACTTTACAGAGAGAATCATAGAAAGTTTCAACTCAACAAGCCCAATGTATAAATTTTTTTATGCCTCAGCCGTCATATGTATTTGGCTCAACTAAAGGTATATTATCAACCTGGCTTGGAGAATATTAATTGTAGAAACCAGCATACACTGCACGCTATGATTTTTCAGGAAATTGCCACTGTTAACACTATTGTAGTCTTTGATTTATCTCAGTTCTTGACATTCATAACTTATGATAAATTTAAGCATAGAATTATGATCATACACATATTTCAAATATGTATTATATCATGTAATAGTATGAATATTTTATCGGTTGCAAACAATATCTTTGTCTGTCATGGAATGCATGATTCAGCACATATATAACAACAAAATAATTTTAAAGAATTAAAATGTGAACAATTAGTTCCATCGCATGTCAAAACAATAGACGAAATTGATTGTTTCGAGCGCCATAGTGTGAATAAGATGCAACTTAGAAAGCAGTAGACCTACTACTGTATTTTACCGTTTACTATGGTGAAGAGAGTCAGCCACGCCGTACCGCGTCGACTGTTTCCCGAATAGATCATAGAATTATGATCATACACATATTTCAAATATGTATTATATTATGTAATAGTATGAATATTTTATCGGTTGCAAACAATATCTTTGTCTGTCATAGAATGCATGATTTAGCACATATATAACAACAAAATAATTTTAGAGAACTAAAATGTGAACAATTAGTTTCATCGCATGTCAAAACAATAGACGAAATTGATTGTTTCGAGCGCCATAGTGTGAATAAGATGCAACTTAGAAAGCAGTAGACCTACTACTGTATTTTACCGTTTACTATGGTGAAGAGAGTCAGCCACGCCGTACCGCGTCGACTGTTTCCCCTTCCACAGCGTCAAATGGAATCGCAAATAAATAACAATATACATCAATGGATTCGCAATGAATGTGGCTACATTAATTATCTATCTAAGTTAATCGAAGTTAATCGGAGAAAACAGAAATCAAATCAAAAACCCCCTAAATTTTTACATATATATTATTTTATCAAGAAAACTGTTAATTATATTGGAAAAATGAATATATCTAATATCGTAGTCCATAATGTAACGAATCGAATATAATGCATATAATAGAACTGTTTCCAATCAATGGGTACAGAGATAATTGATTTTCCGTGATTACCTGCATTTTTCAAATTTGAGGGTGGCTAGGGGGGAAAGCTCCAAGGAGATTTCTTGGGACTTTTGGAACTCTGGGAGGGTTTTATCGATGGTGGGAAATTCAGCTTCTATTTAACTTTCGAATTGAAACTGCTTTTTTGGACCTTCATTGACTGGACTATAGATGGTGATTTTATCCACCATGTTATCAACACCTAGGTGATAGAAGAGATGAAAAAGTACAAAATGTCCTTGCAAGGGATGAGTGAAGTAAAGAAGAAGGGAAATGGAACTCAGGTGATGGATGGGAATTATGTACTAAGATACTCTGGTGTGGCAATGAATGCCAGGGAAAAAGGAGGTGTGGGTTTTATTGTCACAGAAGAGATGGATAGAAAGGTGACATCATGGAAGGCGGTTTGCTCGAGATTGATGACACTTTGCTTAGATCTGGGAGTATCAATTACTCTCATTCAGGCATATGCAACAACAGAAGATGCAGACTTGGTAGAAAAAGAAGAATTCTATGATGAACTGCAAAGACAGATTGATATTAACGAAACTGCAGGGAGGAGAGTGATAATAATGGGAGACCTAAATGGAAGAGTTGAGCAAGACAACCAGACTAACAAAGGAATTTTAGGACCATATGGAGGAGAAGACGTGGTCAATACAAATGGAGAGAGAACTTGATTTATGCGCCCTGAATAACATGATAGTAACCAACTCATACTATAACCATAAGAGGATTCACAAAATCACCTTTGAGTCAGTTCAGGGATCCAGCCTTATAGACTACTTCTTGGTTCCAAAAAAATTGAAGAGCTCAATCAACGATGTAAAAGTAATAAGAGGAGCAGAGCTCTCAACAGATCACTATTTATTGGTAGCAGACACAGCTTTCGCTGAAAATAGACATGGTAAAAGGAGTAGTTATCAGAGAGTAAAGTGGGAGCTACTGAACGATGAAGCTATAGCAAGACAGTATCAGGAGAAAATCGAAATGAAACTACAGGCTCCTCTGAATGGGGAATATGAGGTGGAGAGCAGATGGAGTAGACTCAAGGCTGCAATAGTAGACTCCAGCAGAGAGGTGTGTGGTCTGAAAACCAAAAAGGAAGGAGTGAAAAGTACCAAATGGTGGAGTCAAGAGATCAAGGTATTGGTAGCCGAAAAGAAACATGCATGGAAAAAATGGAAACAAACAAGAGATCCAAATGAACAAGCAGAGTATGAGCTAGAGAGAAACATGTGCAAGAAACAGGTAGCAGGAGCAAAGAGACAAAGCTGGAAAGAATTTGGAGAAAGAATTGAGCACGATTTCAGCCATGACAATAAGAAGTTCTGGAAACTCATCCGTCACCTGAGAGGTAAATATGGTAAGAGAGTGAGAAGTGTAAAAGACAGCCAGAATAAGTTGAGAGTCAACATAAGGGAAGTGTTGGAGGTGTGGAGAGAGTTTTATGAGAGAAAATTCAATGATGACAGACATACATTGAGAGACTGGCATGAGGAGGGACAAGAGGATGAGCAGGTGAACATAGGATTTGAAGAGGTTGAGAGGGCCGTTAGTAGAATGAAAAATGGGAAGACAGCAGGAGAAGACATAATAGTACCAGAGATGGTGAAAGCTGGAGGAAGAGGTCTCATAGTGGAAATAACCAATCTTTTCCAAGCTATATGGCAAACAGAAAGAGCCCCTGTTGACTGGCAAAGAAATATTCTGATTCCCCTGTTCAAGAAAGGAGATTCATCACTGTGTGAGAACAATAGAGCAATATGCCTGATCAATGTTATAGCGAAATTATATTCCTCAGCTCTAGAGAGAAGGTTGAGATCGCATGTGGAGATGGAGTTGGACGAAGAGCAAGCTGGCTTTTGGCCAGAAAGGCAGACGCAAGACCTGATTTTTTCCCTAAGAACAATTCTAGATAGATGGATAAGTTGCGGCAAGAAAGCTCATTTAGCATTCCTGAATTTCCAAGCCGCTTTTGATCAGGTGCCAAGAGAAGAGTTATGGAGGGCTCTGTAGAGTAAGGGAACTCCTCAGAAATTGATACAGACAATCAAATCCATGTTCACAGATGTGCAAGGAGTGGTAAGAATAAATGGGAAGACATCCACCACATTCTGCATGGAAAGGGGAGTGAGACAAGGCGATAGCTTATCCCCACTTTAATTCATATTTATGGACGAAGTAATGAAAACATGTCGGAGACAAACAGGGAGATCAGTAGTAGGCATGAAGAATTTAAGACCGATTCAGTGCCAGGCCCTTACATACGCCGACAATGTAGTTCTCATAGCAGATATGGCTCAAAAGATTCAATTGGCAGTCAGAGAATGGAGTGATACCCTTAAAGAAAGAGGTATGAGAGTGAACAAATTGAAAAGTCAGGTAATGGTGGTGGGGAGGACAGAACAGGAGTTAGAGGCAATACATGTTGAATGCGAGGGTCAACCATTGAAACAGACCAACAACTTCCAGTATCTAGGTACAAATATTAATTGCACTGGCAAGCTGAGGGGAGAAGTATGGCATAGGACTTGGAAGGCTATACAGGCATACTATTTACTCAGCAGAGGTATTTTTGGGAAGGCTGAAGTGAGTAGAGAAGTTAAATCTAGAGTCTATGTCTCAATCATAGAGCCCACCCCTCTCTATGGAAGCGAAAGCTGGACCTTGAATAAAAACAAAAAAAGTCAGATAAATGCAGGAGAGATGAAGTGTCTGAGAAGAATAGTAGGCAAAACTAGAAGGGATAGAGTGAGGGATGACTGTATCATGGAGGAGCTGTAAGTTTAATCTATAGAGACAACTATAGAAGAGAGAACGCTCTCCTGGTATGTTCATCTTTTGAGAATGCCTCAAGAAAGAAAGCCTCGTCAATATATGGTGGCCAGGGCGCGAGGTAAAAGACCGATAGGAAGACCGCGAGTAAGTTGGGAGGAAAACATTTCACGGATTGCAGCAGCTAGAGGCAAGACCATGAATCAAATCAAGAGAATGGATAGGGACCAATGGAGGAGGTGGGTCCGAGGCAACATCCCAACGCCGTGAAAACAGCACAATGGGCGAAGAAGAAGAAGAGGAAGTTATCAACAACTAACAACTCCATCGAAAATTGGATATTAGAATTGATCCTCGATTGAACTGTGACAACTTTATGACCACAAACATCATATGTATTGCCGCCGAAACCATGAATCAATGATTTATGATGTGTGATTGGTAAATGCATTTTCAGACAAAGTCTTCTGTTGATGAAGTGACTTTGACTAATGGAGTCCACCAACACCTTAACATTCCTCAATACACCTCTTTTATCTCTCATATGCACAACACCTGTTGTTGAGAGAACAGTCGAGGGTGCTTCGCTGGGAGAAGTAGCACAACAACTGACTGATTTCTTTTCAATCACTTCAGTTTCCAAACTTGATGAAAATTTTGAGACATTCCCGAAATGTAACAGCGAATGATGATTCTCTTTGCATTGTTTACAATTCTTAGAGCTGCAGGCAAGTGAGCAAGCAGAAAACATTTGAGACAACAATCTTTATCCTTAACAAAACGATATTGATCAAATGGTGTTAACTTAAGGAATTTGCGACAGTCTTTTAACTGAAGATTTCTCAGTGAACATTTCAAACATTCTGAAACTTCAACTGGTTTGTTCAATGTGGAATTGGCTTGAGCTACCAGTACTTTAGGTTCAGCACCTAGTCTTACAATGGCCTTGGACGAATTTTCTTCATATGGCAAAGATTTTATTTACTTCTGAATGATGGCCTTGGACGAATTTTCTTCATATGGCAAAGATTTTATTTACTTCTGAATGAATGACAATGGATCTGTGGGTACATCCTTTTCATGGACTGTAGCTTCAAAAGCTTTATGTGGGATTGGATCAAGTGTTTGAAAACCCTGATACAAAAAATATGATGTCAGGGACGTCCTCACCTCATAATCGTTTCAAAGCTGTAATCGGATTCAAAATTCATCATCAAAACCAATCCCTCTCTCGACTCCAATTTCAAACAATTGAATTCAAAAATTTTCTTGAGATAAGCATTGGTTTGAGAGCGTGGATCATTATAATGATTCAACAGAGCATTCCAAATTATCTCATAATTGCTGGCAATAGGGGGCAGATGACATGCAACTCTTGCAGCCTCACCTGATAATTTAGATACAAGAATCTGTAACTTTTGCTGATCTGATAACGTTCTATCCTCATGTATCATGCATTTTAACATCTCCTAGAAAACGCACCAAAAACTTTGATCGCCTTTGAAAACAGGAAGCTCAATTTTCGGCAATAAGTTCAATAAATCATCCTGATTCGTGGGAGTGTGAATAGGTTTGGGTTGTGATCCATCTCTAAACTTGTTCAATTAAACAGCAACAGATTCGATATATTCATACATTTCTATAACTGTATTATTGAACTTTGGAGCATACTCAGCATCCAATTCAAGCTCCAATTCTTGAGTTGTCAATTTGACCGCTTCATACTCATTAACTGTTTTGAGAGTAGAATGTTGGAGAATCAGAAATTGTTCAGCAGCTTTTTTGTCTTCAATTAAACCCTTTGTGAGATCATAGGTGAGCTGAATACGTTGGAACAACTGTTCCAATTTTTCTCTTTCGAGCTTAATCGATTTTTCACTCATTTTGGGATAATGAATGATTCTCATTGATCATTCATAATTATAATGGAAAAAATTACAAACAATACAACAAATGCTAAGCTGAGAATTTGGTTTTAAAACAAACTAATAACAGTGACCTTTTTTTTATTGACCTATTTCCATTTATAATGCAATGAATGACAAAACAATATGACCGATGCAAGCTAAGCTGTTTTGATTGATAGATGAAATATCATCAACATTGAACAATGCATAGGCTTTGCTTGATAGTTGCATATAGTATGACAGCTCTGTATGAGATACAAGAGAAGTGAGCTCATCCCTCACTCCAAAACTACCTACTACTACAAACAACTGGAAACAAGCATCTACTATGCTTGCACAGAACAACAAAACATTTTCACGATTACAAAACAATGCAGAGTTACAATTTACTCTGTGTTACGATTAAAAATTGAAAATATATTGAAATGTGATAGCCAATGTTGTATTTTCATTGAGGAAACAAGTTGAACGAACTGGATCAAGTATCCAGCCCGGAGGAACAGAAATTATGTTACAAAAAAAACTATGAATCTATAGGCCTTTTGCCTCTGGTATTTTTGGGTTGGACTATATGATACGAGTGCACACATCCATTTATCTAATTCAGCACACCAGTATTTAGACCCAGGAAAACTAATAGGAAAAATCACTTACCCCAATCCAAACTATGACATAATGATATACTGATTTGTTACAAACAGGGTTTCAGGTGGTAAATTGTAATAAGAAATATGAAGGAGACAGATGAGTGAAAACAAATTGATATTATACTGTGATGGTGTGTAATCCGCTCTTGTGCTCCTTTGTCCTCAAACATTTGTACTGACTGGATATATATTTCACTCAAAGTATTTAAAACGATTTAGGGTGTTGGCTTTGACTCTCAATATATTTTCACAAACACAAACACAAACACAAGCACAAGTTATGGATCAATTACACAAAACAAATATATTTTATTCACAATAATAATAGGACGAATTTCCCACGATGGAATATTCAAAAAATAACAAATTAAACAAATAGGAGCTGCTAATTAAAGATCAACTATCCAACAAAAAACGATGATCTGTTGACAATGAGATCTGTTTTGCAACTGAGTTCAGCTCCAGGCTGCACATGCCTAGAGCAGAGGGGATGGCTCAAGTCATGGGAATGAAAACAATAACAGGACAAAATCTCTTCCTCAGCAATATGCAGCGGATAAAGGGAACTGAAATCACTATACAAAGAAACTAGCTTGAACAATGTCCTTCAGTGAGTTATCCCAAGGTTCAGACCTAGTGCAATCGAATTCCCATATCATAAACCTATTTTGTTCCAAATTTCCTGAGAATCATTGGAGCCGTTTTCTAGATCTGGTCACATAGAGATGAACATAGAAACATCTGAACATATTGAAACGTATCAAAATCTGATGGGTGAATAAAATCCCTATTTGAAAGAAATTTATAGGTCTAAAGTGGGATGATGGTCTAGTGTCGCCAAATGCGATAATGTTTTTGAAGACTTGATAATATCAGGTATCATGGCTAAATTAGAACAGCCGAATAGGAATAGAAATGATTTGCTACTTATATAATATTATATAAAGTATTGAAAATTTCTATTGATCAGCGACATAATGATTGATTGAGTCACATAACATAAAATCTAGCCAGACACCTTGGCAGAAATTTATTGTAACTAAATGGTATGCAACTAGAGGAACTAAAAAAGCACATGGCTGATTGTTATAAAGTGATTGTATAAACATTAGAAAATTGTATCGCATGTAAAAAATGTACTAAAAACCCAAAATAAGAATAAATTAATGTATTAAGGAAGTAGGAGGTTCGTAGGCGCATGTATGCTGTAACAAATTTGCATGAACCAATCAAATGGTAGTAATCAATGGGCGGCAATAGTGAGCTGATTCAAATGTATTTATATATATTTCTAAAAATGATAAGATTTTGTAAATGTTTACTGTTCAGTTCATGTATTGGATATGGCCCGAAGGCAGATGAAATATCAGATGTGTGACATAAGTGATAATTTAATAGATTGGCACGAACTATTTGAACCTTTAAATTGCATAGTAGCAAATTATTCAAATTTTATGTAAATTTGCAAGTCAGAAATGAAAATTGTGAAAAGAAAAGTAGAACTGCCCACTTGCCTGCCAACCACTACCATGGAATGCCACCAAAAATTTGTAGAGCACAATACCCTTCATTGTATATTTTAAAGACTTAAAGTTTTAATCTAATTATTAAATGTCCATAAGACTTTGTGATGCTGTTTTAAAGCAATAGTCATGCAAATATTTATTTAATTCCTTGGAAGAGACGACTTCGGCCACCAACAATCCAGGACTACCAGGAATTTCAGATCGTCACTGACAACTTATGAAAATTCAGCACGTGAGTGAAAAATAGTTGAAATAAAAATAGGGTGCCCTCAGTGCTTCTAATGAAATAAAATAAAAGCTAGCTCATCGGAGAGGTTTTAAATATTAAGAAATTAATACAAAAAACTTGTGCAAGTCTTAAAAGGGTATGAGAAATATTTTATTGAATAGGAATGAGTCAATTTATATATCAAAGTACATCAATCAAGAGAATATAAGTTCTAAGCTTGTAATGCTAACATTCACCCAATCATTGATTTTAATACATTTTGTAATAGTATAATGTAGCTCTGGTTCTTTGGATAAATTGATTTATCTAATTCCATCAGGTGCCGAATCTTGCACCCTGAGATGAATGTATTCATTATAGAGAAATTTATTGGAAACTATAGAAATTAATATATATTTAATTATTTATTTGTCAATTTATCATGCTCTGATTTGCGAAGTAATATGTGAAGTAGGATTATCCAAATCAACAAGCAACAGCAAGTTGATGTCAAAGCTACATGCAAATAAATGCATATGATCAATGAATTGAAAAGCACATGGTAAAGTTTCGTGCTATAGAACTGAAAAATAGTACTGTTCTGTGATATTTTATTTGATTTTGTTCTTGTTTCATTGTATATTTTTTTGTTGCTCTATATATTTTCTATATTGACCTGATTTTTTTAAAATTATTCATCTAATATATGTATCAAATTTTTTATGGTGTACCATTCATTTTTACTCCCCAATACCATAGAGTATAAATCTTATATATATATTTGTTAATAATCAGTATTAAATTATTGTGAGAGCTCCTGTATGAGCCTATTAAGATTTTTAACGAAATTGTATCCTAGAAAACCACAACCAGATTTTATAGTTTTTAATTCTCATGCTCTACCGATTGACACCAAGCCGAGGCGAATCGTCATTCATTATAAGAAATGACATCAGAGAAACATGTCGCATTCAATGTGGGACTGATGATGAGAACAGAGCTCATTCAATAATTATTGAGAGTAAATCAAGACTATATTGCTGTTAATGAGATTTGTCGTGGATGGATAATAGATATAAGAGTATATTGGGGAATGCAGGCAAGTAACAATACTACTGTTTGGGAAACAATAGCTTTAAACAAGAAGAAATTATTTTATAAAATTTTTATTATTATTGTGGAAAATATATTTTAGAGAGAGCAATATTATTTTATGGGCCTAAACTGCTGAAATTTGTCTAGTCATAAATATTTTATATATAAGCCGGTTGGAGAACAGTATAAGCCACAATTTGTAAGCTAGTCAGGAATCAACATTCCAATACTTGAGCGCTAGGGTATTATAAAAACTTAAGTAATAAATACCTTGATAAGTGTTATCCAAGCACATTGCACACAACTGTTTCACTGTAATTCCTCATTTGTGTCCTTACAAAATACCCTTTGCATATTATTCATCACTTTTTAATTGGCACTTGACACACATTAGCATAATGAACCACACTCCCGCAAACTCTGAAGTTTCATACATGTATGGCGGTTGTACAGACCCCACTTTGTCGACTCCCAGCACATCAACTCCCACCATGGTAGATGTCAATACGCCATGAGAAAGGGAACCAGGAAGTGTTGGGTCGATAGTTTTCAATCTACAAAGTCTGCAACCTCTGTCATCCACTCAGATCGACGCCGCTGACACACTGCTGAACCTGAGGATAGCAGAGATCAACGTCGAGGGGGGCGAGGAGCAGCCCGCAGATCCAGTATCCCTGGAGGCCGAGTCACATCTGACAAAACAAAGTATTTTTTCAGATACAGAGTTAGATCCATTTAAGAAGGTAATAATGGAGCAAACTAGTACTATGTTCACTATTATGCTACAGAATACAATTGATAATATGATGCAGGAAATTAAAAAAGAAAATACAGCAATTATAGAGGCAAATAAACAGTAGAGCAGGGCATGAAGGAGACAGCGGACGCCATACAATCAATAGAACGGAGGTTAGATGCTATCGATAGCAAAGTAGAGAATCATAGAGGAGAGTTAAAAGCAATGATAAATTTACAAAGTGAAAGTCAGGATAAAGCTACGGCAGGATTATCAGAGAGGTTAGATACAGTTACCTGTGAGCTAAATGAAAGGATAGATAGCCTAACCATACAAACCACCGCACCTATTCAAGAAATAGCAACCAGCATTAAAGCCAATTGCCAACAGGAAATCAAAAACAGATTACAGTTGCTAACCAAAACTTATCAACTATAGTTGATAAAAATACTAATAGTATCACAGCTATGAAAAATAAACAAACCAGCATGTACACACAACTGAACCAATTACAAAGTAATCTAAATCAGAACACAGAAACATGTAAAGCTTTAAACGGAACTCTGCAAATACAGAAATCCACTCTAATACAACTAAATCAAGAAGTAAATACTAATAAAATTGCAAGTAATAATCAATGGCAGATGGCATATGAGAAAATAACAGGATTAGAAAGTCATATCCAGCAACAACCTCATGGAATTCAAGCAGACGGCATTAATTCACACAGTATATTGCAGGGACTGAGTAAATTTGATAATAATGATTACCATTTGCAACCTCAACCATTCATTGACCAAATAAAATTAGTACAAACTCTTGCACCCACCTCTTGGAGTATGTGGCGACTTCGTTTGACCAGCTTACTAAGTGGCGAACCCCTGATGTTTTTTCGGAGTAGAGCCCATGACTTTACTTCATTGGAGGAGTTTATCGCTGTCTTCCTGGAACAGTATTGGAGCAGAAGTGAACAGTTGGATGTGCTATTGGATATTATATCATGCGATTTCAATCCCAATCAAGATGGTGCATATACCACTTTGGTCACTGCTCTACAGTTCAAGAATTCTTAGCTGAACGAGCCGATAAACAAGTCTGCTTTAGCGAGTATCATTTTAAAAAAGCTACCTTATCAAGTTAGAATGGCGCTTGCCACTCAACCAATAACTGATTGTAAACAATTAATAAATCATCTATATGGCATACAATCAGTGATGGCAATACCAAATCACCGGTCAGATCAAATGCATACATAGAATCAACATAATTCAAAAATTAATCAGTACACCAGCCAAGCTTATGTACCGGCTCTGTATGATCGCTCCCGATCTACTCCTCAATGATCATAAAAAAATTATAATTGGAATAACAGAAGTTTTCAAAATCGCCCAACAAATCATTACTTACAGCAAAATAATCGCAGAAATTATTATGATGGCCGTGATCGATTAAACACAAATAATGGTTATGCTCACAATAATTATAATAGAAATTATAAACTGCCACCACATCAGATAAGTACAAACTACACATTAGCGCATGCAACTAGATTAAACCAACAAAGAACACAGAACCCAACACCCGATAATCTACAACCAGACACAGAGAAGACTACAGCTAAAAAATCATGACTATATGATACCCCCGATACAATGTATACTAGTTCTGATGAAATAAGCAAAGAAAAGAAAGATACTTCAACATCATACACCACCTTCAGAAATGATTTACCGGAAATTCTGTTACAAGAACCAGTAAAGGAATGCAGGTTACCCGATACGCAGATGCAAGCATATATCGATATTGTAATATATGAAATGAAGGTTCAAGCATTAGTAGATAGTTGTTCACAATGTAGCCTTATACAAACAGATATATTTCAACGCCTAAAGGAAAAAACAAAATTAGCTACTCTACCGCTAACAAATGTATCAGGTATCAGTCCAGGACGGCAAATACATATAACTACCCAATGTTTACTGGAAATAGACCTCCAACAACAACAATTTGCTTATACATTCCTTGTATTACCTGTATCCGGTCCACACGTAATAATAGGCACAGATTTTCTCCAACATTTCCAAGCCTGTTTAAATTTCCAAACATTGAAATTTCACGCTTTTACCGAATCCGAATCACACGAAGTTATAGTACCACTTGATTTGAAAAAGAGCACTGAAGGAATTACAGAGATACACTTCGCTCATTACATGGAAGTCATGCCAAGGATGTGGAGTATCCACGAAATTGAGAATGCTATGGAGCATATCAGTAGATATAAAAGGCCGGTTCTGGGGCACAAGTGCCCCAGAACTGGCCTTTATCTCAAGGTCATCCAGGCGCCCCAAGGTCATCCAGGTCAACCACCCCAACCTCAAGGTCATCCAGGTTAACCACCCCTAACCTCAAGGTCATCCAGGTCAACCAGCCTAACCTCAAGGTCATCCAGGTCAACCACCCTAACCTCAAGGTCATCCAGGTCAACCACCCTAACCTCAAGGTCATCCAGGTCAATCAACCCAACCTCAAGGTCATCCAGGTCAACCACCCTAACCTCAAGGTCATCCAGGTCAACCACCCTAACCTCATGGTCATCCAAAGAAAAAAGAAAAAAAAATTAAAAAAAATAAAAAAAAAAAAAAAAAAAAAAAAATTAAAAAAAAATTAAAAAAAAATTAAAAAAAAAAAGTTAAAAACACATAAAATCGGGAATAAATGGGAAAAAAGGGAAAAAAAGGGAAAAAAATTCCCTCCGGATCCCAAACTGGGGTATAAAAGGAGTTGTTCTACAAGGAGTGGGACATTGTGTCTAGTGCAGTCGTGCCGTCAGTACATGTGTGTGTGCCACCAGTATGTGTGTGTGTTATTTCGGCGTATTGGTTTTGGATTACTTTCACCTTTATCAACATCAAGAATAAGTACCAATGCATTTTATAGTTATATATATTTATATTATATTCATGATTTAACAATTAAGTTCAAAAGAGTAGAATTTTGAAGTAGATGGTTTGAGACTGACAATTAAATTCTAAAATGACTCAAATTCGAAAATGACAAGTTTAATTATGAATTAGGTTCCAATACATAGAGTTAATGACATAGTCAAAAATGACTAGTGTAATTATGAATTAGGTTCCAATACATACAAGTTAAGAGTTTAATTGTGAATTAGGTTCTTTGAGTTGTTTGTTGTAATCCATCCTAACCTAGAAAACGTATAATCACACAATAGATCCTAGACCTCCATTCACATGGTTGTAATTCATCCTAACCTAAAAACCATATAATCACAAAGTAGATCCTAGACCCCCATTCACATTCCCCCATCACCACCCATCCCCATAAGTAGATTCTAGACCTCCATTCACATGGCTGTAATTCATCCTAACCTAGAAACCATATAATCACAAAGTAGATCCTAGACCCCCATTCACATTGTCAGCAAACAGCAAACTCTGTGGATGAGTTTGTTGTCCTGGAGGAGGCATTCAAATCCCGACTCACGACTCTATACTACAATAATGCATACAAGGATGAGCCTGCCAAAGATTTTCACACCTTTCTGATCAGTCTGATGGATAAAATTGTTCACATCATCAGTCAACAACTGCAGACACATGGAGCAATGAAGTTCAATCTAGTATTGGAGGCAACATATTTCCGCAGCACCCTTGATAAGACCTTCTTCGAACAAGAAGAGTTTCAGAATGTTGCCTTCAAAACTCCAAACTACACCATCTTCAGTATCATCAATCTTCCAGACATCATCAACCAAGCGTGCATGACCCTACTGGATGAGGAGTCGAAATTCGAAGGAAATTCCAGTGGATGGAGTCTGCTTATCATCAATGGATTGCTCATCAGAAGTAGACCTCAATCCATAACACCAGTCATCCAACCACAACCAGACATCTGACTGCCACCAGTCGCCCCACCATCGCCACCAGTCGTCCCACTATCGCCGCCAGTCGTCCCACCATCGCCACCAGTCGCCCCAGTATCGCCGCCAGTCATTCCACTATTGCCGCCAGTCGCCCCACTATCGCCACCAGTCGTTCCACTATCGCCACCAGTCGCCCCACTATCGCCGCCAGTCGCCCCACTATCCCCACCAGTCGCCCCACTATCGCCACCAGTCGCCCCACTATTGCCGCCAGTCGCTCCACTATCGCCACCAGTCGCCCCACTATCGTCACCAGTCATCCCACCATCGCCACCAGTCGCCCCACTATCGCCACCAGTCGCCCCACTATTGTCACCAGTCGGAAAAAGTATCATATTCTATATAATTTAAGTCTTTCATAAATCCTCTATGATGTAGTGGTTAGCAAGTCAGCTTCCCAAGTTGGAGGTTCCAAGCTCAAATCCAAGGTGGTAAAGGTAAGTATTAAAGGTCAGTATCAACAGAACCAGAGGATATTTTTTTTTTTTTTTTTTGTATGTAGTGGGTAGACTGGCCCACCACTACCAGTCACCCCGCCGCCAGTCGCCCGGCCGCCGCCGGTCGCCCCACCGGTCGCCCCACCAGTCTCCCGACCGCCGCCAGTCATCCGGCCGCCACCGACCGCTGCCGGCCGCCGCCGACCGCCGCCAGGCATCCCACCGGCCGAGGCCAAGACGGCTTCAATTTGGTAGTAGCCCTCATCACACCAATCAGTTAATATCGAATGTATTACCATTTGTAATATGTTAATAAAGAAATAAACCATCATTGGCTGATCCACTGTCTAAAACAGCTCTCATGTAATGATGTAAACATGTATGAAATAAACCTCATTTTATGTGTTAACCATTGATTGAGAGTTTCATTAATTCATATAGGTTGAAAATCACCTCACTTTACTATAGGTGACCCCACTCCACCTCCCTCTATCACATGACCAATGGCCGCCAGCATTAAGGACTCTAGCTCAAGATGCTCATGCACGACCTGTCACTCTTAACTGATCAGTCACTGTTCAGTCACTGTTCAGTTATTGATCAGTCACTGAACAGTCACTGATCAGTCTGATCAGTCACTGTACAGTCACTGATCAGTCACTGATCAGTCACTGATCAGTCACTGTTCACTTACAGCATGCTGCAATGAGCTTAGACATAGTTGGTAAAGTATACATAGTATAGGAGCTAGAAGAAGGCTAGAATTGCTCATTATTGCAATCAAACAGGTATATTGTAGGAACAATAGTTAAGAGTACAAGGCACATCCTGCACTATCAACTCCTATAGTAAATTTCTATTGGAAACATTTATAGATAGTCATATAGTGCAGGGTGTGAGATGCATCTTGAGACTAGTGCTTGGTTAAAGCTGTTTCTTATATATACTAAATCAACTGGTGGTGAAATAAAAACAAATGTTGGATAATAATAATCATATAATTGGATATGAAACATGGGATATAGAAATACAGAATAAAATATATAGTGCGAATATAGAATGATATAGACATACAGAATAATTGGATATGAAACATGGAATATAGAATAAAATACAGTGCAAATAAAGTCCCGGTGGGGATGCTGCCAGTGGTTGGATGGCTGGCAGTGGAGATGCTGCCGGTGATTGGATGGCTGGCGGTGGAGATGCTGCTGGTGGGGATGCTGGTGGTGGAGAAGCGACCGGTGCATCCAGTCGCCTCAACCACTCCTTCAAACCAATACTATTAATCTCAGCTAGCTGTAAAGAAAGAAAAATACTATGGATTAAACAGTAATAGAATACATTCCAATTTTACATTTCAAAGTATGCAAAAATGAATTGAACCTTGTAGAGTTGGTAAGACAAATTAATATTCAGTACTAGCATATGGTTTTGGAATGGTGGGGTGGGCTTGAATATATAGACCGGAACCGCATTCCTCCTTGTAAGGTCTCTGAAGTGAAATTTTGAAACATGTTAATCATCCACCAAGAGGAGAATTGGTGCATAATGATAACGTTTAAGGTTGTCTCACAGTAAGCTTGTATATCCTTATCTATAAACGTTGCTACATTGTGCTGTGAGATGAGTGAAAACTATGACAAGAAATGACAAACTTTGATATACCAATTTTCAATGAACTTTCATTGGAGATATATCCTATTAAAGCATTACCATAATGTTTTTCAGTTTGATTGGTTCTATGTTAAGAATGTAAGATTTGGTGAGAATGATTTAATTTATATAAATATATATTCAGAAGACAACTTTGAATTCATTATTATTCTTCTAAAAGAATATTCAACTGAGCTGAATACACACACACAACATAAAGAGTTTTAAAAGGAAAAGATGGAATTTGAATGTTACTGCTGGATATGTATTGAAAGAATGGTAAAATCTCATCCTAGTTGTCAAGTACATCTAGAATTTATGATGGTAAGAAGTTCGTTTCACTTAAATCTAGCAGAAGTTCGTTTCACTTAAATCTGTCACTAGATTGCCTCTCTCTCTCACACATATCTCTCTCTCTGCTATAAATCAACATCAAATAGGCCGTGACTAGATGTAATTGAGAATGACTGAATGTAATTAGGTATGACTATATTAACTAGAGCATGACTAGAGAGAGAGTATCAAATCCATACTTCTCATCTACTAATAATGAAGTATGTATAGATAAATATGAATATTTATACATAAATATTGAATACTTATGATGAAGTGAATATAGATAGAGGAAAAGTTCTCATAGAGTACATACCGCTTCATCATCAATGTTAACCAATTCAGGAGTTCTTCCAACTCTAAGTATAGTGACATCACTACTGAGTGTGTGAGAGCTTCTAACACATTGAAGAATATTTATCTCCCCAACATGCAAAAAAAAAAAACGGGATTGTGTAGGATATTTCCTTATGGATAAGCCGACTTTATCGTTAGGAGACGATATGTATATTTCCAATGAGAAAAGTATATGAATAATAAGTTTGCGAGTAAAGCTGTTTATGGTTTCCTGTTCTAAAAATTGCTCCACTTCTTGACCGCATATCCTTTCGATTCAATGATTAGGAAAAACATCCTATTAACTCATTCACACAAAACAATGTTTCCTCTATTCCTTCCACTCTAATAAAAATAAAAGCAGGATATATGTGGTGTGAATCATTTCCCGCGAACTCTATTCTTAGTCCAGGTGTGAATTTGTTCTATTATGAAGTGTTTATTCCTTCCACTCTTATCAATATTGAAACAGGATATGCGGTGCAAATTATCTAGTTCTATAAAAACTTATTACTTCACTTCGCTAAAAGCAATCTACTGCTGATAGTCTCACATTCCATGTATCAAATTCTAAAGTCGCATGAAGTTGTAGGAAGGATTACCGGCAACCCTTGGCTGCATTACTGTTATAACTCACACATTGAATGCGGAAAGCTTAATTGAGAGATCCATACATAGTGAAACATTATTGGAAATGCCAATTTTGTATTAAATTAGAGCTCTATATGATTTCATTATAATAACTACCGATTGCATTAATTTGATGTCGGGGTGATAGAATGAGAAAAGTAGAAATTCAAGTTGTAATATAACTTGAAAGATATTGATTAAAGTGGAATTGTCTGTCATATCAGCTCCATTCTTGAATGAAAATCGTCGGCCTTATACTGAAATGAAATTGAATAATCCAATATTAACTTAATATACTCACTGTTCTCTGTACGGCTTCTGAAATTATTAAAATGGAATAGAAGTTATCAAGTACCTTTTTTTTTTTTTTTTGTATTCTCCCATTCATCGATTCTGATGGAAATTCCCAAATCATGAACCTGAAATTCAGATTCATCCCAGTTCTGAATTGAAACCTAAAAATAAATTTTAATTCATAACATCATATAATATCATAACTCACTAATACTTTACTTTGTTAGCACTATATGACTATCCATAAATGTTTCCAATAGAAATTTACTATAGGAGTTGATAGTGCAGGATGTGCCTTGTACTCTTAACTATTGTTCCTACAATATACCTGTTTGATTACAATAATGACAAATTCTACCCTTCTTATAACTCCTATACTATGTATACCGTGGGAACAATAGTTGATATATTTTACAGTTTGAAAACCTGGAAGCATTGTATGTGTCAAACTATTGGATAGAGGAAGAAGTTGAGAACCCCAACATAGATTTGAATTATGAAATTAGAATCAAGCTAGATGTTCTAGAGCATAACCCCAGTAGGAATAAGGAAAGAGTTATTTTCTGTATCTGATTGCCTTGACCACATCATCAGCTGACTTGCTTTTAATTGGTATAGCAAAGGCGAACTTACTAAGACAATTGATAATAGTAATTATGTATCTATAACCTTTGTTCTGTTGAGCATATGGTATCATCTCAACAAGGTCAGCTTGATAGAGGTCATAAAGAACTTTGACTGTAACCTTTCTTGTTGGGAAGTTCCAACAAGCTTGCTTGTGCAGCTCTTGTGCTAATACTGTCTTATCCATACTGGATATATGAATTTGAAGTAATCGTTAGAGCAGTTTTCGAGAAAACTGTGAAAAAAAGGATTTTTAGTCATTATCTGCCATTTTTCTCAAGAATATTACGGAGCTCCTGAATTTTCCCAGAAATGAAACTTATGCCATTTGATAGGGCTTAAAAATAGCTCTCCATGGTATAAATTTGAAGAAAATCGTTGGAGCCGTTTTCGAGAAAACCGTGAAAAACATGGTTTTTTAGTATTTTCCGCCATTTTTCTCAAATATTACGGAGCTCCTGAAATTTTCTCAGAAATGAGACTCTGCTAGTTGATAGGGCTTATAATAGCTATCCATGATATAAATTTGAAGAAAATCGTTAGAGCCATTTTCGAGAAAAACGTGAAAAACATGGTCTTTTAGTAATTATCCGCCATTTTTTCTGCCATATTGAATTGAATTTTATTGAATTTCTTATTGTCGGGTCCTCATGGTATAGGGACCTTAAGTTTAAAATTCAAGTCGATCGGTTATTAGGAATGGAGTTATCGTGTTCACAGACATACACACACACACACATACACACATACACACACACAGACCAATACCCAAAATCATGTTTTTGGACTCAGGGACCTTGAAACGTATAGAAAACTTGAAATTGTGGTACCTTAATTTTTTTTGGAAAGCAATACTTTCCTTACCTATGGTAGTAGGGCAGGAAAGTAAAATCTGGTGTGGTACACTCACACAACTTTCCTTGCTCATATTCAAAACTACGATCAGACTTTTGTATATGTGTATATTATTTGTTTTCAGAGTACTTTTTCCTTTGTGTAAATTGTGAAATTCATGATTTTTTAGTCGTCATTTTTTTAAAGTCGTCAAAAACAGCTGTTCTACAGATGAATATCTCGACTATGTGTTTTTTTATGAACTGCTCTACCTACCTACCTCATGCACGAGAAGAGGTTACAAGTCCATTTCTCAAGGATGGGGTGGACCCCCATTAGTTTCCCAGAAAGGAGACTCATGCCAGTTAATAGAGCTGATAAATAACTATACGAGTATGAATTTGAAAAAAATCGGTCAAGTTATTTGAAAAAATCGTGAAAAACATGGTTTTTTTGTAATATCCGCCATTTTTGTCAAGATATTACGGAGCTCCTGCAATTTTCCAAGGAAAAAACTCATGTCATTTGATAGGACTTATGAATAGCTACCCATGGCTTGAATTTGAAGAAAATCGTTAAAGCCGTTTTCGAGAAAACCGTGAAAAACCTGGTTTTTGTCATTATCCGCCATTTTTCTCAAGAATATTACGGAGCTCATGGAATTTTCCCAGAAATGAGACTCATGCCAGTTGATAGTGCTTATGAATATCTATCCATGGTATGAATTTGAAGTAAATCGTTAGAGCAGTTTTCGAGAAAACGGTGAAAAACATGGATTTTTAGTCATTATCCGCCATTTTTCTCAAGAATATTACGGAGCTCCTGAAATTTTCCCAGAATGAAACTTATGCCATTTGATAGGGCTTAAAATAGCTCTCCATGGTATAAATTTGAAGAAAATCGTTGGAGCCGTTTTCGAGAAAACCGTGAAAAACATGGTTTTTTAGTCATTTCCACCATTTTCTCAAGAATATTACGGAGCTCCTGAAATTTTCCCAGAAATGAGACTCATGCTAGTTGATAGGGCTTATAAATAGCTATCCATGATATAATTTGAAGAAAATCGTTAGAGCCATTTTCGAGAAAAACGTGAAAAACATAGTTTTTTAGTAATTATCCGCCATTTTTCTGCCATATTGAATTGAATTTTATTGAATTTCTTATTGTCGGGTCCTCATGTATAGGGACCTTAGTTTAAAATTTCAAGTCGATCGGTTAATTAGGAATGGAGTTATCGTGTTCACAGACATACACACACACACACATAACACATACACACACACAGACCAATACCCAAAATCATGTTTTTGGACTCAGGGACCTTGAAACGTATAGAAAACTTGAAATTGTGGTACCTTAATTTTTTTTGGAAAGCATACTTTCCTACCTATGGTAGTAGGGCAAGGAAAGTAAAAAACGGGATTGTGTAGGATATTTCCTTATGGATAAGCCGACTTTATCGTTAGAGACGATATGTATATTTCCAATGAGAAAAGTATATGATAATAAGTTTGCGAGTAAAGCTGTTTATGGTTTCCTGTTCTAAAAATTGCTCCACTTCTTGACCGCATATCCTCTCGATTCAATGAT
Source organism: Nilaparvata lugens (assembly GCF_014356525.2). Classification (NCBI taxonomy): domain Eukaryota; kingdom Metazoa; phylum Arthropoda; class Insecta; order Hemiptera; family Delphacidae; genus Nilaparvata; species Nilaparvata lugens. Next base: position 36,169,139 of record NC_052508.1, on the reverse strand, counting down.
TAGGAAAAACATCCTATTAACTCATTCACACAAAACAATGTTTCCTCTATTCCTTCCACTCTAATAAAAATAAAAGCAGGATATATGTGGTGTGAATCATTTCCCGCGAACTCTATTCTTAGTCCAGGTGTGAATTTGTTCTATTATGAAGTGTTTATTCCTTCCACTCTTATCAATATTGAAACAGGATATGCGGTGCAAATTATCTAGTTCTATAAAAACTTATTACTTCACTTCACTAAGCATCTACTGCTGATAGTCTCACATTCCATGTATCAAATTCTAAAGTTGCATGAAGTTGTAGGGGATTACCGCAACCCTTGGCTGCATTCTGTTATAACTCACACATTGAATGCGGAAAGCTTAATTGAGAGATCCATACATAGTGAAACATTATTGGAAATGCCAATTTTTATTAAATTAGAGCTCTATATGATTTCATTATAATAACTACTGATTGCATTAATTTGATGTCGGGGTGATAGAATGAGAAAAGTAGAAATCAAGTTGTAATATAACTTGAAAGATATTGATTAAAGTGGAATTGTCTGTCATATCAGCTCCATTCTTGAATGAAAATCGTCTGCCTTATACTGAATGAAATTGAATAATCCAATATTAACTTAATATACTCACTGTTCTCTGTACGGCTTCTGAAATTATTAAAATGGAATAGAAGTTATCAAGTACCTTTTTTTTTTTTTTGTATTCTCCCATTCATCGATTCTGATGGAAATTCCCAAATCATGAACCTGAAATTCAGATTCATCCCAGTTCTGAATTGAAACCTAAAAATAAATTTTAATTCATAACATCATATAATATCATAACTCACTAATACTTTACTTTGTTAGCACTATATGACTATTTATAAATGTTTCCAATAGAAATTTACTACAGGAGTTGATAGTGCAGGATGTGCCTTGTACTCTTATTGTTCCTACAATATACCTGTTTGATTACAATAATGACAAACTCTACCCTTCTTATAACTCCTATACTATGTATACCGTGGGAACAATAGTTGATATATTTTACAGTTTGAAAACCTGGAAGCATTGTATGTGTCAAACTATTGGATAGAGGAAGAAGTTGAGAACCCCAACATAGATTTGAATTATGAAATTAGAATCAAGCTAGATGTTCTAGAGCATAACCCCAGTAGGAATAAGGAAAGAGTTATTTTCTGTATCTGATTGCCTTGACCACATCATCAGCTGACTTGCTTTTAATTGGTATAGCAAAGGCGAACTTACTAAGACAATTGATAATAGTAATTATGTATCTATAACCTTTGTTCTGTTGAGCATATGGTATCATCTCAACAAGGTCAGCTTGATAGAGGTCATGAAGAACTTTGACTGTAACCTTTCTTGTTGGGAAGTTCCAACAAGCTTGCTTGTGCAGCTCTTGTGCTAATACTGTCTTATCCATACTGGATATATGAACTTGCTAATTAGCATTTATATAGGCATCAGGCTGTTGAGCTCAACCATCATGAACTTCCTACATGGTATGATAAAGACAAGTTTATCATAGAAGGATGCTTCCTATTGTATTTACTATACCTTAAATGTCTAAGAGTGCTTACTCTAGAAGTTGAAGGGTGTATGGAATAAGATGTACAACATATTTCTCTTGAAATAACACACTCTCTCTTTTATTGATACATAGCATAATATATAAACTGAGCATTCATATGAATAATAAGATTATTTACATTACAATTCAATAGATTCAGTCCAATATATCGAGAACTATCCAGTGATATAATTCACCCAATCTATCACTTTTTTCGCAGAATCCTCTGCTGAATGAGAATTTCAAGATGGCTGCTCCCTCACATAGGTCGGTATAGCTTGACACTTCGGCATCATGAAAGATGGATTTTAGTGTCTCTAGAAAGTTTTGAGCTGTTCCAAACGGTTCTGGTAGGTCCTTATCTCCAAACTTCAGAAATGGTTGTACAATCCATTGGTTGCTGGTTACTAGTAGGCAGTCTCTGCACTCACACATATCTGCTTGCTCCACTACAGGCTGATGTTGGCAGTGGTAGTGGTAACAGCAGGAGTACTAACTGGAGTAGTAGCTTGAGTTCTAGTTGTAGCTGATGCTAGTTCTTTACAGCACGGTGCACAGACCTCAACTGTTGATGACCGCTTCCAAAAAGTCTTGTGATGTGAATGTAGGGCGAAGACATGTGCACAGTGGATTTGTTGACACTTCCTGGCATGAGGTATGACGTCACTTTTCAAGCAATTTTCTCAGAATGCTGTACTGGGATGCATCACCATCTATTTTATAGTCATCATTTGATAAGGGACGTGACCGTTTAGCAGGGATAGTACTGCTTCCTGACTCATTGACTTTATCAATGAGCTCATCATGTGATGAGGAATGTAGCCGTTTAGCTGTTGTAGTACTGCTAGCTGCCTGAACCTTAGGAATTTCTTGAGAGTCAATCATCTCTTCCTCCTCATCCTCCTCCTCCTCCTCCTCATCCTCCTCATCAATGTGTGCTAGAGTGGGGATCTTGTAATGTCCATGTGCAAGAGTTGTAATTCCATCATCTTGAATATACCTCTTCTCATCAGCTTTGCTCAGTGCCTTCTTTCTCATGACTTGGGTCATGATCTGATGTTTCCTAGTACCAAACATCACTTGTTCCCCTATAGATATCCTCATCACCATATAGACAATCTAGATAGTCTTGGAAGCCTATGTAATGTTCAGCATCTGGATGCATTTTTGAGAGTTCTCGCCCAAGTATTGGTCTCCTCACTCCTTTACCTTCCTTTATCATTCCACTTGTCAGCTGATTTGGATCACTATTGTAACACCTACAGGCATATAGCTTTGATCGCAGGCCTACATACTCAAGTGACGCTCGGCCAGCATATTCATCTTTAAACTTGCCAAGCACCATTTTGTTTGCATCTGAGTAGCATGGGTGGTCTGCAGGGTACTCTGAGGTGTCAAAGGTATCTCTAAGCTGCTGGTTGTTGATGATGTCGTTGTACATGTCCTCTGTCTTGACAAGGTAGAATAAGCTATCTTGATATAGGAGTTGAAGATTGTCCTTGTAGATGGGCTTCATGATGTTATAATGGAATTCATACATGAGGGTTTTGCTGATGTCAAGCACTGTCAAATCAATGTAGATAGGTTTGTTCAGCTCCACTTTCTCTTTATGCATTGTAACAGCACAGATATTCTCGCCAAAGATGATGTGGTCCTTGTACACTGGTCGAGCAATCAGTTTCTTCAATCGCTTCTCATCATTCACTAGCTCCATACTCACCCTTTTTCGCACATTCTCCATCGTCTTACCAAACACAGCATTGTTCATGAGTTTGAAGAAATTTTTCTCAAACTTATTCTTCGACTGCTGTCGAAGTCTGGTGTTTAGCATGATGTAGGGTGCTAGGAAGTCCTCCTGCTCAAACCGCACACCTCGATGAACTTCAGTGATTTCCAATCCATGCTGTACTGCTTGCTTGAGGGTGCGGTAATGACATACATATCGTTCACGGTTGCTTAGAGCTGTCATGAGTCGTACATGATTAGATTTGAGAGTTTTTTGGTTCTCTGCCAGGAATGGGAAGTCATTGTGCTCATCATGCAATTCGGAAGGGTACTCAATGTCCACCTCCAAGATGTAGCCAATCTTTTAAACATCTCCAACACCCTCAATACCTCTGCTCACCCCCTCCAGCTCATCTTTCTCCATCCACTGGAATTTCCGGCATGAAAGTGGTTGGCACATATTGCCCAGCCATACAGGTTGTTTGCATCTGTGTACAAGAGATATGATGTAGGCTTCTCGGGGTCAATAGGCGCTCCTGTGTAGGCATTGTTGGCTACAGCATGATGGTGTATACAATTTGTTATTCCTCCTCTGATACCTCGCTTGATAAACATGTACATGTCATAGTCAGTAAGGAGCTCAAGCTCGACTTTAGTATATTTCAGCATGACATCAAAGGAAAAGCCTGGAGATGTAAAGTAGTGAGCACAATCCAAATCATAAGTCTTCATGCATACATCGCGGAAGCTCTCAAAGACATCAGCCAACAGGAGAACATCTGTTTTCAAGTATAGGTCACTGTATTCTCCCAGAGTTCTACAACTGAATTGGTTCCACACAGTTTGAGCATGTTCATAATCATCACTGCTGACACTCCTATCAACCAGCTTGCTGAAAAATGCCTTTTTGGGTGGTAGCAATGTTTCTTCGAGTCTCTGCCATGAATCGCAGTAGTTGTATAGAAACACTCATTTCCTTGAGACAAGGCTCAATTTGTTTCCAAACACCTTGGCAGTATGTGGCAGCACTTTGGACAAGTCTTCTGGATTCGATGCTGATTTGAATAGGTTGGTGACCAGATTGTCTAAACTATCAGGTGTAAACCTGAATGTATCGATGAATCGAAGGTGCATTTTTGAAGATATTTGTTTGGTGAATGATATATACTTTTCCGATGAGTTTGGGATGACAGACAGCCGATCCTTATCTCTACCCAGCTCTGGAATAATGAGGTGTGTATCGTAGTTTGAAGAGTTGTGGAGAAACACTGGTATGAATGATTGTCACTCTCGCTGCAGGTTGCATTTACAGCATAATGCATTCCGGTAGATACCAGTTACATGACAATGGTCATACACCTCATCTTTATTGAACCATTCATTGAAGGCCTCACAGAAATCAGCTGCATTATGTCGTTCTTTCTCTCTTTTGGTTAGTGGGAGCAACTTGATATTCCTGCAGTCAATTGCCTCATCTAAATCTTTTGCATACATGGTGAGGGTCTTCATGAAATGTTTGGCGGCATCAGGACCCCTGTAGACAATCGGCTCATGAGGGATTGGGTTAGTGATTGTCAGCCAGGAATCTTCCAAATATGGGTCCCGCACAAAGTATAGGCAGTAACTCATTGCCCGATGATACTGGATAACTTTGGTAGCTTCACCAATCCGTTGTTCATTGTTTTCATCAGGTTTCTCCAGGATGCACTCAAAATCAGCGTATGCTACAACAGGTACTCTATACTTTTGCACATGTTTCTCAAACTTCAAGGTTGGAGGTTTACCATCTTTTCCAACCTGTGGCATGATGATTCTTGCTGTATTATTGCTAGCACAATACTCCTCATGCTCAGCCATCCTGTGTTCTCCATCTCTGTTCTGGGTGTAATGGGTGAAACATCGTCTGCAGATGATAATTTTATGCTGATGTTTTGTGAGTTGGGATCCCACAAGTCTTTCAAAATTTTTAATATAGCAGTAGTGGCTATTTGATTTATATTCATTATCATCCTCAAGGGTGCTGTTTTCATCATCATCCTTACTCTCACAGAGGAGGAGAAGATCAAAGTGATCTGCCTTCATTGCATTTCCAACTCTTCTTGGAAATATAACATTCTTCTCATCCACACCATAAATATTAACTGATACCTCCGTATCTCCGTATACCTCTGGATTATCTTTCTAAAATATATCGATTTGGTTGATGGTAGTGGGAAATCCAATGCCTGAAAAGTTGTATCTCTCTTCCAATTGATGGTATCGGTTGTTGACTCGTTCAGGATTACTGCCTTGTACATGTTTGGCGAGGATAGCCCATTTGAAACATTGCTGGTCCTTGTTTATAGGATTGATGATTGCCTTTCGTGCTGATAGAAGAGGTGGAAGACTGATGTAGGATGATCCACGCAGGGGAGTATGTTTGCTAATTCTGATGAGCAATCCATCGATGATAAGCAGACTCCATCCACTGGAATTTCCTTCGAATTTCGACTCCTCATCCAGTAGGGTCATGCACGCTTGGTTGATGATGTCTGGAAGATTTATGATACTGAAGATGGTGTAGTTTGAAGTTTTGAAGGCGACATTCTGAAACTCTTCTTGTTCGAAGAAGGTCTTATCAAGGGTGCTGCGGAAATATGTTGCCTCCAATACTAGATTGAACTTCATTGCTCCATGTGTCTGCAGTTGTTGACTGATGATGTGAACAATTTTATCCTTCAGACTGCTCAGAAAGGTGTGGAAATCTTTGGCAGGCTCATCCTTGTATGTATTATTGTAGTATAGAGTTGTGAGTTGGGATTTGAATGCCTCCTCCAGGACAACAAACTCGTCCACAGAGTTTGCTGTTTGCTGACATCGTACAGCTTTGCTCATCTGGAACAATGCAGAACAATATTGTATTAGTATGGTATGCAGTATTCAACTCTATATATATCACTATCAACAGATGTGGGGGATGAAGGCAGTGAATCAGTATCTAGGATCGTGGGTCGGGGGATGGAGGTTCATAGGTGTTTATGTTCTAGGGATGATGGTCCGGAGCTGTATGGTGGGGTGGGGTGGGGTGGGGATGGAGGAATGTGAATGGGGGTCTAGGATCTACTTTGTGATTATACGGTTTTTAGGTTAGGATGAATTACAACCATGTGAATGGAGGTCTAGGATCTACTTATGGGGATGGGTGAGGATGGTGGAATGTGAATGGGGGTCTAGGATCTACTTTGTGATCATATGGTTTTTAGGTTAGGATGAATTACAGCCATGTGAATGGAGGTCTAGGATCTACTTATGGGGATGGGTGGGGATGGGGGAATGTGAATGGGGGTCTAGGATCTACTTTGTGATTATACGTTTTTTAGGTTAGGATGAATTACAACCATGTGAATGGAGGTCTAGGATCTACTTTGTGATTATACGTTTTTTAGGTTAGGATGGATTTCAACCACCAACTCAAAGAACCTAATTCACAATTAAACTCTTAACTTGTATGTATTGGAACCTAATTCATAATTACACTAGTCATTTTTGACTATGTCATTTACTCTATGTATTGGAACCTAATTCATAATTAAACTTGTCATTTTAGAATTTAATCGTCAGTCTCAAACCATCTACCATCTCAGTCTCACCTTCAAAATTCTACTCTTTTGAACTTAATTGTTAAATAATGAATATAATATAAATATATATAACTATGAAATGCATTGGTACTTACTCTTGATGTTGATAAAGATGAAAGTAATCCAAAACCAATACGCCGAAATCACACACACATACTGGTGGCACACACACATGTACTGATGGCATGACTGCACTAGACACAATGTCCCACTCCTTGTAGAACAACTCCTTTTATACCCCAGTTCGGGATCCGGAGGGAATTTTTTTCCCCCTTTTTCCCTTTTTTCCCTTTTTTCCAATTTATTCCTGATTTTATGTGTTTTCAATTTTTTTTTTTTTTTTTCAATTTTTTTTTTATTTTTTTTTATTTTTTTTTTTTTTTAATTTTTTTTTTATTTTTTTTTTAATTTTTTTTAATTTTTTTTTTAATTTTTTTTTTATTTATTTTTTTTTATAAATTTTTTTTTTAATTTTTTTTAATTTTTTTTAATTTTTTTTTTATTTTTTTTTTTTTTTGATGACCTTGAGGTTAGGGTGGTTGACCTGGATGACCTTGAGGTTAGGGTGGTTGACCTGGATGACCTTGAGGTTAGGGTGGTTGACCTGGATGACCTTGAGGTTGGGGTGGTTGACCTGGATGACCTTGAGGTTATGGTGGTTGACCTGGATGACCTTGACGTTGGGGTGGTTGACCTGGATGACCTCGAGGTTAGGGTGGTTAACCTGGATGACCTTGAGGTTAGGGTGGTTGACCTGGATGACCTTGGGGTTAGGGTGGTTGACCTGGATGACCTTGAGGTTAGGGAGGTTGACCTGGATGACCTTGAGGTTAGGGGTTGTCAACCTGGATGACCTTGAGGTTGGGGTGGTTGACCTGGATGACCTTGGGGCGCCTGGATGACCTTGAGATAAAGGCCGTTTATATCTACTCATATCGAGGTACTGAGTCTAACAACTGAGAACCAAGTAGCTAGGAGCAGACTCTAGTACCAGAGAACTATTAGAGATTTTAATAAATAAAATCCATCAGCATACTGATTGGCATCCTGACATTAGGAATGAAATAATTCAAGTGTTCCGCAAAAATGCAGACGTTTCTTCTGAGCAACCCGGACTAGCTACTCACTTCAAGTGTTCATTCAAAGTCAAACCATATGACACGTATTACCGCAAATCATACCTCATACCTTCCACCTATCAATCAGCCTCCATAGCAGAAATCAATCGCATGAAACAATTAGGAATCATAGAAGAATCAACAGCACCCTATAGCTTGCCGATTGTGTGTGTAGCAAAGAAGGATGGAACAGTAAGACTATGTCTAGATGCCCGCGCTTTGAACCGCATACTGGATGACGACTGAGAAGGACCCGACCAGATTGAACAGGTGTCTGAATATGGTGTCTGAGACAGGCGCTAGGAGACGATATCGGAGACTATTGCACGTTATATGTGGATGATGGATTGATAGCCTCACAAAATATACGTGTGCATTAGTAGACAGACAACGCCGATACCGCGAGATTTTTTCATGACTTTTACCCCCCTCCCACCGCCCACCGCACCCATCCCACCTTCCCCCCTTCGCCCCGCACCCATTCTACCTCCCCCGCTCCTGCCGCACCTCTCCCGCCCCCCTCAACCGCCCCCTTAGAAGAACCTCTCTCTCACTCTCTCTCTCTCTCTCTAGAAGAAGAGGAAGAAGAAGGAGAAGAAGAAGAAGGAGAAGAGGAAGGAGAAGAAGAAGGAGAAGAAGAAGGTGAAGAAGAAGGAGAGGAAGATGATACTCTCTCTCTCTCTTGTCATGCTCTAGTTAATATAGTCATGGCTAATTACATTCAGTCATGCTCAATTACATTTAGTCATGGTCTATTTGATGATTAATAGTAGAGAGAGAGATATGTGTGAGAGAGAGAGGCAATCTACTGACAGATTCAAGTGAAACGAATTTCTGTCAAATTTAACTGAAACATGTTCTTGACAACGGGTTGTACACACAACGAACGTTATATTTTTAATGTTTCCTCAATCATAACTAATTCATAGAATGAAGTTGTATATCCAAATACACATGTATCTTTGAACTCTCTAGAGAGCGAACTATGATCTTTTACATTTTTTATTGGCAATGTCATATAAGCATTTCCAGAGATCATTAGAATTATTAACAATAGCTAATGATTCATCATTATTTGAACAACCATAATGGAAATGACCGGTTTCTAATGCATCCAATAATTCAAAAATTTCAGATAGAATTGGAAAGTGAAGATTTTCTGTTTTTGTTAATGCAAGATCACTCACCTCATCACCCGTTGAAAATTTAATATTCTTTGCAATTAGATCAAATTCATTGAATGAAATTGTCATCAAGAGACGAGATAGTTTCTTGAACTTTGAAAAGCTATAACAATCAACCATATTTTCCAGTTGAGTGTATGTACAGGTGAAACGTGATAAGAAACTACTTGTATCTGCACACTTATAGCATTGAGCTTCAACGCATGTGAGATCTTTTCAGCTCAACTAACAAAGCAATACTGAACGATTAAACCTAGACATTGCAGGTACAATGAAAACAATCGAGTATACACTAGAAATTTATTTACACAATTCACTACAATTGTTCATCACTTCCTCTTCAATTTTTATTAGTTTACTAACAGACAGTTTATGGGGTCTGTAATAGCATAGATAATCATTTATATCGTTCAAATTCACTGTGTTTAAGAAAATGTCTTTTAGTTGTTTCACCAAATGATGATTTTCATGAGTTGAATGTTTAATTGCAATTTCACAGGCATCATACCAATCAATACACTGTTCTAACCTCATTTCCAATTCACTATCAGCTTGCATCCACTTGCACGGGTCCATGATGAGCAAATGAAGAAACTATACATATGTCGGTACTAATATAGAGAAATTAAACGGTTCCTGCGCCTTCCCTCCAATGCAACATACACGAGCAGTATGATATTTCAATGCTTGCTTACAATAAACACATTGATATTCTTGTCCGTTATAGAAAAAGCCATATCTTGCAAAGTTTTTCTTTTCTGTATTTGAATAGAATTGACATTTTTTCATGCTAAGCATTCTATTGTTTTCACACATGAAATTTGGAGATGAGTCCATATTTTTCATTATCAAATTATTGTAATGAACCGCTGCGAATAGCGCACATCGACAGTGCGGATTGCGATGATGAATTTCACAGGCATTATAACACCAAGAACTTGTAAAGTAGTTAAAATTTGGTTTCTCAATTTCATCCGGTAAACAACATACGTTTTTGTGTAACCTTCTAAGAAACTTAGCTTTCTCTGTACCTTTTGTGTAGATTTTATCATATCCTTCAAGATAAGATATCAATAATTCGTCTGTATAAATAAAATTACCATCTTCCCAGCGTATTTTGTGATAATTGTTCTCAGCCCATGTTACTTGCTTACGCAATTTAGCATTCAATTCCGACTTTGCAAATGGCGACTTGAAATGTAACACAACAAAGCTATTTAGCTGATCTATGATTCCGATTTCTTTCACGATAATTTGATTAGAAGTTCCCTTGAACCAATGCATGTCGACTGTTGCAAATTTTTTACAGGAGGATTCCTCCTCTTGTGCTGTTTTGTCCTCCTCCTTTGTCCTCCTTTCTCCTTCTCCTTCTCCTCCTCCTCTTCCTCCTCCTCCTCCTCCTCCTCCATTCTCCTTCTGTGGTTTAGGTGTACTACATCTTGAGTGATAGTAGAAGAAGTCTTGTTTGGTGTCAAGATCACACTGCGTGTCAAGATCACACTGCGTGTCAATAGATTGTGTTTTCTTCTCAGAATTAGAAGACATTATAGGTGTACTACATCTTGAGTCATAGTAGATGCTGTCTTCTTTATCAAGATCGCACTGTATCCCGATAGAGCGCGTTTTCTTCTCAGAATTAGAAGACATTCTTGATGTTAACCGATCAAAGCTAAAACCACAAATGAGTAAAATTTGAAAAATGCAATACTTATATAGCTTGTGCTCTATCGAGAAATTACTGAACTTCCTTCACCATGGAAGTAAGGGGAGTGTACTCCATGATACGATCACTGATTAAAATACAATAAGCGGAAGTATTTGGAGGTACAGCTTCCTTAAATTCCATATCTATTCTAATATCTGTGGAGGATTTCAAATGAGAAGATTGATGTGAACAGTCAATTACAATCAGAGGTGTTTTAGTACAAAATGTGTCAAAATCAATCTCTGTTCCAAGCTCAGTATTGATACTATGGTTATAGTACGCCGAGGGAAAATCCAAAAACATACGGTACATCAATTCTTGTTCACCAAGGAGGTTTTCATAAGGAAAATAGTCAGAGTTCAAGTAGACCTTTGCATTTTGAAGATTACAACTATCAAATTCCAAGATTGATTTATTAATTTTATTCTTACGATCTGTTTGAAACGCTAAAACAACATACTTTGGTATGTCGAGATGGGATGCGGTTTTTACTGCCCAAGAATGAACAGTGCTATTTTGTAAATTTGGTAATTCTGAAATCTCCCAATGACGAAAGCTCAGCTTCAGCGGTGTATCAGCATCGAACAATCTCAAAAATTTCAACCTCACATGATCTTCTAAAGTAATATAGGGAATTCTCCATTGAAGCTTCGTTATTTTTATATTAACGTTTTTTGCTTCTGTAGACTCGATGCAATTGAGATCTGTTGGCGATCTTAATAATACAAGTTCTTGTTTCAAGTTTAAAATTATTCTTTGAAAGTCTTCAAAAAATGGTAGAACTAATTTAAGAGGTACACAGAATGTAAACTTATTATCTTTCAGTGTATATCCTGCTCTGTCAAACCCGGCCAAGTGATATGTGTTCTTATCAAACATATTTTTCACTAGTATAGCTTTAATTGTTGATGTTAATCCAATTAGTCTTGATTTAGAAGTTTGTTGTCCAGCCAATTCATATCGGATTTCATCAAAGAGATTTCCAATGAGGTTACTGGATAATATATACTTAGCTTCTATCGGAGCATCCCCGGCCTTCGCAGATGGTTTTGTACACTTCACCTCCCCCTCAATAAATATAAATGATTTGCATGGAAGGCTGTACTGATCCATAGAAGCCACATGGATGCGAGCTTCATCTGAGGGTTTAATTTCTTGTCCCGAATATACTGTATGAGTATGGAACTGAAATTTAGTAATATCATTATAGAACTCGAGTTGAGATTCAACATCGAGAATTTCACTAATTGCTGCGCCGTACATGACGCCAATCTACTATAAATCCCAACTTTTCCAATATTCTTGTGCTTTTCGCTGATATAGCACGTAGCTTTTTAGGTGTTGACTCTATCACGTTCTAGTCTCTAATGAGCTTCTGTGAGCAAATGCTAGTGCGAGGTTTGAAAACGAGGAATCCCATTTCAAGTTCTTTGTTTTTCACGAATGTGAAGTCTAATTGTAATTATATCTCCTCGGAAATCAATAAACGATCCTTCTTGATCGGTTACCTTTACATTAATGCTTTGAATTCTATGTGTGTTTAAAGGCATATAGATTATCGGATTAGGCGTTTCATTTATCAAATACTTGCTAGGTACTCTAGGTGAGAACTCGTATATAATATGTTTCTGTTTGCCATCAGAGTAACTCCCACAGGCTATATAGCACTCAACTACAATAGAGTTAATATTTGTTATGCTAACTAAATGCTGAGAATAATACCATTTATTCGGTTGTAATATAACATTATCAAAACCAAGCATTTTTCCTATTGAAGTAGATGATGTAAAGTCAATAGGCTTATCAGAACGAATTTCGAGCTTCATAGTATTTGTGTTAGCTCTTATATTAAGTTTCTTTTCGTCACTATTCAATTTACTCTTTAAAGCTAATATAATGTCATCAACTTCATATGCACCCGTATCAAGATCAATTAATTTATCACCATATTTGAAGGTAGAATTTTTACCTTTTATAACATTTGCAATGCTATTGTAAGTACAGAAATTAATCAATCCAATTTCCCATTCTTTATTTTTATCCAAATCGAGAATTTCTTGTAAATGTTCATAGGGATCACTTGATCTAGATCGTAATGGAATAACAACCATCTTATATGTTTTCGGTACAAATACTGGATTACAACTGGTTCGCAAAAAACAAAAGCATAAGGTGTCCACATATATTAGTATGTAATGGTTGCATGTGCTCAATATTGTAAAAAATATTTACACCTGTTTCTTTTTTCCAATATTTATTCAATTCATAAGGTGGTTGTAAATTACCAATTGGATCAAAATAGTAGACATTTGATCTCCATTTCTTATAACCAACCCAGTGTATACCATGTCCAGATTTTATTAGGTAATGTATCTATCATGTATACACCTCGTATACAAGTTCTTAAAAAAAAAACAAGTAAGAGAGGTTCTGGGTTATTGAAATTTGCAAAAAATACTTCTAGCAATAGAATTTACCAATATTATGACAACTATGACAAATTGGTTCAGAGACTTCATTTATTAAAATCATCAAAACTTGCTGGGCACTCAGCTCATGATGTTGAGATTGCATCAATTATAGAGAAATTGCGTAAAGGTAAAATTATTGTTTAGTTGCAGAATGAGCGTGCACAGATTCGGAGGTGAAAGCGAGAGAGTCGCTGTGAAGAAAGACATTGTATGGAATGGACCAGATCTTACCAGTTTTAGTGAGAGAATAATACAGGCAATTAATCAACAGGGTGTTAGTGAATCTCTGCATTTGTATTTAGATTCACAATTATCTAATATAGTTAAGAATATTGGATTGAACAAGATCGAAAAGGAACACATCTTCAGTACATTACAACAGTTATCTGACAATATCGATAGGGGACTTGAAGAGAAATCTATCAATTTGGAGAATTCTCTTCATGATCTCAAATCAACAACAGAGATATTCAGATCGCACTTGAATACGATAAACGATAATAAAGTTGACAAGAGTTATTTGGATGAGAAATTGAAAGTTATCTCAGACAAGATTAAAGATTTGCAAGTATTAGATAGAAATTATCTTAATACCAGATTGAAACAGCTTAGCACAGAACTTTTTACTAGAGTAAATGAAACTCATTCATTATCGGTTGATAAGGAATATTTGGATAAAACTGTGCAGGCATTGAATAACATTGTTATAACAAAACAAGAGTTAGAAGATTGATTATCTGCAATGACTAATACGATAAAGACAAATCTTATGGAGGGGATTGAACAATTTGTTTCAAAAAACGATTTGAATACATTGCTAACTACGTTTAGTGAAACTTATGTATTGAAAAATGATCTGAGTAGTGAAATGCAAGCATTTATTAAGAAAGATGAATTACAAGCTACACTCAAATCAATTCGTGAGGAAATAGCAACTTCAATTAAAAATACAGAGAATGATGAAGTGACGAGATTACAATGTTCAGCTGCATTCACCGATTATCTCACTTTATTTATACATCGAATAGCATACCAAATAGTACGAAATTATGCGAAAGTTAGTTTCCATATGAATTGGATTGAGGCAAAATCGCATAATTTGACAGAAGATCAAGTGGGTGATTTAATCACCGATAAGATGGGTTTAAGTATCTACGCCGATGTTCTAAAACCCTGAAGTTAGGATCATATCAATATTTAACCGATTTTCACTATGCAAATTGCTTGGGAGAAATAGCTACATTCTATTTCAACGTTCACATGCATTTTTCCAAGCTGAAACAAGATTATGTACGAAACGTGTTAATGCTCGAATTTGAGATGAATTAGAACAGAGATGCATTCATCCTTGTGAACTCTGCAAAAACGTGACAATACTCAAGTATTAAATTAGACCAGAACTGCATTCGTCCTTGTAAGCTATGTGAACTAAAATTGCAAAACGTGACAATAGTCAAGTATTGAATTAGACCGCAACAGCATTCGTCCTTGTAAGCTCTCTGAAGTGAAATTTTGAAACATGTTAATCATCAGCCAAGAGCAGAATTGGTGCGTAATGATAACGCCCAAGGTTGTCTCACGGTAAGCAAACGTTGCTACATAGTGTTGTGAAAACTACAACAAGAAATGACAATGTTTTTCAGTTTGATAATATGTTAAGAATGTAAGATTTGGTGAGAATGATTTATATCAATATAGATTCAGAAAAGAACTTTGAATTCACTATTATTCTTCCAAAGAATATTCAACTATGCTTGACACATAAAGAGTTTTGAAAAGATGAGATTTGAATGTTACTGCTGGACATATATTCTTGGAAGAATGATAAAATCTCATCCTAGTTGTCAAGTACATTCAGAATTTATGACAGTAAGAAGTTCGTTTCACTTAAATCTGACAGTGTTCGTTGTGTGTACAACTCGTTGTCAAGAACATGTTTCAGTTAAATTTGACAGAAGTTCGTTTCACTTGAATCTGTCAGTAGATTGCCTCTCTCTCTTCAAATTATACATCTTCAATTTATTTACATCTTCAAATTATTCACTTCAAATTATACATCCAGTTATTCAGTTTCTCGAGCTTAATTCAATAGTGAAATTATATTTTTGATTAACTCACACTCTTTTTATTTATCTTGAAAAAACATTCCTAAATCTTCAGTTCACCTTCTCGCCTATAAAAGTGTAAATCCACCTAACGGTACACGATGGTTCGACCGAACAGAGGCACACCGAAGAATGAGGTCAATGCTCCGAAGCCAGCTATTTCTGGAGCATTGTCCGAAGAGACCCTCCTCATTATTCGACAGCAAATCAAAGAGTCTGTCCACAGTGCTGTATCAATGGCTGTGAAATCTATTTTCGAGGAACTTCAGGCATTGAAGGAGGAGAACAAACAGCTGCACGATAGAATTCGTGAGCTGGAGGTGTCTTGTCACCTGAAGGTCGACGACCTCGAGCAATATGGGCGCCGACATTCTATACGTATTTTTGGGATCCCGGAGAGTGACAAAGAAGACACGGACCTGCTGGCGCTCGATGTCTTTAACAAGAAGCTGAACGTGCCCGTGACTTTGGCGGATGTCAACCGCTCGCATCGCGTTGGAAGGCGTCAACCACCTCAACAAGGGCAAGCTAAACCCAAGGACCGACCCATCATAGTTCGACTCTGCAGCTACCGGACCAGGAAGATGATCTTCGACGCTAAGAGGAAGCTGAAGGGTTCCGGCGTCACCATTCGCGAGGATCTGACTGCGGAGCGCCTCAAGATCCTCAACGCTGCGGCCGACCGTCATGGGCATAGGAATGTCTGGTCATCAGACGTGAGGATCAAGATCTATATCGGCGAGGGAGGATCCAAGAGGGTCCACACAGTCGAGAGGATGACCGACCTTCAAAAAATAAAGGTAAATTAAATCATTTCAGGATTCAATTACTAAGGTGCCCTTCACTACAAAAATAGGAAATTCGTATTAAAACATTCCACAATAGATATACCTTGGCATTTTTCATGAGCTGGCTTTCTGTTCTATAAATGAATCTTTCCACTGCTATTTATGATTATGTATGAGGCAATTATTTCAAACTAAGGAGATCCACATTTGTTAATACTGATTGATAATTTATCTTGATATTAATTCCCAAAACTACGTTCAATGCATCAACTACTATACTCCAGAGGGTACTTAGAGAATCATTATCTCTATTCTTACTAATAATTATTACATCTCTTACCAAAATTATTTCCATAATTAATAATTTTCGAAATGCTGAATTTCAAATAAATTGGATGATTAACATACGTTATAGATATGGATGTAATCTATAGGTAAAGATAGTAATCTCTTCTATATTAGGTGTACATAATGATATCTCCTACTGTTGCCACAGCTCGAGCAATAGAAGCAAATGTGTGAAGAATTATTGATAGAACGGAGGGGTGGGTAGTCTGTTCATATGCTTATATAGGGGCTGTGTTTCATTTAATGTTATCTTAGACATTCATCACTAAAATATTACAGTTCTCAATTTACTACTTTTATTGTTATTGCAACTCCCAATAGTTAATTATACTTCTAATACTATATAATATTTTTCACACTTCACCGTTCAATCCTATTTAAAACTCATCTAAAAAAATCTAGCACTTTCTCCATCGTCTCCTCTACTTCTTATTTTTCTTTCTAATTGATCTTATATTTATAATGATTACTTGAATATTGTTGTTTGCGATGATGATTATTATTCTTTTCTATTCTTCTTCTTCTTCTTCGTCTTCTTCTTCTTCTTCTTCTTCTTCTCTTTCTTTTTCTTTTCTTCTTCTTTTCTTCTTCTTCTTCTCTCCTTGATTAATTCAAGATCACAATACGATGTTCTATTTCTTATTCTATAGTTCAGTTTCATAAGTTCTTCTCAATTTGTGCACATTCCTTCTTTCTCTTCTTTTCTTCCCCATTGTTATCATTATTTTCCCTGTGATTTTTTCACTAGCTATCCAGCATGTTCAAATGTTTATTTCTCTTTCTATATCTATTTATCTTCCTACCTTTTCTCTTTCTATCTGATTACCTTCTTCTAGTATCCATATATTATATTATAATATCCATATATTCATCCATATAATATTCGATTCTTTCCCACATTGAATCATACTATTCCTCTTCAATTTCATGGGGATATTATTCATTATCAGTTGTATTATGTATCTTTTCTCAATTGATAACTTTCTTCAAAGATTTTTCGTTTTTCTGCTGGCTTTTTCTTCTCTTTTTCAGTTTTTACTGGATCCCATTTCGCTCTATCTCCACCATGAACACGATCTTCCACTACTGGATTCCATCTCTCTCTATCTCCACTTGGACTCGATTTTCCACCACTGGATTCCATCTCTCTCTGTCACCACTTGGACTCGATCTTCCACTACTGGATTCCTTCTCGCTTACCTCCACTTGGACCCAATTCTTCCACTACTGGATACCTACTCGCTCTATCTCCACTTGGACCAGATCTCCCACTACCAGTTCTTCCTCAATCTTCGTCTTATTCACCATTAGGATTATTCATCACCGGAACTCCACACATCTACATCTTATTGTGTTTAGTGAATTTTGTTTTGAACTAGTGCTTTAAATAGTGAAGGGAGCCGAACTGTCAAGGCATGCTGAATACACTCGAATCAAGAGAATTTTTCATTTAGGTTAAGTTTTATCAGTTTCATCCCCATTTTCCCTGTCATGTGTTGTTCTGAGGTCGGTTCACGATTGGTCTGCTGCTTCCATGATGCCTCTCACTGACACGTCAGCTCGCTCGCCCTCAAGTAGGTATGATTATTTCAATAATAGTAATTTATGACGCAGGTATGTTTCTAGCAAATAAGCTCCACTCTTTCAAAAAACTTTTCAAGGCTGCTCACCTTAACGTACAATCCCTCAGTTGCCACATTGATGAACTCAGAGCAATCTTCCGTTTCCAGGACTTCAATATAATCGGAATTTCCGAATCATTTTTGAAGCCTAGTATTTCATCAAATTTTGTTGCATTGCCTGGATATAATCTTTTCCGGAATGATAGATTAAATAAAGCTTGTGGGGGTGTAGCAATTTATGTGAAAGAAGGTATCAAAACAAAAGTTTTAATCACATCTAAACAAGAGTATTGTTCCAGACCAGAGTTTATGCTACTTGAATTATCCTTATCTAGTACTGATAAATTACTCGTTGGTATCTGTTATCGCCCACCAAAAATAGGTCATTTCACAGATTTCGAAAGTGCCTTGCTTTCTCTTATGCCTTGTTATAACCGTATACTAGTTATGGGGGATATGAACACCGACTTGAACATGACAAATCGTAACTTTGACTACTTTCAACTGACTACAATTTTCCAATGCCTAAACATGACTATTTTACCTCTCGATCCAACTCATCATACTAATGAATCAGACACACTCATTGACCTTCTCATTGTTAGTGATCCCAATGAGGTTGTTCAAGCAGGCCAAATCTCAGTCCCAGCTATTTCTAGACATGATTTGATCTACTGTGTACTTTCCCATAAGATACCCAAGCCAGAACAGAAAATTATCACTTATAGAGACTTCAAAAACTTTGATGAAGCCGCCTTCCTGACTGATGTGGCTCAGACTCCATGGCATCAAATTGAAGCATTACCCTCAGTTGATGACATGGTCAAGACTTTCGAGAATTGGACTTTGACTTTGTATGACAAACATGCACCTTATGTGACAAGGAGGATTAATAGAAAACGACGAGTACCGTGGATGACTGAAGACATACTTAAGATGATGGGACGTAGAGACAAAGCACATAGAAAATTCAAAAAGACATTTGACTTGGACAGTTTGATAGAGTATAGGAGCCTTAGAAATAGGGTTAAACAGGAATTACGGAACTCAAAGATTAGGTACTTGAATTCGTTTATGACAAACAATAGACAAGACTCTAAATCACTTTGGCAGGGAATAAAAGAATTCGGGCTTGGCAAAGAGAAATCGAATCCACAAATTGACTTACCATTGAATAATATAAATGACCATTTCGTTTCACACTCTAACCAACGCGACGAAGTTGTCATTGCTAATCACATTGATGATCTTGAAGAGCAGGTTACAAACTTAGATTTACCAATCACTGATCAATTTCATTTCCATCCAATCTCAGAAGAAGACACTTTCAGAGCAATTCAACGTATTCATAGTAATGCTATGGGTGTAGACAAAATTCCTATTAAATTTATCAAGAAGATGTTATTTGCTGTTTTACCAACCATTACATACATTTTCAACAAGTCACTTGAAGAAGGCATTTTCCCTGAAAACTGGAAGTTTGCTCTGGTTCGCCCTCTAAATAAAGTTCCATCACCCAATAAAGTTGAGGATTTTAGACCAATCAGTATTTTACCTGCATTGTCCAAAGTGCTAGAAAGACTCATTCATGCTCAAGTTGTAAAATTTCTAGACAACAATAGTAAGCTTCATAACTTTCAATCAGGCTTTAGAAAATTCCATTCAACTGAGACAGCTCTGCTTCGTGTCACTAATGATATAAGGTTAGCTATGGACCAAAGAAAATGCACCATCCTCACCCTATTTGATTTTTCTAAAGCATTCGATACTGTTGATCATACAGTCCTTCTGAATAAGTTGGCTATTCTTGGTTTCAGTCACAACTCGTTAGTTTGGTTTAAATCCTATCTATTAGGTAGGAAACAATGTGTATCTGTCGGTGACAAAAAGTCAACTTGGAAAAACGTTATGCATGGAGTACCACAAGGTTCAATTTTAGGCCCTCTCCTCTTCACTTTGTATGCTAATGACCTTTCTTCCATTATCAAATTCTCCAGTTTCCATACTTATGCAGACGACCTTCAAATCTATTTAAGCTGTCCCATAACAAAAATTAATGAAACAGTTGGAATAATGAATCAGGATATCAATTCGATAGTGGAATGGACAAAGAAAATGGCCTTAAGCTTAATCCCATCAAAACACAACCCATTATAATTGGATATTCTCATCTTATAAACAATATTGACCTTGAATCGATTCACAAAATTAGTGTAGATGGTAATGACATTCCTTACTGTAGCTCAGTTAAAAATTTAGGCATTATTATGAATAATACTCTTGACTGGTCAGAACAAGTGAACAAAACTTGTAAAAAGGTATTCTCAGCCATGCATGCATTGAAGAAAATGCACGACATCCTCCCTAGAAACATTAAATTATTATTGGTTCAATCTCTCATCTTCCCACATTTAATGTATTGTAATTCTGTTCTTAACGATATGCAAGTCACTCTGAATGATAAACTACAGCGTTGCCAAAATTATTGTCTACGTCTCGTCTACTCTCTCCAACGCCATGATCATATCACCCCAGCCCACATTGCTAGTTCAACATTAAAGCTTCCCGATCAGAGGCTTTTTCGAATAGTCAAGCTTGTTAGAGATATCTTGATATACGGTAATCCGAACTATTTTAAAGATGATTTCAAATTTGTCTCTGAAGGTAGGAGGATAGATGCTTCACATACTAGAACCGGAGAAAGTACTTTAAGGATACCCAATCATCGAACTACTATTTTCACAAAATCCTTCTTAGTCAGTGCCTGTCGTGCATGGAATGCACTTCCTGTTTCTATCAGGTCCATCGAGAGCCGAGCGAGCTTCATCCTAACTTTAAAAAAACATCTTTTGGAACAAATGACTGAAACTGTCCGGCCCTAGAACGATCACATGACATCCATCCCCCACCCATCCCACAAATACAAACCTTTAAACCATGTTATAGAACGAATTGTATATATATATATATATATATATATATATATATATATATATATATATATATATTATATAAACTCATGTTATTTCAATTATCCACTGCATAATGCTGTATATTACTGAAAGTTGATAACCCTGATCTACTTTCAGCCTACTTCATTTTATTAATCAATTATTTGATCTTATCTACCTATATAATTATTTTACTCTATCAATTTTCTGTTTTTTTTTCTCTTTAATATTCATATTGATTAAAACTTTTACAATATTTCCATTAATAAATAAATCCTTAGTTTAAATAACGAAATTAACGTTTTGGTAGAGAGTTAGTGGGGAGGATATTTTTAATATTCTTTCCGAAGAATGGACATTGATATGTCCAAAGCTCCGCCAATTTATGTAGATGCATAACAATATGATTATTATCTATAGTTATTATATTACAAACTGCTTTTTCATATCATATACAGTTCAATAATTATTTTCTTAGTCTATATTATGTAAATTCATCTATAATTTTGCTGTATTGTAAGCTATTGTATATAAGTGTATAAGCCAGTATATATTGTAATCTACATAAATAAAGTACTCAATCAATCAATCAATCAATCTCTCACACACATATCTCTCTCTACTATTAATCATCAAAAAGACCATGACTAAATGTAATTGAGCATGACTGAATGTAATTAGCCATGACTATATTAACTAGAGCATGACAAGAGAGAGAGAGAGGTTCTTCTAAGGGGGCGGTTGAGGGGGCGGGAGAGGTGCGGCAGGAGCGGGGGAGGTAGAATTGGTGCGGCGGGAAGGGGGGAAGGTAGGATGGGTGCGGTGGGTGGGGGGAGGGGGGGAAAAGTCATAAAAAAATCTCGCGGTATCGGCGTTGTCCGTCTACTTGCATTGCCAGCATCTGGATACAGTATTTGATAGACTGATCAATTGCGGACTGAAACTGAAACTATCGAAATGTGATTTTTTTGCGAGCGAAGTAAAATACCTAGGACACATAATCACACCTACTGGCATATCACAGGACCCAAACAAATTAGTAGCTATCAGACATTTTCCATCACCAATCAACCGCAAACAGCCACAAAAGTTTATTGGATTCCTACAGTTCTACTGCCGTTTTAGCAAACAAATGTCACACTACACTGCCCAGCTCAGTCATGTATTATCCAGCACCAAACCTTGGAGATGGACTAATAATGAAGAGGCCATATTTCAACAACTAAAAGAAGCCTTCCAAAACTCTGTCGTGCTGAAACATCCTAACATGAAGAAACCTTCTTTCTTGAATGTCAATGCATTGGATTATGTGATAGGTGCAGAGATTTTCCAAGAAGACGATCAAGGAGAGAAAGGAGTGTTGGCATTTTTCAGTAAAACACTCAATTCAGCACAACGTCGATATTCTGTGACCGAAAAAGAGTTGTTAAGTATTGTTGAAGTATGCATTAAATACCGGACATTGTTACTCGGCAACAAGATATTTATCAATACAGACCATAAAGCCTTAACATTTTTCAAAACAGCCAAATTAAATCACAATCGCTTATCCAGATGGTTCCTTGCACTTCAAGAGTACGATATTGAATTGACCCATCTGCCAGGAAAGAAAAATCAGACCGCCGACTTTTTATCCAGAGAAATAGATGTTACATAGTCAAGATACCAACCTGAAATGTTTCGCAATAAAGAACAGAGAAAGCATACCATATCCCCCCCAATATCCAACCACGAATTCACACTGCAATTCATAATCAGTATTAAATTATTGCGAGAGCTCCTGTATGAGCCTATTAAGATTTTTAACGAAATTTTATCCTAGAAAACCACGACCAGATTTTATAGTTTTTAACTCTCATGCTCTACCGATTGACGCCAAGCCGAGGCAAATCGTTATTCATTATAAAAAATAACGTCAGAATATGGACAGAAATTGCTTGTTTAATAGTAGAGGATAGTAGAGATTCTCACTCCAAGAAATTCAGAGAAATATAATTCCAGCAGAGGAATGTAGAATTTAACTCTAGACCCCAAAAATTTGGGAGCTGCTGAGCTGAAGTAAACCACGCCCAAAAAAAGAGCAGTCATATTGGATAATGACATTATTGCTTCCATAGGTTGTAAGTTTCCTCCTGATGGGTGGGGGAACAGAGTCGTCACCGGACTAATGTTTCGAACAATGCCTAGAATAAACCCACAGTATCCCTACTTGTTGTAAGAGGAAACTTAAAGGAACCCCTCTTTCCAAAGCCCTCCTTCCCCCTCCCTCCTTCTTCCTATTCAGCTTTGGAGCTTTTTAATACTAGAATGGTACTATTTATACTGACTTAGCTTTGTGCCATTCTTTCTTCCTTTTCCTCCTGTCGGCCTCCCTTGGCCACATCCTTGTTCTACTTCCCTTTCAGATATTTTCTCGGGTAGACAAGACTCTTTAGCTGTGGTAGAAGCAACTTGTCTAGGGGAGTAAACCCTATAGAAATCCTGTGAGTCCAGATGCAGTAAAGTGGCGCTCCCACCTTTTGACTTAACCTGGTCAGCGCTTGTAGCACGGCCAGGGGATCAATCGAATCACTGACAAACTCACAAATAGCCTCGGAAATCGGACCGGAATTAAGGATAATAAAAATAGGATTGCTAATCAAAAACGATTTGGAATTATGGATACGTTGAAATTAGCCACGTGGAATGTTGGAGGAGTGTCAAATAAGTTTATTGAACTGAATGGTTGTCTGGGAAAGCAAAAGGTTGACATAGCAGTTATAACTGAAATGAAGAAGAAGATGCAGGGTACAATGGATTTGAATGATTACTGGATGGTATATGGAGGAGTTCCGCAGAGCCAAAGAGCGAGTGCAGGAGTTGCCATCATGGTCAATAGCAAATGGAAAGATGCCATTCAAGACTTCACATATATAAATGAGAGGATAGTATCTGTCAGACTCAAAATTGAAATAGGATATCTAACCGTGGTTGGGATATATGCTCCAGATGAATGAAAGAGAGAAGAAACGGAGGTGTTCTATGGCAATCTTCAAAAAATAGTGTAAAGGATATGCAAAACAGATCTTGTGGCGATTGTTGGAGATTTTAATGCAAGAGTTGGAAATATCCCTATTCTAGGTGTAGTAGGTACTCTAGGAAAAAACAGCAGTGAATCACAATGGGCAAGAATTGAGACTATTTGCTTCTTTGAATGGCCTAAAAATTACAAATACATTTTATAAGAAGAAAGATATTCACAAGTATACCTGGAGTGCTTGAGGCTCGAGATCCATCATTGATTACATCATTGTAAATGATACGATGAAAAATCTGGTACAAGATGTGAGGGTATATCGAGGTTGTGATATCTATCTCTGACTATTCACACTAACTATCTCCTGATAAGTAAAGTGTTGATCCTCAAGAAATGGAGAACTGTCAAGAACAACCAAATTCAGAAGAGTGAAGTCTTCCAAATTAATCTTCTACAAGATAACAGTATAAAATACTTGTACCAGAGGAGGTTGCAGGAGAATCTCTTGTTAGTTTCAACTGCAGAGGATATAGAGACAGAATAGAGGAATATTAAGTCATGTATCCAAAAATCAGCATCTGAAGCACTTGGAAAAAGGTTGAAGAAGAGGAGTAAAAGACGACTCAGAGTTTGGAACCAGGATATGAAAACTGCCATAAATGAGAAACAGAAGGCCTACTTTATATTTTTGCAGAAGGGAACGCAAGAAACAAGAGCCTATTATATGCAAAAGAGAAACATTGCAAATAATTGGTGAGAAAGGCTCAACAGGACTCCTAGGAGAGGTTCATTAGTGTCATAGAAAATTATATACATGGTAGACAGCAATGCGCTTACAAAATAATGAGATCTCTCAATAGGAATGAAAAAGATAATGCTGCATTGAACATGATTTCGGATGATGAATGGAGAGGACATTACAAGGAACTCTGGTAAGAAGGCATGACCATTTCTCAAGATCAAGGCAAGAATAATTCTGTAGATTTGATAACAATGAATGAGCTGCAGCTAGCATTGAAAAACATAAAAAACAGGTAAGCTGCAGGCCCAGATGGGATAAATGGAGAGCTTTTCAAGTACGGTGGATTGTTCTTGGAATTAAGATTCTTGCATCTTTTGAATGAATGTTGGATGAAGTGCATATGCTTAATTCCAAAAGAGTGGGGCACAGTGGAAGTTATATCTCTGTTTAAAAAAGGAAAACCCAATCACTGGAAAAATGATAGAGGTATAAGCCTTTTGAATGCTGGTTATAAAATATACTCGAGAATACTGAATTGTAGAGTTAAAAATATCGCTGAGGCAGTTTTAAATGAAGAACGATGTGGATTCAGAAAAGGTCGCTCATGTTCAGACAACATTTTCACCATGAAAAGAGTGATAGAGAAAAGGAGAGAGTTCAATCTTGAAACGCATATGGCTTTCATTGATTTCGAAAAGGCTTATGATAGAGTGAATAGAGTATTATGTGGAAGATTTTGATTAGAGAAGGTTATTCTTTTCATCTCGTAAATGCTATAAGATCACTGTACCATGATACACAAATAATAATCAATACAGGTGATAAACGTCTGGACGAAATGGTAGTCAACCAAGGAGTGAGACAAGGGTGTAGGGTCATCACCAACTTCATTCAATATATATCTTGACCACATTTTCCAGAAATGGAAATGTAGAGTAGGTTTAGGAATAGAACTTGAAAAGAACGTTCACCTGAATACATTGTTATTTGCTGATGATTTCTGGATAGTGCAGGACAATGGAAATGACCTCCAAAGATCAGTCCATATCCTCAATGAAATAGGTCAGAAATATAATTTAAAAATATCAACTAAGAAAACAAAAATTATGGCATTCAGAGGCAAATATCCAGTCAGAACGAAAATTGTTATCAATAATACAGTGTTGAAACAAGTTTCTCAATATACATATTTAGGAAGTGACATTAGTTACAAAGATGAATTAGATATTGAGAAGAAAATAGGAAAGTTCCAAATGATATTTGAAAATATCAGCAGGACTTTGGGTAAAAAAGCTAAAACAGATACAATTATGAAATTTTAGAAGGTAATGGCCGCTCCAGTCCTCCTCTATAGTAGTGAATCATGGGTTAATACGAAGCCACTTGAAAGTAGAGTGCAGGCAGCCAAGATGAGATTTCTCCGAAGAACCAAGGGATGTGACAGAAGAGATCATTCCAGGAATGAAGATATTAGGAAATAATTGAAAATCTGCAGCATGAATGAAAGAGTTACGGAGAATCGGCATCAATGGAGGCAGCATGTTCAATGAATGTCAGCTGAAAGAATACCATTTAAAGTCTATAATTATCAGCCAGTAGGCAAAAGAGAAGTTGGCAGACCACGCAAGAGGTGGCAATAATAGGATTTTCTATGTTTATTTGAATAATTGGCTAGATGTGAGTCGGAAAAGGTTAAAGCCTAATCCTTGTTCGTAAGAAGAAGAAGAAGAGGAAGGTTGTAAGTTGTGAAGGTAACAACTATGTACCCATTGACCAATCAGACAGCTCCTTTGTTTTGGAGGCATTTTATTACTGAGGACTGAACTAGAAAAGTCTCGATTCAATTCACAGGCTTAGCTGGAAGGCGAGGCTCAAATTCAGAGAGTTTCTTTCCACCAATTTATCTTTGCGTTTTTGAAGCATTCTTCCAGATTTTCCAAGTCGTCTTTTAAAGGTTGAATATGAATGATGAGAGAGTTCTCCACATAAAATACTATCTCATTTTACAAAAAAAGTCAAGTTTAATAATTCTCCCAATATTTCAATCACCTCTTCATGTGGAAAATGTTTTTCTTTTATTTGAATAGACACAGATCATTGCAGCAGCCCTAAGGCTCGGTTGCACAATAGCCTGTTGAATTTCAATCATGTTTAAATGTCACAAGAGCCATTCGGAGAAGCCATCTTTCTATTTTGTGCATCCTGGACGAAGAGGTACATATATTTTGGAAATTTCAAATAAGTGTGAGCAGGTGATTGAATCGAGTGCCGGTTGCACAAAAGCCTTCTTCTCGAAAAACCATTCTCTGCTTGTTCTCATAGAATTAATAATGATTGAAATTCAACCGGCTTCTGTACAACCGGGCCTTAGCATGAAAAATGCAGTTGAGCTAAGCAAGCCTATTCCTATTGGTGTCGTTCAGCCGGTCAGGGGTGTTGGTGCGGGGGTGGGGGGTGCGAAGCACCTCGACTAAATGAATATAGAAAGCGGAGCGGGGCGGATCTACAATAAAGTAGAGCTTGTACAATAATACTGTAAAACAATGATCATTACTTTATTACTGAATCATGAGCAGAAACATGAACTCTCTGTCAACTTGCTCTTTAAGTAAAGTAACTCAAAATTTGAAAAATAAGGATTAATTGATTAAATCCAATGAATAATCTGCCAATATATATATGGCTTATTTTGGGCGCCACCCAGTATTTTCGACTGGGAAATGATAGTTCCCGGATAAACACCAGGAAAATGGTAAAATATAAATAAAATTAACCTGAAACTCTTACTCTGGGTCGTGAATTCGGGATTTGTTGAATAAAACAAAAGATCAATAAGTTATTGCTGAATTTTATTGAGAATTCAAATTAAACTGAATGAAATGAAAATGAAATAGTGCTGAGAAGCCTTATAAATGGAATAAAATGGAATGTGGAAAGAGCTTCAAAAACTAAACTGAATCAAAAATATAATCAATTGATGAATTTGAATAAGTAAGATGAAATCTCAAAAATTACTAGAATATTATTCACTAAATGAATTAAAATCGATACATACAATTATCAATAAAGTTTATATATTTAAAGAAATGTTCAAAACTAAATTCAAAAGACTACTTTAAAATAAATTTGGAATCTAAAAATTGAATAAAAAACTGTTCCTCTGAAATTACTAATTGATTAAACCCTACTTTAAAAAGGACACTGGAAGGTTGTTGTTATTTTTGGCTAGTGGAGTCACAAATCAATAATTGAAATTCTAGTAGACTATGTGTTGACAATAAAACTGAGGATAAGACTCACTGTAGCTTGATCACATCACTCTCCTATGAATTGTGATATCTGATGCTGCTGTCTGCAAATCCCAGAGAAAACTTCAACACAGGACACTTGACACCTCTCAATGACCGATTCTTCCAGACTGGCCTGGGACGTTTTCGTTCCTCCTATATAGCCTAATGTGTCAACCTGTCGCTCATGTGTGGGGTTCCTCTTCATACGGAATCTGTGACTACCACCACTACTTGCCAATATTATTTATCTTTCCAGTATTAAACAATATTGGGGACTCTACTCCAAACTTTATTTCTTACTGACAGTTCTCTTTCAGAGGAATATAATCTAGAGATTGTAATAAAAAAATGAAGCTCATTCAATAAAAAAATGATCTTTCCTGACTCTCAGCTATTTAAGTGATTCATGAAAATGACATACAATAATTAATACTTTTCTCCAAGATTTAATTTACATTTTTAAAACATCAATAATAAGAATAAATACATCAGAGCAAAATACATCAATTACATCAAAAGCAATACATAAATATGAATGAATACATCAAATTAACAAGAGCTAAATACATAGTTTACATCAAAGGTAATACAAGAATAAGGATGAATACATCAAATCAAATTCAAATGTGACTTAGTAACATTATATTCATTGTCTTTTTATACATAATTATTCGTAGTGCACTACCCTAAACTATAAAAAAACAGCCTACCTAATACTCATGAGTATGTGAACTACCGGTATACAAATACAATTTATATTAGGCCAACTAATACTAAATTACCAATTTTTAGTGATCTTTATTAAAAGGAATAAGTGATGTAAGTGATTTCACCTATGATATCTTATTATTTATTTAATTACAAAAGCTTTTTGAATTTCAATTGAAATTTAAGTCATTGACCTCTGAACATTCTAGTTTTGTCACATGGTCGTCGAAATACTTAATTATTACCACATGTTCAACTTTCTAACATTCCTGGTTGAAAGAACCATGCTTGAAAAGTGCTGGTCGTCATTCCACGAAACCTGCCGTTCTGCCACATGCCATTCAAACTACCCATTCACAATTATGCATTCATGCATGCGTTCTAACAATGGGCCTGTCCTTTCTGATCCTCTGGTTGTGTATAATACCTGGAAACGCTAAATAGGTCTACTAAGAAATATTATAAGTACTCAAAATTGAGGAGAAGGCTTCGAAATTAATGACCACCCTGAGACTGAATGTTGGAGAGGTCATTCACCCACGGTAGGGTAGCATATTTGGTGCAAAATCCCTCACTTTTTGGATATTATTTCCTTGGAAATGATGTGCAAAACAAAATAAAGGCATGTTATGTCAGATTAAATATGTGGTGAAGTATGCATGAAAATAAATTTACACAAAAATTATACAAAACGTGATTCCTATAAACGTGTACACAATTCAGCCTCGAGTGAAACAAGAAAAACGCCTTTGTACTCAATCACAGAACTCTTAGATGCTTTGGAACTTAATCGGCATTTCATAATTCATTATTATACTGTCAAAATGTCAAGTATGATTGAATTTCCAAAGAAGCCATTCTTTTTCTGAAGAAGCAATTCATGATAAAATCATGATGGTTCCATCTAAGAACTTCAATAGATCTCTTCTTTATAAGGTTGATGATGCTATTGGCAGCTTGCTGAAGCTGCTCATATTCGAACGTTTGTAGCCCCTGACGGATGCAACTTCACTAACATTCGTGTTTGGCCGGTTTTCAGGCGCTATAACTTAATATTTTTCTACTTCGTTCTTTGGAGTTCCTTCGATTACTGTAGTCGTACAAATCGCAGATTCTCATTTTCTCTGTTCAGAGAAATCTCACTTGAGTCTATCAACCAGCACTAACTACTATGTAACTATAATAGTTTAATTATGATACCACTATTCCTTTTCCCTCTAATATCTTGTTTCTTATTATCTTCCTCTATTTTCCCTCCGTTTTCTCATTTCCTTTACTTCCTGTCCTAAAAATAATAGTCATTTTATATTGAATGAGTATTCTTCCTCATTCATCTATGTTTTCACAATATTGAGATTGATATTCTGTTTAATTAGAGATTCCTTACCTCAACCTCTATAATTAATTTGAGATCTCAACAAGGACAGTTCGAAAATTTAAATTAAAAACTGAATTATTCAATTATGAAAATGCTATCAAATTGTTCAGAAAAACTTGAAAAATGCTCCACCTCTAACTTTCTATTTCTTCATGCTGTTTTGAAAATCATCCTTAGCCTACTACATTTATTATCTTCAAGAGAATAATTTTCTATACATTTTTGGAGCTCAATAAACTTATAGAGCTTCTAAACTTAATAATCTTCCATAGCAAGTTCTTAAACTTGTTCTCGACCATTTGTTACCGGTATTACTTCCAAGCTACAGTATGAAGCCTACAATTTTACTGATCGTCAAACTACAAAGAGGTTTTTTATGATATTAGAAAGCTCTTGGAGTGGAATAACGTGATGCAATTGCACATTCAGAATTATCACTGGGGCTAGTGATACTTTCAATCCACATTATACCAGTGATAGATATTTTGAATGGCAATACTAATACAATGTAGATACTAATACAAGTAAATGTTTAATATAATTTTGCCATACATGCTCATGCCCATGCTAAAATCTTTGCACGCCTTCTTTATCTCCCCTGAAAATTCAAGAAATGCGATTCTACAATAATTTCTGCAACCAATCCTCTAGGAATTTTAGTCGTAGTTTTCCTATTTCATCATATTTGAGCGTCTCGAGCCGGGAAGACATCTGTCATGCAGCTTTCCGATGCGATATTTCTGTGGGAGGGAGGGGTGGTGTTGGGACAGATCACATGACTGACATGTGTGTCAAGCAGAATATTCTAGACCACTGTCATTCGTGATCAGCTGATCGAAACATTGCATGACAGTGACGGTGTAGGGCCCCGGCTCTATATTGTCATTATGGTGTTGATTAAAACCAAAGTTTGGACTTACACTAGATTGCTGACTTCCTTTCCAATCTGCTGTCCTCGGATTTGAAAGGAATCCAACATGTGCAACTTGTGCTGATTGATTGTACTCTATAACTAGATTGATTGCATAATCTGGAGTTCTTGAACAAGCTTTTTGGTACTGGCACATCGATATAGGATATAGTTCAATTCGTTTCGAGATTGTCAACGGAAAATAAATTCCATTTTGTTTGTGTTTTTCTGTTAGGAACAAAAAGTGAGTCAGAGACCGTCTGAAGGGGTATGGAGGGGAAGACGGAAGAATTCGAACATGTGTCAAAAATGGAAACGGGTCGGAGCGCATTCAAGTCTCAGGTACACCGGAATTTTCTACTTTTTTTCTGTGTCTTCATTTTATTCCATAGTGGCATATAATTTGTACTTGGAATGTTGTCCAACGGAGAAAAATAGAAGACGAAGTGGGCGGTGAAAATGAAAGAAGAAAGGTGTTGATAAAGGGAGTGGAGGGCGCTACAGGACAATGACATTCCTTTCTGTCTCTCTTTTTTTCTCCATTTTCCATCCACTCCTGGTTGGTGCACAGGAAGCCCTTCTCCCTCCAGAGCTGGAGATGCACTGCGCTGAGGCCTTCCTCTCACCCCCTCAATATACAACACATCCAGAGGGATGTCGCGGAAACCGACTCAAAGACTCGAGCTGTTCATTATCATAGGCAGCCTCCTGCATTTATGAATAAATTCATTTCGCATTCAACAAGTTGTAGATCTGCACTGGTTTCCTGTTGAACAATCGATCTGTGTTCGGTTAGTGTCGAATTGTTACATGACGTGACGTATACAAGACGTTTACACAGGTTGAAGTTAGTCACACTTTTTTCCATTTCTTCTGCTTTTTTTCCATTTCCAATTTCCATTGCCACATCAGTCAGGAAGGCCGCTTCATCAAAGTTTTTGAAGTCTCTATATGTGATAATTCTCTGTTCTGGCTTAGGTATTTTATGGGAGAGTACACAGTAGATCAAATCATGTCCAGAAACAGCTGGGACTTAGACTTGACCTGATTGAACAACCTCGTTGGGATCACTAACAATGAGGAGGTCAATGAGTGTGTCTTATTTATTAGTATGATGAGTTGGATCGAGAGGTAAAATAGTCATGTTTAGGCATTGGAAGATTGTAGTCAGTTGAAAGTAGTCAAAGTTACGATTTGCCATGTTCAAGTCGGTGTTTATATCCCCTATAACTAGTATACGGTTATAACAAGGCATAAGAGAAAGCAGGTCATTTTCGAAATCTGTAAAATGCCCTATTTTTGGTGGGCGATAACAGATACCAACGAGTAATTTATCAGAACTAGATAAAGGTAATGCAACAAAATTTGATGGAATACTAGGCTTCAGAAATGTTTCAGAAATTCCAATCATATTGAAGTCCTGAAAACGGAAGATTGTTCTGAGTTCATCAAGTGGCAGCTGAGGGATTGGACGTTAAGGTGAGCAGCCATGGAAAGTTTTTTGAGAGAGTGGAGTTTATTTAATAGAAACAAACCTGCGTAATTATTACTATTATTGAAATAATCATACCTACTTGACGGCGAGCGAGCTGACGTGTCAGTGGGAGGCATCATGGAAGCAGAGCAGACCAACCTTGAACCGACCTCAAAACGACACATGACGAGGAAAATGGGGATGAAACTGATAGAACTTGACCTAAATGAAAAAGTATCTTGATTCGAGTGCATTCTGTATGCCTTGACAGTTCGGCTCCCTTCACTATTTAAAAACATTAGTTCACTAAACACAAGAATATGTAGATGTTGTGATCTGTGGAGTTCCGGTGATGAATACTCCGAATGGTGAATAAGATTAAGATTGAGGAAGAACTGATCTAGGTAGTGGAAGATCAAGTCCAAGTGTAGATAAAGCGAGTAGGTATCCAGTAGCAGAAGAATCGAGTCCAAGTGGAGGTAGAGCGAGGAGGAATCCAACAGTAGAAGATTGAGTCAAAGTGGAGACAGAGGGAGATGGTATCCAGTGGTGGAAAATCGTGTTCAAGGTGGAGATAGAGCGAAATGGGATCCAGTAAAAACTGCAAAAGAGGAGAAAAAGCCAGCAGAAAAACGAAAAATCTTTGAAGAAAGTTATCACTTGAGAAAAGATACATAATACAACTGATAATGAATAATATTTACATTAAATAGAAGAGTAATAGTATGATTCACTGTGAGAAAGAATCGAATATGAAATATTAGTAGAAAGTAATCAGATAGAGGTAGAACGAGAATGAACATTGAACATGCTGGATAGCAAGAAGAAGAAGAAGAGAAGAGAAGAAGAAGAAGAAGAAAGAAGAAGAAGAGAAGAAAAGAAGAAGAAGAAAGAAGAAGAAGAAGAAGAAGAAGAAGAATAAGAAGAAGAGAAAAGAAGAAGAAGAAGAAAGAAGAAGAAAGAAGAAGAAGAAGAAAAGAAGAAGAAGAAGAAGAAGAAAGAAGAAGAAGAAGAAAAGAAGAAGAAAGAAGAAGAAGAAGAAGAGAAGAAGAAGAAGAAGAAGAAAGAAGAAAGAAGAAGAAGAAAGAAGAAGAAGAAAGAAGAAGAAGAAGAAGAAGAAGAAAAGAAGAAGAAGAAGAGAGAAGAAGAAGAAGAAGAGAAGAAAAGAAGAAAAGAAGAAGAAGAGAAGAAGAAGAGAAGAGAAGAAGAAGAAGAAGAAGAAGAAGAAGAAGAAAGAAGAGAAGAAGAAGAAGAAGAAGAAGAAGAAGAAGAAGAAGAAGAGAGAAGAAGAAGAAGAAAGAAGAAGAAGAAGAAGAAGAAGAAGAAGAAGAAGAAGAGAAGAAGAGAAGAAGAAGAAGAAGAAGAAGAAGAATGGAAAAGAATAATAATTATCACCACAACAATCACAACAGTTATAATAAATGAAATAACTACAACAATATTCTAGTAATCATAATAACTATAAGATTAAGAAGAGAATGAGAAAGAAAAATAAGAAATAGAGGAGACGATTGAGAAAGTGCTAGATTATTTTTGATGAGTTTTATATAGGATTGAATGGTGAAGTATGAAAAATATTATATAGTATAATTAACTATTGGGAGTTGCAATAACGATAAAAGTAGCGAATTTAGTACTGTAATATTTTAGTTATGAATTTCTGAGATAACGAAATGAAACACACTCCCTATATAATCATATAAAAAATAATAATCAATAATTATAGAATAAAAGTAAAAATAGCATATGAACAGACTACCTACCCTTCTGTTCTATTAATAATTCCTTATACATGGCTTCTATTGTTTGAGCTGAGACAATAGTAGATTATATCATTATGTACACCTAATATATACAGAAGAGATTACAACCTATAATGTATCACCTATAACGTATGTTAATTATCCAATTATTTGAAATTCAGCATTTCGAAAATTATTAATTATGGAACTAATTTTGGTAAGAGATGTAATTAGTAAGAATAGAGATGATAACTTTCTTAGTACCCTCTGGAGTATAGCAGTTGATCCATAGAACGTAGTTTTGAGAATTAATATCAAGATAAATTATTAATGAGTATTAACAAATGTGAATTTCCTTAATTTGAAATATTTGCTGTATATACAATCATAAATAGCAGTGAAAAGATTCATTTATAGAACAGAGAGCCAGCTCATAAGAATTTCCAAGGTATATCTACTGTGAAATTTATTAGAACGATTTCCCTATTATTGTAGTGATGGGTACCTTAGTCATCGAATGCTGATATGATTCAGTTTACCTTTAGATTTAGGAGGTCGGTCATCCTCTCGACTGTGTGGACCCTCTTGGATCCTCCATCGCCGATACAGATCTTGATCCTTCCGTCAGATGACCAGACATTTCTATGCCCATGACGATCGGCCGCAGTGTTGAGGATCTTGAGACGCTCCGTAGTCAGATCCTCGCGAATCGTGACGCCGGAACCCTTCAGCTTCCTCTTAGCGTCGAAGATCATCTTCCTGGTCCGGTAGCTACAGAGTAGAACTATGATGGGTCGGTCCTTGGGTTTCGTTTGCCCTTGTTGAGGTGGTTGACGCCTTCCTACTCGATGAGAGTGGTTTACATCCGCCAGAGTCACGGGCAAGTTGAGCTTTTTGTTGAAGATATCAAGTTCCAGCAGGTCTATATCTTCTTTGACCCTTTCTGGGATGCCGAATATTCGAGTGGAGTGTCGGCGACCATATTGCTCCAGATCGTCGACTTTAAGGTGACAATTCACCTCGAGCTCCCGAATTTTTTCATGCAGCCGTTGATTCTCAACTTTCAGCGCCTGGACTTCTTCGAGAATGTTCTTCATTGCCATTGTGACAGCATTTTGAACGGACTCTTCAATTTGCAGTCGCATTATGTGAAGGGCCTCCTCAGACAATGAGGAGTCAGAAATAGCTGAGGATGGGCCTGGCTTCGGAGCGTTGACCCCATTTTTCAGCGTGCCTCTAGGTCTAACCATGATGTACTATTAGGTGGATCACAGGCAAACAGGTATACTGAAGAACTAGGAACGTTTTTTGATTATGAATAAGAAGAGAGTGAGGTAATTGAAAAGATAATTTCACAATGAAATGAAGCTCAAAAAACTGAATAACTTGATGTAAAATTTGTGGTTAATTGAACTGTATAACCCTTGTAATAAATTAAATTCGATAAGCAAGCAAAATCGCTAATTGAAAGGATTTTTATAGGTCTCGAGCAAACAGCTGCTCTATTATCGCCGGGTGCGATAGCAACAAATGAAAGATTAGATAATAACGGGTATCATGGCTACAATTAGAACAGCCAAATAGAAAAGAATTTTATTTGCTAATTATTATATTATATAAAATATTGGAATTTTGAGGTTAGGCTATAATACCTACTGGTCGGCAACCTAATAATCGATCAAGCCGTGTAATTTGAAATCTAGCCAGACACCTTGGAAAATTTTGTTATAAACAAAATAGTATTCAACTAGAGGATTTGGTAACCACATGGCAACTTGTTGTAAATGGAAAAACAACTTGAAAAGTTTAAAAAAATTTATTATTTGTAATGAGCATGTACAAAACACATAAAATGGATAAAAATATTGAGGAAGTATGTATATTCAGTAGGCGCATGGATACATTTGTGAATTTTGGATGAACCAATCAAATTGCAGTAGTTGATGGGCGGCAATAACGAGCCGTTTCAAATATAACTATAGATATTTATGGAAACGATAAGAATTTATAAGTTATCACTACTCAATTCATGTATCGATGTTATCCGAGTAATTATAAAATGTAATATATAAGATATAGATAATAACCTAGCAGATTAGCACGGACTATTTGATTTTTATAATGGCGTAGTAGTTGAATATTTACGAATTACTCATTGAACTTATGGAGGTTACACTGTTGTTTACAATTGATCAGATGTTTTTGTAGCAGCTCAGACACAGCTGACTGACTCAATATACTATAAATGTCATACCAGGTTTTCATGCAAGCTATAATATTGTCTCTGAAATAAAGAACTATCGAAAAAGGATAAAGAATTTCAAATAGAAAAATAGAATGTATGTATTATTGTCAAAATTATTTATTATTCACTAAATTACATTATAATGTCAAATGTTATTGTAACTAACCAGGTCATAGCATGAATATTGTATTACTGATAAGAGCAGCAAAATTAATTATAGCAGTCTCGAATATAATAAGAATTGTACAGAAATATTAAATTATAAATTATTGATTCAACTGAGTCACATGGTGGATGAATCTCTTTGGCAAGTCTAAGCCAATCATATGTCATAGAAATAGCCCCAAAAGGGATAATCGTTTGTAAACATCATATGTTAATCTGTTATCAGACAACAAACCTGCCTTATCATATAAATATGATAGTGCATGTACACTGTATAGAGGAACTGTATCTAGAGAATTAAGCAATTTAAAAAATTATACAAATTAAGTTATTATTGTAATCAAAGGAATTATATTTTACTGCTAGCCACTGACGTCATGCCTACGTCATAATCATTCTACCAATGGCAAATTTTCATGCAAATTAATTACACAGAGATTCTCAGAGTAAAGGTTCTAGCCAAAGGAAAGAAGAAGAAGACAAGTCACTTCCCTTTTAAAAAATCCTCACCGCTAAGACCTTGTTGAAAGTTACCAAAGCCAATATTTTAGGCTATTCTATTTATCATTTTATGAATTTATTTCATCAATCGATAATTCGAGAAATTCAAATTTGATTATTCCCTGATTATTTTGGTGAAGGAGATATTTAATTAAAATTCCACATGTGCTGAGACCGAAGCCTGGACCGGCCACCGATCAAACAAATTTGATCTAAAGGAACCACGACCGATAAGAGGATTCACGTGGATTTTGGGGCCCCAATCTATGCTTCAAAAGAAATAACACTGCAGAAAATATAAAATTTTTCTTCATTAAAGTAATGGCCACGCCGACAAGCGCTTATAATTATCAAGATCCTAGATTTTATCTGATACAGAATTTATAAGAACTTGTAGTTGATTAACTATCCTCAGCTGCCAGAACCACGACCCGAGTAATTTTTAAAATATTTTATAATTTATTTTCACTATTTCTCAAAAAACTGTTAAATTTGTCAATTATAAATTCTGTTGAATCATGCATGGTATCATGCGAGCACAAGAAATTTTCTAATTATTTTGTTAATGTTAAACTATTCTCAATCTGTAATCCTAGCTTTACATCTGCACTGTCAAACTATGTATTTTATTATATTATAATTCCACTTTATCAATTCGTCTTCTGAGTTTGATTATTTGTTAAGCCTGTCAATTATTGTGTCTGACAATACCGATCAAGTATAATCATTGAAATAATTGAATCAACCTGGATATTGGAACAGATCTAAGTGGATGTAGTGTGTGGGGTCAGATCAAGATTACCTATTCTCTGTCCTTACCTGCTCATATATCAGCTTTTATCTGTTACCAACTTTGACTTAGGAGTGAATTTGTCGACTGTACAGCAGATACAGCTGGAGATCATATAATTTCCTACAATAGAGCATAAAACCCGACAAGACTCCTTAGTACCCTATTTTAATCCCTCGGAACTTATTAGAGATGCAGTCCTGTAAATTATCTACATAAGGATTTTTGCTCGATCTGTATGATTTTGTATGCTGTTCCATCACAGGTAAAAGTTTTAAGATATCCGTATTCAGTGTTTAGCAACCGCTACACTACTTTTAAAAATTTTTATCATTTTACAATCTGTCATAAGAAGAATCAAGGGTGAGCGAGTGTTTATGCCTCCCGCAATTCAGACGATTGTATCGAATCTTGTAGTGACTCTATCAGTCTGGTGTTCACTTAGCATCTACACTCGCATTTTTAAAGTTTCTAACCTCAATACTGGTGACTCAGTGCAAGATTCATTATACGTGAAGCAGTATATTTGTAGCACAACACAATTTGCTGATGCAACGTGAGGCATTTAAAATACAGTATTACACAATTTGGCGCCCAAAGTGTTAGGCATTGATGGGGTGGATAATCGACTGCAACGATTGTATAGTTGTTCAGTATACTACAGTGCTGACAACAGGAAAATTTTTGAAAAAATCCATGGTTGTGAATTTCTTCAAATTTAATATCAACTGTTCACTGAGACATATAAAACAGCAAGACATGCCATACACAAATTTTGAACAAAAGAAATTTATCGATTGATGAATTTTTCGAAGAAAGAATCGAACTCAGAATTTCACTATTGTTCTCATTTGAAAATTGCTCATATTATAAGTCATAGGTATAAGAAATACCATAAGGAAAGGTCATATCATTTTAAGAGCACGAGGTCTATGTCAAAGCAGTTTATAAAGATTTACGGAAAGGAGGATTTAATTCATTTACTGCATTTTCAAAACTTTTTAAGGCATAAAGAGGGAAGCCAAATCAAGTCACAGATATATTGTGGAGTAATTCAAGCAGAGCATCACTGCTTTTTATAAAAATTTTTCGTGAGAAATACTAGCCCTAAACATAATTATGGCAGGAACTTATAAGATTGGAACATTTATAATAATAAGAATAATAAATCATAATAGGCATACCTGCATTATTGAATATCTGTTATTTTTGCATGTTATCACCGTTCTATGTTAACAATATTGCTAATTTGATCCACATTTTTATCACACATACTATTAAATCACACTTCTGTATTCCTTCATTTGAACGAATTTTTTACACTAATTCAATTTTTGATCATCATTCATTTTGTTATCATTCACATAACCTCACATATTCGCGGTCGTTTCACTGCACTTGCATCATTTTACCATCCAATAAATCATGGAAGAACCGCATAGCATCCTGGAGACCACATCAGCGACTTCAAGGACGGAGGAGTTCGCGCGGGAGAAACGCCCATGCACCGCCATTTTAGAGGTCCGGACGTCCGCACCTCACACCACAGAATTCTCGCCACCGACCGAAGACCATACACCCGTTTCCGTGCTAGATATGAACATCCTCCTGGAAGCAATAAACAATCTGTATAAAGAAACAAAACTAGCAAATGAAGAATTGAAGAAGGAAATCCAATAGATGAGGAAGGGGAATGAACAGGGTTTAGAGAAACTGGACCAAAAGTTGAAGGGAGCAACGGAGAAAATCAGGATGTTAGGACAGCAAAACGAGGAGGAATATCATACAATAAGAATCAATATTGGACCAGTGATTAAGCCCATGCATGCAGAAGCAGACATACTCAAGGAGGAAGTCATAAAACAAGCAAGCAAACATGGCACATATATGGAGGACCAACCTACCGAGAATGTCAAGACTGGAGTCGCACCCCACCCCGCAGAACGCCAAGAGGAGCCAGACGACATCATCCGCCGAGCTGAGGACGACATCCATCAGGTAGAGGGACAGCCCGTACCACCGCACGCAGACCACCAGGAGTCCAAGGACGTTGCCCGCCAAGTTGAAGAGCAGCCTGGATCGCCAACCGCACACATCACCATCCATCCACCGAGGACAGCACCTGCAACAGATAAACCCAGTATTCATGAAGATCGTCCACAAAACAATAGGAATAAAACAAAAACCCACAACAAATCAAAATCACAACCAAAACTGAAAACCTATGAATCAAAACAACAAACAAGCAGGATCACAGTACATCAGAGAAGAAAACCGTCTAATAGAGTCTATTTACACCGCCGTCATGTAAGGCTAAAATTGAATATCAAATTTCTCCCCGCCATGCAGAAAAGGAAAATAGTGTCAAAAAGGATCTATCTATATCCTGTCATACTAGGCTAAAATCTTATATCA
The DNA here is from genome assembly GCF_014356525.2 of Nilaparvata lugens. Classification (NCBI taxonomy): domain Eukaryota; kingdom Metazoa; phylum Arthropoda; class Insecta; order Hemiptera; family Delphacidae; genus Nilaparvata; species Nilaparvata lugens. The sequence continues at coordinate 36,128,545 of NC_052508.1, read as the reverse complement.
AGCTTTCTACCAGCATGCGAGAGAGAAGAAAACCATCAAGAAGGACCCACAACCACCGGCATATCAGGTTTAAGAATATCAAACTGCATGTCACTGGCCAACAAAGAGGGAATGCATTTGAAAGAACTGATCCACACCACAGACGTTCGTTTAAGATTCTACTTCACATGCACTAAGCAAGCTGAAAAACAAGCATTTTTCCTGTTCTTTGCTCACTAAAATCTCAAGAATGGAAGCATATATTGACTTGAAAATTTGCATGGTTCATCATTATAGTTTTTCCAAAGATGTACAATTTTTATTAATTAGTTTTTCTTTTAGTTTTTCTCATTTTGGGAATTTAGTGTGATGATGTCATCTTTGAAGAGAAGCATCAACCAGCGTAATTAAAAATTCCAGCATATTGAGATTAACAACATGAATTCAAGTCAGTTGGTGTTTTATTTAAATTCCTTATAGTTTTTGTAAAAATTGTGGAGAGAAATTGTGTGATGTCACAGAATTTGAGCTCAATAACGGCGGTTTCATTTGAAAATTAGTTGAACTGGTCTCTTCCCAGAATGCGCTACCGTTTCATTACCCCCACCGCGGTAACTGCGTAGCCACCACCTGTGGTGATGAACACGCCTTCCACCTACTATGTCATCCGTCATCCGTAATGAATCGCCTTTTAGATAGGATGGGATTTGTTTTATCTGTTATGAATAAGATAACCTACAGCAAAGGCTATGTAAAACAAGCACAGCCTTCGTGTATTAAGATTCTACTTCACATGCGGCGGAATTCGTATTTCAGTTACCATATAGCTGAACGAAGAGGGGAACAAGTTCAGCAACGGCTCTCTTCGTTCAGCAACAGTCCTCCCACCACCGGTCACACAATTCGGGCATAGAGAATGTGTAAACAACGCTGTTGCCACATTGTGAGAGAATGGGCAAAAATATTGAATTCACAAGCATGACTGCTGCTGTCTGTCTTCCCTGCTAACTGGCTTTCAAAAGTATTCCTTCTGCTCTGCAGTCGTGCAGTAGCCTACCAAACACTTGTTTGAGATCATTTTGTTACTTTGTTAATCAATTTATGTTTAAAGAAATGTAAATAAAAAAATAATTTGAGTATTTTCATAATTTTTTTTGGAAATAATCACGCAAAATTGAAGTTTACAAGTTAGATAATAATAATTATTATAGTACCATTTTCAAAACGGTACTTAGGTTATTATTATTATTATTACTACTAAAATAACTCAACAAATGCATTTGGGACTAGGAATATTGTAAATATATTTTATTGAATTTAGTGTAATATTATTCAACTATTAGCTCCAGCCATATTTATTTGGATACATATTTTTCAGAACCCAAATTGAGAATCATTTCTCAGTATTTCCAAAAAATAAAATACATAACAAACTTTATGATCTCGAAGAGAGAAGTGGGACAAAAAGAGATGTAAAAAGTGATAAAAATATGGGAACTGCTGTTGATTCTAACAAAAAAATTTTCTAAAAAATCCATTCTTTGAAAAAAGAAGTTTGCATAAATTGCTCGATATACATCAACTTGGCCCATGGCCTACAGCCGTTGCATTTATTTTTTTCCACTCTTATGATATGATATGATTGAAAATCCTTTTTACAATCATCATTTGAAGAAGCAGCAATAAGAATAAAGGGTCTACCTATTACTACACTTTTCAGACACAATAAAATTAAATACATTTCTTCACAAGTAGAGTTTGTTTGGTAATAGAGAAATATTATTAAAGTAATGACAATCATCACAATACTCTATAATTATTTTGCTCAACAAATGGATTTGGGACTAGGAATATTGTGAATATATTTTATTGAATTTAGTGTAATATTATTCAACTATTAGCTCCAGCCATATTATTTGGATACATATTTTTCAGAACCAAAATTGAGAATCATTTCTCAGTATTTCCAAAAAATAAAATACATAACAAACTTTATGATCTCCAAGAAAAAAGTGGGACAAAAAGAGATGTAAAAAGTGATAAAAATATGGGAACTGCTGTTGATTCTAACAAAAAAAAAAATTCTAAAAAATCCATTCTTTGAAAAAAGAAGTTTGCATGAATTGCTCAATATACATCAACTTGGCCCATGGCCTAGGTCATTTTTCCACTCTTATGATATGATATGATTGGAAATCCTTTTTACAATAATCATTTGAAGAAGCAGCAATAAGAATAAAGGGTCTACCTATTACTACACTTTTCAGACACAATAAAATTAAATACATTTCTTCACAAGTAGAGTTTGTTTGGTAATAGAGGAATATTATTGAAGTAATGATCACAATACTATATAATTATATTTTGCAGAACAAATTTTCTATTGAAACTGTTGGTAGAAAACTAAACAGATATCTGAGACAAATAAAGTCTTAATATAACATTATATAGTTGTGATTAAGTTTATAATTGATAATGTACTGATGAATATTTTTGATCATTCTATACCTAATCCTTCAAGTAAAAACTAAAATCAAAGCAAATAAATTATCATAAGAGAATTATTGTAGCCTAAATGTAAAAAGCTGATGATTGATAATAATGCATTATATAATTATCATTGTATTTTTATTACCATAATAATTATTTGAAAGAAGATTCATTGATACATAATAGGCCCCTACTCGAAAAACTAAAACAAAATGAAACATCATGATTGTAATAAGGCTTATAATATTGATACAGTAGTATACTACTATCATTTAGAATACTGTATCATTGGATATATAACAATAGATAATTGAAGAGAACTAAAACACTTTTATACACGTTATAAGGCTCATGATTGATAATACAAAAACTTGATAATACAAAGACAAAATAAAACATCATTGTACCTGTTCAATGATTCTTTCCATGTGTTCTTTGTGCCTCAATTATCCAATCTGGATTTCTAATTGGCATCGAACGTGTATGCCGAGGATCTACAAGTTCTGGCAACAGGCAATCCATGTAGAACTTTGTCACTTGTGGGTATACCTTTGTATTCCAGAACTGTTCATCTCTGTACACGGTTAAAATTTCTGTGCCCTTTGGAGACCATATGCAAAATAAGCAGTAGTGACATTTTGTGATGTGAAGTTGCCCCTGCACTTGATAATAATAGTTATGGCTTGTATTCATTTCTATTTCAGAACCGTTCATTTTGCAGAATTTTAGAATGTTACCTTCTGCTGCTTCTCTAGGGTGCTGTTGACTTATGGTCTGAGGACATTTAACTTCCATAATTCCTTGCCCATCTTCTAAAATTCCATCCGGAGATGCAGCAAGGAATGGAGAATTTGCATCAATGAACAGACCACATTTCATTATTTTCTTCCCAGTTATTTCAGCTATTTTTTTGAGAGCAGCCTCCTCATTCATCTTCCCATATTGCATGGCTGGCGAGCTTTTACCACCCCCATACAAAAGCTCACGAACAAGATTTGTGCAACTGGTGTGTGGCCTCCTCTTACTTATTCTTCCAAAATTTGATGCTGTTATCCTTTTACGCCTCTCTTCAAGCCATTCAGCAGAGAGATGTTGCAAAACAGTTCTCCTTTCCAACTGATGACGGCTCTCTTCCGATCTCTTCAGCAATTCCAAGAATTTATTCTTTTCTATAGTGGAATCTTCTTTATTTGGATCAGGACGTTGAGCATTGGGACCATAATCTATATCTGTTGTTTTCTGGCAGGGGAAAAGTGACTTGCATGTTTTTAGATTCTTCTTCCATCTTCCCCTGTCCAGTTCAATCTTTCGTTTATGTTTCATCTGCATGGATTTGCAGAAAGTTCCAGGACTCGATTTGAACATAGTTTTGTGAAGGTTGTAGAGCGCCATTCCGGTGTTGTGTTGTACAACAGCACCCTGACACCTTGCCTGGTAGCTTCCACGAGCTGTGAAATTTATTCTTTTTCCACCAACAAATTTAGCTACGGCGTGATTATAATGTTCAGCATAATTGCTGTCAACATCCTCTAACAAACTAGAAACATGCAAGCTCAGAAAACGAGCTGCATCTTTCAGTCGCTGAAAAAGTCCAACAGCTTCCAAATCTGGAACTATATTTGGAAGATTCTGAAGGTCACTACCGGTGCAAAAATAATCTTTACATTTGTAATGGTACCCAAAAACATGGTTTGGTCCATTCAAAATGTCCTCTTTCAACATCTCCACACTCTTCAGTTTGTCAACATTTTCCTTGTTGTGGATCACTGCTTTGGTAACCGCGTATCTCAGCCTGACTAGCCTGTCACCAATCTTCTTACGCAACATAATGGGGTGACGTCCTCTATTGCTTGTTTGTGCAATTTCCCTAATTTTATTGCAATAATTTCGCATAAGGTGATTACGACACTCAATCTTCAGTACACTGGTATTTTTGTATGGCCTGCGATTAAGTAATGTTTTATATACACTGCTATCACCATCTGCAATCAGTCTATTGTAGCGCATTCCATACATTTCCTCACTTGATGAGAATCCCTCTGCAATAAGCACAGCCTCCATACTGGTAGAACTTTGCTAAGTACCCCAGTTTTTGAAGCATGTGTGCTCCCTTGCCTGCTTACCCAACCATTCAGCTCTTACACAAATTGTGCAGTATTTGTTCTTTACACCAACATAAAGAACATTCTTGGTGTGGTATCCAACTATGGCAGCCTGTAATACATAATAAATTGATTGAAAAAATATTATTCTCATTCACTCAATTAATTGCATATTTTATAAAGCAGCACAACTAGAAATGATAATAATTGGCACTGATATAAATAATAATTTACTGAAGTCAAAAGTAACTATAAATTTATCATTTATTAGTATTAGTGATATAGAGAAAAATGTCGATCTCCCCTTAGTTCTCTTGTAACTCACCATTTTGTTCTATCAAATTTTTTGTATTTTCATTCATTCGGGTATGGAAATGGTTGAATCTCATGTACAATGATTATCGAGATAATGGCCACAATACTGTATACTAAAGACCACAATTTCTCAAGTTTAACTTTATTATTTGATCGTCAAACCAGAACTTTCATTGGATGAAACGTGTAGACAATCAACTCTGAAGATAGCTAATAATAATAAAAAATAATTATTGTTTAGCAGTAGTAATCAATTATTCTTACCACACCAGAGAGGGAATTATAGTTGGTACGATAGGAGCGCTTTGCCCAACAGCCATCAGCAACAACCATCAATAGAGGTACTCCATCAGCATCAAAATCTCCCCTTTTGATTGCCTCATGTTTTTCTTCTTCAGCTGCCATCTACATTGATTTTTTGGCTGTTTCCTTCCAGGCATCAGCTACTCGGTCACGATACTTGCGAAATGTATTGTAAGACATGCAAGGAATGTCTAAGCATGACAAAACCTCTTCCAGCTAGGAATGACCTCCTCCTGTGCTGATTGTACCAGAAACTGCTGATGTATTCACATCCATTGTTTTCTCGTTTGAAGCATTTTACACATGTTCTATATTACACATCTTACACTTGAGCGTGATACAAGAGTTCAAACCTTTTCTACATTCTTTTATTACAGTCATATCCTTGAAACTGCAATGAAATGGTAAGTGGTCATCAATTTTCTGAATTTGAGCAATGAATGAATGTACGTCCACTATTCGTCTACCTTCTAACATCAATGGAGATGATGTCACAGGAATAGGAGATGTGCTAGTTGCTTGAGGCAGTGTGATCCCTTTACGAGTAGAAGCTACTGGCACTGAAGTTTTAGGAGTTGTGCTAGTTGGTGGATGTGATGATATGCCTTCAGAAGTAGAAGCAACTGGTTCGGAAGTTTTAGGAGTTGTGCTAGTTGGTGGATGTGATAATATGCCTTCAGAAGTAGAAGCTACTGGCTCTGAAGTTTTAGAATTTGGGCTAGTTGGTCGATGTGATGATATGCCTTCAGAAGTAGAAGCAACTGGTTCTGAAGTTTTAGGAGATATGCAAGTTGTTTGATTCAAATTCAAATTCAAATTGGTTTATTCATAAAATATCACATTTTCACAAAATATGAAAGTGTTATAAAATTACATGAATAAATTCTCCCTGCCTGGATGATTTGTCCGTGTGCAGGGAGGAGTCGCAAATTATCAGACAGAGGGCAAACACTAGCAATAATAAAATAAATTACAAACTATGAATAATAAATAAATTCGAAAACATAATAAGAGAGTTTATTTTTATAATAAATTTCAAAACTTAAGATAGGAAAAAGACAATAAATAAATAAAATAAAAGTGTCAGCTCAACGGCGGTTAAAGGGCTGAGTTGGGAGTAATATAGCTTTATTAGCGTGGTACTGTGTGTATTATTTGAATGGTATTTTGTGTTCAGAACTAGAAATATTCATCTATATGGGAATGTAGAAGAGCCTCCGCAGCATCTGAACCGATGCAGAGCAGCCACCTGCTCACACTCCGCTTGTAGACGGCAATGCTAACCCCCTCAGTAGTTGAAATCTCGGCCGGTACATTACGGTAAAGCCAATGGGCTAAATGAAAACAGTTTCCAAGTTGAATTGAATTTCTTAAACGGGGAAATTGAATATTTATATGCAATCTGTTTCTAGTGGGATAATAATGTTGAATTTCATTGAAGACAAAGTTACTTTTTTTTATAAAGACAAGTAAATTTTTTATAAATGATTGTTTTATATTTAAAACAGGGAATTCTTGGAAAAGTAAATGTGTTGGATATCTATGATTTTTGGCCAATAGTGTTTTAATAAGTGCTCTCTGTAAGACCGCAACAGGACGCAGGACACCCAAGGAGGCACCGCCCCACGCCAAGATGCCATACTCAAGCAATGTCTGCACATATGCATGGTAGACAGAACGACAGTGCCCAGCACTCAGGACCCTTCCCAGCTGTGCAAAGGCATAATTCATCTTACACAACCTCTTGCTGAGGTACTGCACATGGGCCACCCAACTCAACTTGTGGTCGAATATTATGCCAAGATATTTGTGAGTTAAGACTTGTTCTATCTCAGGACAGTTACAGTCATTGGAGAATGGGTCACCACATGAATGCATCCTGAGCACCCTGGGCCCGGGGCTATTACGAAGGAATATAGGTAAACACTTGGATTTCGAAATATGAATTGACAACACATTGTTGTCAAACCAATTTTTTCGTTTAATGAGATCAGAGGAAGCATTATTTAATGTTTCAGTCCATGTGCAGCCTGTAGACACAAGTGCCGTGTCATCGGCAAAGAGGAATAATTGGCCATGTAGGTGCAACCTGGATATATTATTGATGTAAATGAGGAAACGTAGAGGGCCCAAGGTACTCCCCTGCACCACTCCATAATCAACTGCAATAGAATCACTGTCTGTGCCATTTAATGATATTCTCTGTGTTCTATTTTCAAAGTAGCTTCTAAACCATCTTAAGGTGAGACTCTTGAAGCCAATTGCTTCAAGTTTTGCAAAAAGTATATTCCTATCTATTGAATCAAAGGCCTTGGATAAATCCAGAAAAGAAACTAAAACTTGTTTATTGCTGGGTTGTGTGGTAACATACTTGTTAATTTCAAAAAGAGCATTGGATGTGTTTTTAGAGGTTCTAAAGCCGTACTGGTTGTTAGAAATGATTGACTAAGTAATGACAAGTAATTATTGACTTGGATTTTCACGCATTTCTCAATTATTTCAGCTAGAGCAATCAGAAGGGAAATTGGCCGGAAGCTACTTATAATTGATTTTGAGCCAGATTTGTATATAGGTATAACTTAAGCCAATTTGCAAGACTCCGGAAAACTGCCAGAGGAGATACTGAGATTAATTATGTGTAAAAGCGGGATGAGCAGCCCATGCACATTATCCTTCAACAGCTGAGTCGGAATTGAATCCCAACCCGGCGCAGAACGCCCCCTCATGCTGCCCACCACAGTCAGCAATTCATGCTCAGCAACAGGACGAAGCTCAAACACGGCACCGGTAGCATAGTCGGAGTCCCTCACCTCAGATGGACCAGAGGGTTGGATCACCGCAGTCAGACGCGCCCCCACAGAGGCAGAAAATCTATTGAAATCATTAGAAATTTCTTCCACCTTTGGGGGAGGAGCAGGGTTGTTGTCATTGAAAGCGTCAACTGGAAACTTATCTTTATGAGTGGGCTGACCAGAAATCTCATTACCAACTGACCAGAATTTTCGAGGGTCTCCTCCCGCTGTATCTATTTTATTTTTATAATAAGTGAATTTAGCTTGTTTTATAGTTGAGTGAAGGACATTTCTATACCGTATATATCTATTTCTTAGAGCCAGGTTGAAAGGTTGATTTTGTGACTGTTTTCTAAGTTTGTCTCTATTGTGGATTGAGTTAACCAAATTATAAGTGATCCATGGTTTGAGCCTCGAATTTTTTGCGTTATGAACAACTCCAACAGTATTGGATGATATTATATTTTGTAAGGTACTGATAAAATTAATTGAGAATGTGTTTAGATCAGTTACAGCTGTTACGTGATCCCAGTTTTGATGAGATATAGAAAGGTTGATATTGGACCAGTTACGTATCAACTTTACTCCCTGTTGTTCAGGTCTTTTGTTTTCTCGGGTGTGGAGTATAATACATGTAGCAAAATGATCTGTCACTGCTGATTTTATTACTACTGATTTTGCAACAAATTTACTCATCCGTCTTAGAAAAAAATGGTCTAAGCAGCTATTACTGTCCGGTCTTGTAATGTTTTCTATGCACAGTATCAGATTTGGCTCACATAGCGTGTCCAAATAATCGTCATGTAATGGATAAGGATTAGGCTGTAGAAGATCGCAATTAATATCTCCACCAAATATACAAAATTTGGAATGGCGAAATTCATTATCATAGTACGCAGAGAAACCCTCGATTTGTTCCAGTTTAGCATGATGCACCCTGATTTGATTCTGTAATTTTTCCTCCATCTTGAACTCATACACAAAACAATTCAGCCCCGACAATACAAACAACAGACAATAAAACAAGAATGAGTTCAAAAACTAGATGAAAGGAAGAATCACGACTAGTAAGTTATGTGCCGACCACTATTTTTAATTCAGGCCTTTTTCCAAGTTATAATAGTCAATTTAATACGCAATAGACTAGAGCCATTATTGTAAGTGAGTTAGCGAAATAAATTATTTTCTCTCTCTCTATTATGAACGGCCATGACTTCGAGTTTCCCATGATAGATATTTAAAAATTGTGGCTCTGAGTCGTCGAGGAATGTGGATTATGGAATTATCTCTAAAACTTAGCCTTCCTGTCGCGACATAAAGTGCGATAAGTTGGAAAACAGCAAGCATTGAAATTATAACAAACTACCGATTTTGCAGTTACTATTTGGTCCAAAGGCTCTATAAGCCACGCGACGATTGGTCAAATTGATTCCCTTCGCCCAATAGGAGACCTGTTTCTAAATACAGTAGTGGGGATTCCCCAGTCGAGAGACCAGATTACGTTTCGGAGGACACTTTGCTAGGAGCACTACGAGAGTAAAGATGTAGTCACTATGTTTCGCCCTTTTTTGGCAAGTTTATAAGTTTATATAATTAGTTAATGTAGGAGCTAGTTTTATTTTTATTAAAGTTTAAATTTCCTAGAAGTGCCATGTCCTGAAAAGTTTAATTGTGTTTCTTCATCATGTATGAATAATTGTTTCTTCAAATAACCGCTAAGGTACATAAAATAAGGTTAAAATATAATTTAGGGAATTTAATTAATTGAGACTTCAATCAAAGAGTATTTTATCAACAGAGCCTGTTATTGTTCAAGTTGATAATATTGATTGAGAATAGTCTTTTTGAGTTTATTGGTGATGGAAGATGATTATAAATTTTTTTTTCTGAAGAAGTATAGAAAGTTTTCAGTTACGTTACATTTGAGTTATTGTTTCTGGAGATATATTATCGTAGAGTATTGCTGAAAGTCAGGAAGATAGCCTTTAAATTGGAATGAAATTTTTAAGATTATGTTCATATTGAGTTTATGACATTTTATAATTTATATTTTTCAGACTCTGTTTTCTTATGTCATTAAGGCTTTCGAATGATTTAGTAAATTTTTTATGATAGAAATCTTAATAGACGAAGAAGAAAGTTTTTATTTTCCAGGAAATTAATATTAATGAATGTTCAAATTTTAATACAATTTAAATTATTTTCTATGTGTCTACTAATTTTATTTAATTAAAGGTAAAAACTATCTACAAGATGAATCTTATACATTTATTTACAGCGGTTCATGTGTGTCCCCAAACCAACTTCTTGTACTACCACCCCTTTGGTTCCGCAACTTTATGTAACACCGCTTCAAGACACCCGTTCAGACGACAGGTCTAGGGACGTAAGAGGACGTCGCCGTCAAGCCAAATTTAACCAGTAAAAGTTCACCGCCAAAAACAAGGTACTGTAACCCCGATGATGAAGCAACGTACAGACCAACGAAAGTGCAGTGTAGTGAAACAAAGGTTCATTCGAGAATGTCAATCAAAAGTGGGGATTCAAAATCATTATGAAATGGGTTATATGGGTTACTATCGACGAAACTTGGGCTTTTCTTTCTTGAGTAATTTTATGTTGAAATTAACTTGTTATTTGATGACTGATATTGTTTGGTTTTGTGACGTATTGCTATCTAAAAGGGGATAGTAATGCGCCCCCGAATCAGATGAAGAATGTCAACAAAGTAACATGAAATTGTTGTTTCTGTTGTTCGATTTTAGCTGCCAATGTTTATTGAAGCTGTTTGTATTTTCCAATTATTTCAAATTGTAGTGTTATTCTATAGTATAAACCTATTAAATCAGGCATGGCAAGATTAATTGAAGTTTTCTTGACTCCAGCCCGTTCACCTGCATGAATTAGGTATAGACTCAGGTATTTTCTAGATGTGTTGGCCTATTTCTAAATTCTAAATTTTATTCAAAATTATCTTCTTTATCACCTTTAAAAGGGTCAGGCAAACAACTGCGCCACTGCTGCTGAATGTTTAGTGAAAGGCACAGTTATCAAAGTTAAACTTTGATTATCAATTCACAAGATAAGTTATTGCTGAGAACAAAACTATATGATTAGATAATGTTCTTCCAACAACTCACAAACAAACGATAACTTGTTGAATTGAACAAACAAAATCATGCTGGTGATTAACCTTCACTAACATGTATAAAAAAATGGACAATACAAATTCCTGAAAAAAGCACAATGAGCCTAGTTTTAGGAAATTATAATTTTAACTGAAATAAATTTAATTCCAGACAAATACAAATTGACGAGAAACCTTGCTCTTAGAACAAGGCTACAACAAACTTAAGTTGAGCATGGATCAGACCATTCTCAACATGCCAACATTGGACAAATACGAAACATGCTTAAATCCAATGTGTGTGAATTAATCAACAAATTACAAATTTAAATTCATCCTGGCTCGGCAGGAACATAAAATGTTCTGAACAAAGCTCAGGCTAGAGCTAGCAGAGGAGTGTAATTTACTATTCAAATAATCAAATACAAACAAGGGGCAAAATTGAATCTTCAATTTGAGCCAGGTTATTTGTACAGTTAAACTCCGCATTAATGAACAATAAAAAAGAGCAAAAACTCACCAAATTTATTCCAATCTTGACTACTTGCCCTTCGAAGCCTTTATTAGGTGTTTTGGTCAGGTTCAGGGTGGGACGAAATCGGGAAATAGACAGGTTATTGCTTAGGGGCTGCCTTCTCGTTGATTCTGTGTTCAACTTGCAGGTCATACACTGTGTTTCAAACAAAGCTCAAACTGTATTCTTTATAAAATTCAAATCCGATTAAAATTAATTCAATTCAATACTATTTACGCTGTTATATTCATAATTTGCACACACTACACTCAAACAATTTACAAGAAATTTCCGATCGAAATTAAATGACAAACACAAATTTGTTCTTGCAACAGAAAGGGCTGACGAGACAAGACTGACAAAACTAGGACGACAAGGCCAAAGCAGCAGGATGGTCTGCGCTGGGGCAAACACAAGCCTAGTATTGGCAGGACTGCAGTCTGGCATTCTGGCACTACAATTCGAATTCTCTGGCCAGACCAGAGTGCATTAGAGTGCATGGAAACGTTTAATTGAATCATGGAGAGATATATTTCCCTCTATACTTTTATACCGGCATAATTTGAATCACAACTATTATTTTTTTAGAAGGCGGTGGAAGATGTGAACAAAACGAATGACAACAATGCTCTCCCATGAAATCCACTGATTTAGAAAAAGGAATCTATATGATATGAAAGCCTCCACTCATCAAATATCTGCAATGTAACATCAAAACGAGCTTATTTGGATAAACAATGAGGGGGACATCACCTGTTGAGGAAAACGTTTTTCGAGGAACAAATAGGTTTTTCAAGTGGAGAAATTTCTACTCTCTTGTAATTTTCTAGTAATTGTAAAATTCATGTATCACTTTGAACCTTTTTAAAAGAAGTTTTTCAGAACACAATATTTTCATTGTGTCTATAATGATTGTTAATTGATTGAATAGTTTGATGAGAAATGTATTGGATTATCAGTGATATGAGAGCTTGATGAGAGTTGTCAAGAACTGGTGGAGAGAAATAAGTAGAAGTGTAGCATGTAAATAAACAAGTTATAGTAATGTGCAGGAGTAATATGAGCATATTATCTCCTTTTATTTCTCAGAATAGAAGATATTCTCAAGGAATAGCAAAATCTTATTCATTATCCGAATGATAAAACTAATTGGATACATTGAGCTCTTGTAATTACATTTATCTGCTCAAATCAATTGATGAATTGAAAGATTTTCTCATGATTTAATTCTTCAAGCGATTCCAATTAAAAAGAGTTATTGGAGACAAATATCATGAAACAGTCTAGCTGAAGGATGGTGAATGATTTTCTAGAGCTTTCTAATTCATCATATCTCCGTGAGTTCAACCATAGATTAAATAAATTATACTTTGGTTCAACATTCTTTGAAGAATACCATGCTTAAATATGATAACTTTTTGAAATAGCTCCTCCACACAACTCTCCAATAAAAATCTATTGATCCATCTCCAATAGAACTGTGGGACAAATATAATAATGGAAAAATGATGAAGGAAAATAAATGTATCTATTAAACACTGGTAAAAAATGTAAACTTCCTGAGATGTTCCTGAGAGTTCAATCCAGCTTCGAAATCGATCAAGAACAATTAATGTAACATCGAGCTGAAGAGAATTCAATGATACAATGAATTCTACTAGGTTTCTTGCAATTTGCTGTCGCTATAGACATATATTGAGAAAATAAATGTATCTATTAAACACTGGTAAAAAATGTAAACTTCCTGAGATGTTCCTGAGAGTTCAATCCAGCTTCGAAATCGATCAAGAACAATTAATGTAACATCGAGCTGAAGAGAATTCAATGATACAATGAATTCTACTAGGTTTCTTGCAATTTGCTGTCGCTATGGACATATATTGAGATTCTCTCTTTGATGATAATCTCAATATATGTCTATAGCGACAGCAAATTGCAAGAAACCTAGTAGAATTCATTGTATCATTGAATTCTCTTCAGCTCGATGTTACATTAATTGTTCTTGATCGATTTCGAAGCTGGATTGAACTCAAGAAATAAGCGACTTGACACAATCATTGTACAATGGTGAATATGTGATACATTGATTTCCATGATTAATATACAGAGCTAATTTGAAGAGTAATTTACATCACAAGAGTAATCATCTATATATAGAGATTTGTCAATAGTGAACTAAATTGGGATAAACAATAGGTTTCGAATACTCTTCAATAGCTTGTCAATAATTGAGGATGCTCATTATGATTCAAAAAGAGGGCAAAACTCCAGTGCAATTTGAATGAGATTTGAGTCTTTCACATTCTGTATTTTCTAAATGGAAATTACTCCCAGTAATTACCACAGATGAAATTCACATATGTTTATTTCTATCATGTGTAATGTCCCTTTTGGTGTACACATAAAATATATGCCCCACGTTGGGCGCCATGTTAAGGCAGCTCCAGACATGCATCATCTGGCAAACACTAAATAAATATCCAGTCCAATCTTGTAAGGTTGGCAACCTTCTAGTTATGACCCTGGGTCCCAGGGAGCCAGGCAATTTTTATTTTAGTTATAATTTTGCTTCTGATTGCTTTACTGTCTATTGTGACCCATGTAAATTCATGTCAGTAAACACTTAAACTTGATGTAGAGTGTTAGTTCTCTGTTACTTGTTGTTTTCATGGAATGATGTTTCTAGGTCCCAGGGACCCAAGGGTCACGACTAACGTAACTTTTTTCTTTTTTTTCAAATGCACATTTTTATGCAATAGTGATTGGATTCGAGCAGTCAATATGTTTATTTTGAACGGCAATTCTTTCAAACTTTGTTTTTTATTATTTTTAATTAATTCTATAAACTATATATATTGAATCATATCAAATCAGATAATCAATTATCAAACAAATGAAGAATATTTCATTTCTTGCAGTATGATAATATTTTGTGGAAAATCACTATAAGGAAACTATGATTGATGTTAGAAATTGGAAATTTATTTCCTGAAAAATTTACTCTTATGGTCTTAGTGGATTTTCCATGTATGCCCATGTATGTTAGTACCAAGTTGAAGAGCTCATCTATATCTTAATGAAGAAAAAAACTGGCTTATACACCTACTGGAAACGAAAATTATGTTCCATGCATTATCACGCCTAAACTACTGGACTGAAATTAACTTGAAATTCTGCATATAATTAACCAAAGATGGTTTTAGGCCTACTTCAAGCTCTTCAAGATTCTACTCGTTCATGTTTTTAATTAGTCAACTTTTAAAATAGACCCTTGCTGAGCACGGGTTACCTGCTAGTAAATGGATAGTTGAAATCTTGATGAAAACTAGATAATAACCAGTCCGGTCTAGGTTACTGAATTATTTCAATATTTCTACAAATATCTTTTTTAATCAATTGAAGTTGAAATTCTAGGGCTTTTCATGTCCTAGGCTATACAGTTATTGACCCGTGTACATAGGGTTAGTTTGGTTCATTTGAGGCGTTGGATTCCAAACCAATCCTCATCCATGAAATCCCATTTTTGGCAAATCAAGAAAAACTTGTAGAATCGTATTGAAAAGAAGGAGCATTTGTGTTTTGATTTTAAAAAATCAATAACAAAGTTAACTGTGATTTAACAAATGGCCATCCTATCAATTTTCAATATTAAAGAGCAGAAAAGCAATTTAAATTTGAGGGTCGTTCTGCAACATAAAATGTGATGAAGCTTGTTTTGGAACATCCATTGCTGGATGGAAACCTATCTTGAACATACTGGGCAGTGAATGAGAGAACGATTTCGTTCCACTTTCCACCTTTTTTCGAATAAAATAAACATTCAACAATATTCCTGACTGAATGGACAATATTCCTCCAAAAATAGCTAATAAAACTGACAGCTTACACTTAGCTCAGCTCAGAAACAGTGCTTCTTTGTATTTAACTACTCTTGTTTTGATGCATGTATTGCTGCCAAAAATAATATTTATTGTTAATCCCACAAATACCAACCTTATACTCTATACTACAGTCATAATTATTATCTAGGGATAGGAACTGAAACCGATTTGAAAGGTGGGTTGTCTAACCGAGAGCGAAGGATGAGGTACGCTATGAAACAAAAATTGCTGATAAGCCTCCATTTTAACATGGGATAAGGATCGGGTTGAAACTCATTTCCTTTGCAGGATAGGGACCCATTTGAAACGAAAAGAAGTGTGGATGAAGATTGGTTTGGAACAACAAGTGATTTTCAACCTCAATTTAGAATGGGATAGAACTTTTTCTGGAACATAAGAATTGTTTCATTGTATGCAGGGCTCAAGGGCTGCCATCTTTATAAGCTGACATCGATAACTCAATTCCCGACTTTAGTGGATGAGGAACGGTTTGGAATCCTTACGCCTCATTCATAGAAACAAAATAAGCATGAAGAGCATCTTCAATATCGAGATCCATGTTTATTTTTTTATTTGGCTAGCACAAACAATACAATGATCGAGAAAGAAAAAACAGATAGATTGATAGTAAAACTTTCATAAAAACATGAAACAAACTTTAAATTCACAAAATGAAGAATGAAACCACTAAAATTTTGAGCTTGAAAATATTACGTTCACCTCAGCTACATAACAGCTGTTTCATGTTGACAGTAGATGACATTCAGTTGACGAGTATTTGCTATTCCCAAATGAGCAACCGCTTGGCAAAAAACGCATGTGTATAGATGTGTGCTCGCAAATAGCTAGACGAATAGTTCGCCGAACGCCGAACATTCGCTGCTTGCCGAATGACACATGTCTGGAGCCGGTTTTATGTAACACTGTATTTTAGACTGTACATATGCCCAGCTGGCTGTAATCAGTGGAGCAAATAACATGGATGAATTTTTACGTTCACTCCTGCTGAAATAAAAATACCACAGTGTTCTTACCAGCACTTCAAGGAGCTTATATAGAATTCTGCTATCAATCGCTGCAAACTGCTGCCGTTTTATCAATCTGCAATTCTTACTGCTGCCCTGGATGATTTCGCAATCATAGATGCTGAATTGATAGATAAGTATGAGCTGAGTATATATCTAAATATCGTGTAAGACAATGTAAGTAGAAGGATTCTGATACTTTAGACTGACTTTTTTGCTCCAAAACCCCCTCCCCCCTCTCACCCTTGTCCATCATGCCTCCCCTTCCTCACGCCACCCTGCGGGCGGGGGGGTGTTCTAAAAATAGATTTCCCCTTCCCCTTGCCAAGTGGAGGTGAGGGGGTTGAAAAGAGATATCTCTCTCTCTCCCCTTCCCCTTGCCCAGGTGGGGAAAAAAAATTTCCCTTTTAGGAGGAAAAATTCCCTCTCTATACTGACAGATTAAAGTGAATCCATATTTCTACATCTAATGCTATACTGACAAATTAAAGTGAATGCTAGATGAGGGAAAAAAATCTCTTTGAGAGGGAAAAATTCTCTACCGTCAAATTAAAGTGAATCCATATTTCTACATCTAATGCTATACTGACAGATTGAAGTGAATTGAGAAATTCTCTCTCTCTCTCTCACATCTTACGAGGGCTCATGATGTTTAATGGCAGACTCAAGAGAGAGGAGGATACGCCCCCCTCGCTTCTCACAACTAGCAGACGGCTCTAGCCAGATGCTACATCTGCTTTCTCCTTCTTTTACTGGCTCCATCTCTTACCATCACCCTTCTAAATTCCTTCTCTGCTATTCTCTATTACGAAAGGCGAGTGAAGGAGAATACAGACAAGCGTTAACTAACTTCCATTTTGATCGAGCGTTCCTATACTGTCAGATTAAAGTGAAACGCTTCTCTCTGTCCAGTGTTACGAAAGGCTAGAGAATTCAAACCGCAGGCGCGTGCGCTCGCTCGTGAGCGTGTCCCTCGTCTAGACACGTGCGCTCTGCAAGGTTCCCTTAGAATAACTCCTGCATCGAAAACCGTTACATTCCGTTACATGAAAAAATGTCTAAATCGATTTATCATCTGTGACATGTGTTTACCCGTTTAAGTTCATTATAGTTCACTCTCTCTCACGCAAGTGTTTACAAGATTTATGCAAAAACCGATATATCATAGTCAAAAATGTCTAGACTCAAATTTGGAGCAGCAGGTGTTTAAGTTCATTATAGTTCACTCTCTCTCACGCAAGTGTTTACAAGATCTATGCAATCAATCATAGTCAAAAATGTCTAGACTGAAATTTGAAGCAGCAGGTGTTTAAATACTTCACTCTCCTATAATATGTCATCCTTTTACAAGATTTATGCAATCAATCATAGTCAAAAATGTCTAGACTGAAATTTGAAGCAGCATGTGTTAAAGTTCACTCTCTCTCACGCAAGTGTTTACAAGATTTTATGTTTTCGGCCCCAATATAAAGTCTCTATTTGGGCTAGATCCATTTTTTCTGTAATACTTTGCACTACCTGATTTTCGGAAAGGTTGTGTTCTTTGGCCTCTATCCAGTTCATATGAAAACTAACCCGGGCATAGTTGGATACAATGTCCAGGGCTACTCTGTGTATGAAAAAATTTAGATAGTCTATGAATGGAGCCGAACATTGCAGTCTCATGACAGTACCCTCTTCCGAATTTTTAATTGCCTCAGCTATTTCATCACGAACGCTTTTCACAGCGACTCCCATCTCGTTTTTCTTAATAAAATCTCCCATATCATTTTTAGTTGCGTACTTTTCTGCAATTTGATTAATTAGAATAGCAATAGCATCTTTTGTAATGAATTGTTCAATACCCTCCATAATATTAGCTTTTATTGCACTCACCATTTCAGATAATCGTTTTTCATTTGTTTTGTGTTTCATTTACTTTAGTAAAAATTTCTGTACTAAGCTGTTTTAATTTAGTATTGAGATAGTTTCTGTCCAACACCTACAAATTCTTAATTTTATCCGATATGGCTTTTAATTTCTCATCTAAATAAGCTTTATCAACTTTATCGTTGTTAATACTGAGCAACTGAGATGAAAAGCTGTCTGTTGGAGTTTTCACTTCTCCTAGAGCAGATTCTAAAGTTAGAGTTCTCTCTGCAATAGCTTTATCGATATTAGCACCGAAATTTTGTTATGAACTTAGAATATGTTCTCTTTCAATTATGCTCACTCCAATATTCTTTGTATTTTCTGAAACGAGTTTGGTTATTTGCGAATCTAAATAAATTTCACAGCTTCACTGATTCCTTGTTGATTTATTGATTCAATTATTTTCTGTGTTATCGAGTCGATATCACATGTAAGATTAGCAACAGCACTGCTAGCACTAGCCGTATCAATTCGACCGAATTGATGTAGAGTCATCGTAACACTAAACAATTAGTTTTGCCTCTTTTAGCTCTTCAATTATAGATGCGATCTCAATATCATGCCCGGTGCTGCCAGAAGCTTTTGAGGAATAGAGTAAATTTAATCTTTCCACTAATTCGTCAAAATTATCAAAGTATTGATAAATTCTATCATGAGAATTATTTTTTTGCAAATTTCAATAAACCCCACCCCTTATTTTTACTAAATTTTTACTGGGAAATAACTTTTGAATCATTTGCGATTTAATTCCCTGATTTCGTTTAACATACCCTCTTCGATCTGAATGTATGCCTGTAAGTGTTAAGATTTTTTTATACTTATCCAGATCTCTCTGATTATAAAGATTCGAGTCTGGTCTCGCACTGAATAATAACTCAAGTAGACCATGTGTTAAACGAAATCTTTCATTATTAATATCTATATAACCATTATCGAATATTACTTGCTGATTTCCAATATAATACACGTCATCTTTAGAATTGTATGAAATTCCATAACTGATTGAATTATTCAATTTTTCCGCATGAAACGTTTTTAGATATTGTGACAGCACATCATCGTTTCTGCTAGAACCAAGTAAACTGTTTTCAAATTTAGTCGAGCTTAAAAAATTGTCTGTTGAACTCTCATAACTCTGCTCATCCTCCTCATTATCATCAATTCCCATACTCTGTTCCTCTTTTACTTCTCCCTTTTTTGGTTTTACACCAGAGTGAAAACTAGATTTGTTTTTTCCCAGTTCAATTATAGGTTCTATCAATGGTGATAGAGTTTTCCTATTGTATTCCTCCGATCACCTTTCAAAATTGACTAAGCTTTTATGCTTGTCTCTAATTACTTTTCTCAATTTCTTAATCTTTTTGATTAAACCAATGTTCTTTCTATTCAGTTTTCTGCTGCTGTATGACAACATGACTGCACAAAGAATTAATCTCTACTGAACGGTAAGAAACGTATCAAGCGAATCTCGGTACTTGCCGCTATTAATTCCACACTCGCTCATAATAGTTACAAAATTATGAGGTTTACGATTCCAAACTGTATGACAAAGTTTAACGAAATCTTTATAAGAAATATCTCCTCCAACATGATCTCTGTGAATTAATTTCAGACTCAATAAATCTATCTTGAAGATTATAATCATATTTGCATTGTCCCTAGTGAAATGTTTCTGTGTAGCTCCATAACTCTGAATTAAATATGCAGTGTCAATATTTCGATGTCATCCCATAGTAAAATATTCTCTTATCTGTGGCACATTGCTCAGTTGTAAGTCATCAAAAATTACTAAGCTATATTCGGGGATACGGTTCGGATGGGGAATTTGGCTCACATCCTCTTTTATGTGAAATCCGATATTTTTCAAACCTGCAAATACCTTCCTGAGAAGAACATATTTTGGTTGATATAAGCTCTTGCTAAATAAATAAATGTGCTTAAATCTTAAGCCATTTGCAGAAAATACTAAATTAAATAAGAGATTTGTTTTTCCTCCAGCACTGGGAGAAATAATTAACATTCTTGCATTATAAGGAAGTAAGTCTCCATTTTTACAAAATGCAGGCTTTTCTTTATCTGTAATTAATTTATCAAAGTTAACAATTGGTATTTGACTCATGATTACAAACGTACAGAACGTGATCTGATAAGGAACTGATAAGTTATCAGGGAGGAGGGTGACCCACCACATGGGTCGACAGGCGCTCGCTTTCTCCCTCCCACTGATAGAAGTTTCTCACTTCAACTGACCCTCTCTTTCCCGCACCCTCTTCACGAGAATGCATCTGTTGCTTGAGCCTTAGCAAATTACGAATCTTTGGATTGAAATGAAAAGCATTTTTGATGAGGAACTATTATATTTACACCGAATCTTTGACATATTTACACTGAATGGAATGTATTAACAATGAGATATTACAATAGATTATTCTCCATCTAATAGTTGATCTTTACTAATATAACTAGGCGTTGAAAATCCAATCCATTTCACTAGCAATCCTTTTTTATCACGTTTTAATAGTTTTTCAATCAAATACACTTGTCTCTCCAATTCGTTTAATTGTGTTTTTTTAATTTCTTCTGCATAAAACCTACCACTAATTACTTCTCCGTTTAGATCTCTCAGTGAGTAGGTTATAGGTTTAGAAGGAAATATAGAATGAATTACAAAATACTCTGCGCTCCAGTTTATGTTATAAGATTTATCGAAAAGAACCCTTTCCTTCGAGATTCGTACAACATCTCCTAGCTTAAATTTCGGTTTTGAATTTTTCAATTTATATCGTCTATTGAATGCAGAATTCAATGACATTAAAACATGATTACGATCTTTCTTCCTCACATCCTTAGGTTTCATTCTAATGGATGAATGCGTTGTTGCATTATAATCACGAACTAAACTGTCTAGTTGCGATACCCAGTTTTTGGTTCCATGTTCAGTTAAATATCTATAAATTTTTGCTTTAAGTGTTCTATTAAACCTTTCAACTATGGAGGCTTCCTTATCACTAAAAACATGGTAATGTTTAATACTATATCTATCTAATTATGCTTTAACTTTTGAATTAAAGAATTCTGTTCCCTGATCTGTTTGGAACAGCTTAACTCCCTTATTTTTAGAAATAATTGGTTCGAGAGCGTTAAATACAGATTGGCTTGCCTTGTCTTTTAATGGTACACAATATGCAAATTTTGGAAAACAATTAATAACAGCTAAGATATATTTATAACCCTTATTAAAACGCGATAAACTTGTCATCTCAATGAGGTCAGCTTGAAGCAGGTCTTTTTCACTTTTCAGTTCATATTTGCGAGTGGCATAGTTCACATGCGGCACGCTATGAAGCTCTAAAGCTAGCTTAGATCTAATAATATTCATGATATTTACAACAGTCAAATCAGTGGTGTTGGATGATTGTCACGGAACATACTGAGCAATCAGTTAGAGTGTTGTGGGCACTCTATAATGTCCAAAAGGAAGAGTATCAACACCATTCTCAGCAATGTACCTCTTATCATCATAAGGGCTCAAACAGATTTTTGCACATTCAACCTGATACATGGTGTGATTATAGGATCTTAACATATTAAATTTTTCAATGTGTTCACTACGTTCAAACAATGATTTCTTATATAAATTAAAATTAAGTTTTCTACATTTCACACCGGTCTGTACACCCTTTGCTATACATTTATTGACAGGTTCTTCATTCTCGTTATATACTAAAAAGGAGTAAAGTTTGGATCGAAGTCCAAGAAATTTATGGACAGGTTTTGAGGCAGTCTCATCCTTGAACTTTCCTACAACTTTATTTCTCTCCATGGAAAAGCAAGGGTGGGGAGGTGGATAGTTAGAAGTATCGAAAAGGGTCAAATTTTCTCTAATCAACTGATACACATCTTCGACTTTTAGGTTTAGAAGAAAACTGTCGGTATCAGTCATACAGAGTTCTATACGATCTCACGGTATAATTTTTTGTAATTTGCAATAGAAAAAATCGTACATATGGAATTTACTCAACTCCAGTACGGAAAAGCCGGAATAGACAAGCTTGTTCATTTTAAGTTCCAACTTGCGAGAGAAAACCGCGATCAAGTTCGGACTAATTATTTGCCAGCGTTTACATAGTGGATTTGAAATGTACTTATCTAACCGTTTTTCATCCGTGATAATTTTAACATTGATCAGCTTACGAGTAGATTGAATCGTCTTGCCGAATATCAGATTGCAACAGGCCTTAAAGAAGGATATTTCAAATTTATTTCTCGCGTTCTGCCTATTCCGGATATTGAAGTCGATGTAGCTTTTCAGCCAGGGAGATTGAGAAAAGCTAATGACACGATGCACTTTTAATAATTGCAAGCCGAGCTGAAGTTAGAGCTTTAAATTGACATAGTGAACAATGTACTTTTCACAGTCGAAAAGTGTGTTCATGAGCTTTTTGGTTCCAGTTTGACCGTTCTCATTTGTTTGGTAGTTCGACAGCAATTCGCGCGGCGGTGTTTGGTGGAGAGGCGCGAGTGGGAAGCTGGCGTGCTTATCATGTAACTCTTGAGGGTACTTGAGATCACATTCTATTATATATCCGGTTTCTGAATTGCTGTCCAAATTCGCGAAATCAAGCTTTGAAATTTCTTCCTCTAAGAGGAATTTGAAATTTCCAACAGGTAAGCTTCGGCTCATAGCTTCCGAGTATAAACTGTTTGCATCGATATAAAGGAGATAATTAGAATGTTTTGGGTAGATGTTTGTTATTCGCTTCACAATAACGTTTACCGATAAATGACACCTCACCCCTCATCCCTGCCTCAAACATAAGATGCATGTCAGGATGAGTAATCAATTCTAGTTCGACTTTAGTGTGTTTCAGCATGCAATTCCAGGTGAAGTGCGCGAGAGAAAGAAAATGGGTCACATCAAGGCCGTATGAGCTGAATAGCGTAGACCTCATGGATTCAAAAACTACCGCTAATAGCATTACATCCAAACATAAATAAAAATCGTGATATTCACCCAGATTTTTCAGCTTGAATGTTGAGAACACTCTTTGCGCATGCTCATATTCTTCGCGAGACAGAGGTGTATCAGTTAAATCATTATGAAAACATTCGATGGGAGGAAGCGATGTTTCTGCGATCGGAATTTCTCGTTTCATATCCTCATACAAAATGTCGCCGAGATCTGTAATTTCCTGAAGAAATTTCTCCATGATTTTTTCGTCTAAACTACTCGATCTATGGAGTACAGGTCCGTAGGCGATTTCCCCGTTAACATCTATAACAACAAAACAATAGCCACAGGAAATATGACGCGCCGTTTTCTTTGTGTAACTATGAGTAATTTCATCAGAATCGGATTCATCATCATCTGTGATATTAACAACATAAGTTTCTAAATCTGCGTAAATGGTGTACTTTTTCTTCAACGTCGCGCCTAGTTTCTTGAATTTAATTGTCTCTCTGCGTTTAGGATATGAAACGCGCTGAGATTCAAACTTGGAACAAAGTTCCACATGTTTCAACAAATTTGCATTACCATCACAATTTTCAGATTTCTTCGATGTAAATCTATGGAAACAAAAATTGCAAATGTGTACTTGACCGTGGCATTTTGAAAGGTGGGAGAGAAGACGCGATAGCCCGTTTTTCCCGTTTGCGGTATTTACTAATCAGAAATGAGTTTTCCCTGCATCGCCTTTTAGCATTAAAAGATTAATTTGGTGTTTACGAGTGCGGAAAATGCTTGTACGGAAGAGGAAAAACTTTTTGTTGTCATACGCGATGACATGAATTGCAATATCCGGATTGAGTATTTCAAATTTCTTAATATTGCGTGTCGTCACCGGGAAATTTACACCTCGCGTATTAAGTGTGTGAGCAAACTTGCTCAAATACTTTACAGTCAGGTGTGAGTCCTTTGGCTTCTGATGGAAATACGCAAGCACTGACCATAAAAAGCATTTTTCGTCAGAGAGATTTTTGACATTTATAATACATTTTTTGTTTTTCAAAAACTGGGGTGTTTGAATGAAACTGGATGTGTATATAGGATTAAATTTAATCACGTTCACATCCAGTGACTCAATTTTCTTTAGCACCCATCCACTCCCATGTCTTACGAAATTTTCGAAAGATGAGAGGATTTTTTTCACAGCCAAGAAAAAATGCTCATTAAAATCTTCATAGTTCTCAAGCATGTTTAGCGCTATGTTGGAGTAACTATGTAGATTTATTAGAGATGAGACAGTCTCACCAACCTGCTTGTCATCCATCACCACTAATTTATACAGCAAACATTTAATACTATAAACCACTTAACATTCCCATCATGGCATGCTGCATGTTCCCTAATTATATCAAAAACTCGATGTTTTGACCTCTCAAGCACATTGGTGATGTTGATATCCTCAGCTTCGTCATCGAGGGTGATGCGATGGCAGGCTGCGCTTGAATTCACGCCACGTAGTCTGCGTTCCCTCGGCATGATTCTGAAAACAAAAGAATAACGATCAGGATGAGATAGAGTACAACAGCATGTTTAGTTGTGTTTTGTCATTGGTAGAAGAAGGGTGTGTGTGTGAAAATGATATCTCAAGATCACATAATGTTGTATGAAAGATTAAGATTATTATCTTTTGATAAAAGATGGTCGAAATGTTCTCCGCATTTGTCCGCGGAAAACATGGCGAAAGAGGGATTTATATTCTCATCTGCACCAGACATTGTGTGATGTGTATTTTGTTTAAATTGTTTGGGAAAATGGGAAGAAAGTGACATACCAGCAATAGAACATGCAAGGTACAGTCCGAACTGTAGAAGGAAAGATAATATAACAATTGAAGAGGAGAATTTCGATAATAATATTCTACGAGAATATGAAGAAAGATATTTAACTTTTAATTGTGTAGAAGATTCATCCGTTCAAGGAGAGTATTTTTAAAAGCATCATCATCTACATTGTGACTTTTGTAAATCATTATGCAATAAAGCAGAGTATTTTGCGAGAAATGGTTATTTCTTACATAAAAATCCATTCTATCTGCAATGTGTCTATTGCAAATATATTATCGAAAATCCATTTGAAAAAGTAATACATTTACCGTTTTGTTTATATGAAGAGTGTGAGAAAGAAGAGCGGGGCTTGGATGTTCCGGATATACCGTATCGTAAAGATGAAGTAAAATCGCATGCATGCAGTATATTGTAGAAGGTTTTTTTATCCTCCGAGGACAAAAACTGTGCTCCGAGGACAAAAACTGTCCTCCGAGGACAAAAATTGTCCTCCGAGGACAAATATTGTCCTCGGAGGACAATTTTCCACTCCTCCTCAGAGGATAAAATCAAAGTAAAAATGTACTTACATGTACTGGTTGATGCTGCGTGAATCTCCTCGAGTGTACAGGTGTAGATAGCGGGCCTATGGTACAGGTGTAGATATCGGTCTATGCCTCCTTTCAGATTGATTCCTCTCAGGTGTAGATACTGCCTTTGACTCCTTTCAGATTGATTCCTCTCAGCTGTCTTGTCTCGACAAGAGCTCAACTGGTTATGAGGTTCGGAACTCGAGTTGAGAGGTGAGAAAATGCTGTGAAAACAATGAAATATTTAATAACTGAACTGAAAACAATCGAGAATGATTGAGTGAGCCCTATGTTGAAATGTTGTGAAATATTTAATAATATTAGAAATCAATCGAGAATGCTATTCCTCTATGTTGAAATGTTGTGAAATATTTAATAATATTAGAAATCATTCGAGAATGTTTAAGTGAGTTGGCATGGGGGATTTCAGCTTCTAGCAGGTGTTTTCACCCTCTCATGCAGAGTTCTAGACGAGATTTTTTTTTTTCGTCTTTTAACACATGGATGCTATTTGAAAAATGATCGAGTGTCTTATAGGAGAGAGAATACTTACAAACCGATAACGATGTGGGAGCACGTGTTGTTGGAGAGAAATTTGAATTTTTTCACCTTGTAGCACACTTCGCTCTTGCTCGCACGAGCCTGGAACAGAGAGAGAAACGTATGCTATATAAACAGAAGTGATGAGAGGAAAATTATCATTTACATCTGAGTCTACTTTGAGTGCACTTCACGATGAGTTCTCCATCAACATCTTCTCCATCATACGTCCTGCCGGATAGCCCGCCGCAGCGCGTGCTCAACTATTGGCAGCGCAAAGCTGCTGAGTCGTCCGCTGCTGCTGCTGCTGCTGCTGCACCCGCTCCGCTGGATCCAGCATCACCAGGCGGGGAGATCATCATCAGAGACAGCCCTATTCATCGGCTGGCTCCACCTGCTACCTGGGCACCGCGGCGTGTGGTGCTAACAACGCTGAACAACAAGCAGAAGCAGGGGAAGAGGAGGCTGCTGTTTGAGGAGCCTGAGGTTAGCAGGGATGAGGAGGAGCAGTCAATCTGCTCACAAACAAAGGTTAGTTTCAACAAATATTATTAACTTGTGTATGCACAGATTTTTTCTGTGATTGATTGTTAAAAAAATCTGTGCACATACGAGTCTTTGATTATTTGATATGAATATTATTTGAACTGATAAGAATGCAAGCAAATATTATTTGAACCGAATGGAAATTGAATTATGAGATATTATTGTTTAAAGTAATCGATCATGCAACAATGTTAGCAATATTTCCTCAAACTGATTAGAAATGGAATTATGAGATATTATTGTTTAAAGTAATCGATCATGCAACAATGTTAGCAATATTTCCTTGAACTGATTAGAAATGGTATTATGAGATATTATTGTTTAAAGTAATCGATCATGCAACAATGTTAGCAATATTTCCTTGAAGTGATTAGAAATTGATGCTAAGGAAATATTATTTGAAATGATTAGAATGCAAAGGAAATATTATTTGAACTGCTTAGAAATAAATTATTGTTAAAAGTAATCGATCATGCAACAATGTTAGCAATATTTCCTTGAACTGATTAGAAATGGTATTATGAGATATTATTGTTTAAAGTAATCGATCATGCAACAATGTTAGCAATATTATTTGGAGTGATTAGAATGCAAAGGAAATATTATTTGAACTGATTAGAAATTATTGTTTAAAGTAATCGATCATGCATAAATGTTACCAATATTATTTGAACTGCTTAGAAATTATTGTTAAAAGTAATTGATCATGCAACAATGTTATTTCAATAACTGATATTACTCACTTTATGCAGAGAATGCCAATTCGATAATGTCGAGTTGAGATTATGACAATAATCTGATGTAGAGATCAATAATCTATTGATCAAGTTCTCTAGTATGATCTGAAACAAATAAGACACTAATCAAATATTTTTCAACAGAAACGAGCTGTAATGGACCACGACTCCTCACTCGCCCCGCTAATGAAGGAGGTGGAGGGTGCGGGATAGTTGGACTTTGTCCAACTCATAAACAAACCTCTACCCAAACCGTGGATCCCGCTGAGGGAGTTGAAGGAGCGCACTCCCTACCCCATAGTTGGCGTGAGGGAGGACACCAATAAACACGGTCAACATGTAATTTTAAAAATAAGGAGTGCAGGAAGCAAATGTGAGGTGTATCTACCTCAAAGATTTGCTTCCTGCATTGACGCGGGAAAGATTGAACATTTTAATAAAACTTGTAAAAATTATGTGTTGCTAGTAACACATAAGTCGCCAAATTGGTTGGATATAAAAATTGTTAATGCTTAACAATTTTTATATCTGTATACAATTTGGCGACCTATGTGTTACGAATTGTATAGATGTATGTATGAATAGATGAATAAATTGTAATATTGTTTCTATAAAAATTGTTTTCAATTCTTACCTGTTGTTGTTGTTGATAAGTTCGTAATGAATAGTAGAAACACACAGAAGAAGAAATGGTTCAGGTGCTCTGTTGTGAATGATATTTAAATAAGGTGACTGAGTCTTTTATAGTTTTTTGTGAGCATGCTCAGTAGTCTTTACCGCTACACACGCACACACACACACACACACTCACACACACACACACACACACACACACACACACAGAGCCGTACAGCCAAGAGGCAGCAGCTTCTCGCTAGCTCCCTCCTACATCTGTTTTGGCACGTGTTCCTGCAGATGTGGGTGGGTGTGCAATGCCAGCATCATTTCCCCCCTTTTCAAATCGCATTCACCTTTCAGATTTGAAATAATATTCTTATCATTCAAGCAATGTTATAAGCACATAGCAATCTGATACATGGTATGAATTCATTTCCAACTCAATTGAAAATTAAACCAATTCGATTCAATTCAAGTTGGTGTATTGATTAATTAACCTCAGTTAATGTTTAACCATTGAGTTGAAAGGTAATGAAAAATGGTATGTAGGAGAAAGCAGAGTACGAGGAAACGAGGTAAAGGAATCTTGAGTTCAGCGGCAAGAGTTTTTAAAGGTGTGTCAGGTTTGGCAGGTAATGTGACATCAACTATTTTAAATAAGGTAATTGATAACCTGGGAGAGGAAATTCATATTCCGGGATACAAGTATTGTGGGCCAGGAACAAAGGTTAATGAAAGGTTAAAGAGGGGTGATCAAGGTATAAATTCATTAGATAGAGCTTGCAAGGTACATGATATAGCGTATACGCAAAATAGAGATAATAAAACTTGAGCGGTAGCTGACAGAGCTCTAGCAAACACTGCATGGGACATTTTCAAAAATCCTCAAACACCCCTTGCCGAGAAAGCACTTAGCTATCTTGTTACAAACGTCATGAAAGCTGAAGCGGCGTTTGGTGGGTCTTTGAGAAAGAAGAAGAAGAAGAAGAATGAGAGGAGAAGTTATAGTAATGATATTAGACGCAAAGCTATAGCTCAGTTGAAAAAGCATATTGCTGGAAAAGGGTATTTTTTGAAGTCTTTTCCTCAAATAACTAGTGGAGGGAGAGTTTTAATTCCACCCCTACCCCCATCATCATATGGAGTGAGTTTATCCCCTCAAGTTAAGAAACGTAGAACAACAAAGAAGAGTAGGAAGAAGACAAAGAAGAAGAAGGCATGAATATTGAAGGAGAATTGAGTAATTATGATTTGATTGATTGGTCGAAATTATTACAGATTCAGCTAAGAGGCATATATATGCTAGATGCATTACCCAAAAAAATTCTAAAAAACGAGAATGCCATTGTGAATTTAGCAAGGGAAAGCAAGGATGGCACACATTGGGTAGCATATAAAAAAATTGGCTCTAATGTTTGGTATTTTGATCCAATTGGAAATTTACAACCTCCATACGAATTGGACAAATATTGGAAAAAAGAAAATGGAGTAAATATATTTTATAATGTAGAGCATATGCAACCATTAAATAGCGATTTTTGTGGTCATCTTACATCATTGTTTCTTGCAAATCAGTTGTAATTAAGTGTTTGTGCTGAACACACAAGATGGTTGTTATTACATTAAGAGCTAACACGAGTAACCTCTATGAACATTTACAAGAAATTATAGAATTGGATAAGAATCGTGAATGGGAAATTGGATTGATTAATTTTTCTAGTTACAATAGTATTGCAAACATTAACAAAGGAACAAATTCCAGCTTCAAATATGGCGATAGATTACTCGAGTTGGATACGGGTGCATATGAAGTTGAGGATATTATAAAATCTTGAAAGAATAAATTGAATATTGATGGGAAGAAGAATAAACTTATTATATGTGCAAACGCAAATACTATGAAAATTGAAATTCATTCTGATAAACCCATTGATTTAACACGTTCTGATTTGATTGCTAAGATACTTGGTTTTGATAATGTTGTTTTGCAGCCAAATAAATGGCATTATTCCAAACATTTGGTTAACATAACAAGCGTTGACAGTATTGTAGTTGAGTGTAATTTAGCATGTGGCAGTTACTCTGACGGAAAACAAAAACATATAATCTACAAATTTTTACCAAAGGTTCCTAGCGGCTATTTAATAAACGAAGTACCATCACCGATTATTTATGTACCTTTGAATACGCATCGAATTCAAACTATTAATGTGAAGGTAACGGACCAGAACGGATCGTTTATTGATTTCCGTGGAGATACAATTACAATTAGGTTGCACATACGTGAAAAGTAATGGGTTATCTTATTTTCAACCCACGTTCGAATACGTGCATGCACAATCAAGTCATTAGAGAAAGGAACGCGATAGCGTCAACACCTAAAAACAAACGTGCTTTGTCGGCTAAAAGCGTGAGAATATTAGAAAAGTTGGGTTTTATAGTTGATTGGCGAAATGTTAGGAGGAGGGGGAGCGGCAGCAATTAGTGAAATTCTGTATGTGGAGACAGACCTTCAGTTTTATAATGATATTACTAAATTCCAATTTCACACTCATACAGTTTATTCGGGACAGGAAATAAAAAACTCTGACGAGGCACGTATTGGCATAAATTCTTTAGATGTCTATTCTTTACCTTGTAAATCATTCATATTGATTGAGGGAACAGTTGACTGTACAAAACCGGGAACAGACCCAGCCGATGCACCAGTTGCGGCAGACTATAAATTAAGCAGTAACGTAATCAGCAACCTTTTTGACGAAATACGATATGAATTAGCAGGCCAGCAAATTTCTAAATCAAGATTGATTGGATTAACATCCACAATTAAAGCTATTCTAGTGAAGAATACTCTCGATAAAACACATATCACTTGGCTGGTTTTGACAGAGCAGGATATGAGCTAAAGGATAATAAATTCACTTTCTGTGTACCGCTGAAATTAATCCTCCCGTTTTTTGAAGATTTTCAAAGAATAATTTTAAATTTGAAACAGGAACTCGTCTTATTGAGGTCACCGACAGACCTAAATTGTGTTGAGTCCGCAAGTGGAACAAGCGTTAGTGTGAAAATTACAAAACTGCAATGGAGAATGCCCTACATAACTTTAGAAGATCATGTGAGACTGAAATTTTTGAGACTGCTCAATGCTGACACTCCACTGAAATTAGGTTTCCAGCATTGGGAAATTTGTGAATTACCAAATTTGCAAAATTCACTCAACCATTCTTGGGCAGTTTGCACCACATCAAGTTTTGATAGTCCAAAATACGTTATAATTGCATTTCAAACTGATCGTGAGAATAAAATTAAAAATCAATATCTAATTTCGATAGCTGTGGTATTTACAATGTTAAAGTATATTTGAACAGCAAGTATTATCCATATGAAAATCTGCTAGGTAAGAAGGAGGTATTATACTGCATGTTCCTGGATTTCGCGCCCTCGTATTATAATCATTCAATCAATAGCGAACTCGGAACAGAAATTGACTTTAAAACGTTTTGTGAATCAACACCGCTGATTGTTGTAGATTGTTCACACCAACCAAGTCATTTGAAATCATCGACAGATGTTCATATTGAAATGGAATTTAATAGTGCAGTACCTGCAAATACTTCCGAGTATTGCGTTTTAATTAGTGATCGTGTGATGGAGTACACACCTCTGACGAGCATGGTGAAAGAAGTTCAGTAATTTGCGCACCGCCTATATAAGGTGTGCATTCTGCTCAATTTAGTTCATTATCAGTCTCACCTTTGAACAGACAACATGTCCTATTCTTTGTGTTCTGATATTTTGGACAAGCCACAAACTACCAGTATTCAGTGCGATCTTGATAGTTTCTATTATGAAGCAAGTACACCGAAGCCGCTGCAGGTGGAGGAGGAGAAACAAGAAGAGGAGAAGGAGGGGAGGGAGAAAGACGAAGGATTCAATGAGCCCGCCGAAGATAAAGAAGTGGACAAGCAGGCGTCTACGAAAATTGCTACGGTTGATCTTCACTGGTTTAAACAAGATTGTAATCAAATTATTGTGAAAGAACTTGCCATAATTGATCAGTTTAATAATTATATTGTGATCCATTTTAAATCACCATTTGCAAAGACAGAATTGAGTGCAAAATTGTATAACGATGTAACATGGTTAGAACGTCACTATCATAAAATAAAATGGGAAGATGGAGATTTAGAATACAGTGACTCATTAATACGTGATTACCTTGCAGGTTATGAGAAAATTTTCACAAAAGGAACTGAGAAAGCAAAGTTTTTAAGAAGATTGCATAGCAACATTCAATGTATACCAGAGGATTTTCCAAAACCTGATTTCAGCTTTTTCACTAGTTCATGGTGTTATGCTGTGTGTAACATTCATAAAAATAGACCACATTCTCGCTGTGCTTTATTCTCTGCGCAACATTATAATTCTTTGTTGTTTAAAAATATGTATCAAACAAATAATTTCTTGTGCAAAAACAATCGAATGCAAAGTATGAAAATGGCTCCGATGTACACGAATTCACAGAAAAGAAACTTTGCTCGTTATGGATTCTTCTACAATGAAAAGGATTTACAGTGTGTTTATTGCTTGCATGCATTGAGACTGCATAAAGCACATACATGTTGTCTGTCGACAATTAATGAAGAAAGACCACTCAATTACTCTATAATAGTTCCCGCCTACACTTAGTTTTGTTCATTCGCTCAACAACATGGATCCGAGAAAGTGGTTGGCTGCCGACAACGAATTGGAAGTGAGGTTGAAAAACTGTATTGATTGGTACGATGAGTGTGAAAGTGCAATTAGGAAATCAACTCCTGAAAATTATAGTTTGGCGAAACAATTGAAAGACATTTTTCTAAGCACGGTTAATTTAAATGACATAAGAGACTATCTATGTTATTATCGTCCTCATAATTTGTGTATAGATAAGCTAATTAAAATTGAAGATGAGATTATGAATAGTTGTGCTGAAATGTGTAAATAAACGTTTTCTGCCTTCAAATGATTTTTCATTCCAATATCCCATTCACGATTTTTAGTTTAGTTGCTGCTTAGAGCTAGACCTGACAACACGTGTGGCGTGATCTTTTTTATACAGACACGAGCCCCTATAACACGTGCATCTCATCAATTTAGAAAGAGAGATATATCTTTCTCTATTCCCCTCATCTGACACATGTCAAACATCTGGGAAGCCGTTAACATGCAGTGTTATGGTTTTTCAAAATTCAAAAAATTAACTCGTCTCTTGATGTCAATTTCATTTAACGAATTTGATTCAATTGCGAAGAATATTAAATTTTCAACAGGATGTCAAGATGTTGATTTACCGTTAACAAAAACAGAAAATGTACACTTTTCAATTTTATCTGAGATTTTCGAACTGCTCAATATTCTAGACAGCGGCCATCTACATTATGATTGTACAAATGATTCAGCATTATCTGTTGTTAAAAATTCCGATGAACTTTGGAAATGCTTGTACGATATTGCGGATAAAAATGTAAAAGAACTTAGATCATTGTAGAGATTCACTAGTATAGCATTAGATGTGAGAGAGAGAGAGAATTTCTCAATTCACTTTAATTTGTCGGTATAGCATTAGATGTAGGAATATGGATTCACTTTAATCTGTCACCAAGGGAATTTTTCCCTCTCAAAGAGATTTTTTCCCCTCATCCAGCATTCACTTCAATCTGTCAGTATAGCATTAGATGTAGAAATATGGATTCACTTTAATCTGTCACCAAGGGAATTTTTCCCTCTCAAAGAGATTTTTTTCCCTCATCTAGCATTCACTTTAATTTGTCAGTATAGCATTAGATGTAGAAATATGGATTCACTCTAATCTGTCAGTATAGAGAGGGAATTTTTCCTCCTAAAAGGGAAATTTTTTTTCCCCACCTGGGCAAGGGGAAGGGGAGAGAGAGAGATATCTCTTTTCAACCCCCTCAACGCCACAGGGCAAGGGGAAGGGAAGAGAGAAAGGGAGAGAGAGAAAGATATATCTCTCTCTTTTCATCCCCCTCACCTCCACAGGGTAAGGGGAAGGGGAAATCTATTTTTAGAACACCCCCCACCCTTTTGGCGGGGGGAAGGGGTGGCGGGATGGACGAGGGGTGAGAGGGGGGGAGGGGGTTTTGGAGCAAAAAAGTCAGTCTAAAGTATCAGAATCCTTCTACTAATGTAGCATTTACACCAATCCAACTCGCTACCATCTGACAAAGTGGTCAGTAATGTGAAATAATATCGATCGGGATCAAATGCGACACTCTATCAGAATTCTTTACAATTTCTATTAACTCATAGTGCTGCTTCAACTTAATACTATGACCCTGTGTTTCAGTTGATTCAATTCCAATGATAACTCTGAGCAATTCTGAATTTACATAAATCTTGAGAACGTAATATTTCTGAAGATTTGATAATCAATGCTGTATACTGTTCATTTATCCAACACATACGGTGGAGAATGTAGTTGGTTGATAATTCTATTAATACATCAATAATGAAAGAATGTGCTAATACCAGGTTGGTCATGCATGAAGACAGGGTTATAAATGAAAGGTACACCATTTAACAAATAAAACCATGTATTTCACAGAGATTCAACGAGCGATAATAAAACTTGGAACAATAAATATGAAACAATAAGAGAATATATGGAAGAACAATATTACAGTAGTAGCTCACTAAAATTCTACTATGCTTACTCACATCAAATAATAAATCTTGTATTTTACTATCAGCATACAATATAATGGGCTCAATCTGTCGACTTGCTTTAGCTTGTCAAATAAAATTTATAATTCCATATTCCAACAATACCAAATACTGTATTAAATATTCATAAATCTCAGGGTTTGAGTTTGGCTTTCAGTGGAACTAAGATAGAATAAATTATCTTTGAAAATTTGAGCTTTCTTGTAATTGCTTTTATGCAATACTGATATTAACACGCGAGTAGTCGCGCCCGCGGCAAATTGCCGCACATTGTAACTTTTGTATGTAGCTTTGGAAATTTTCGTTTTCCAAGGTTGGCAGCTCATGTAATTCTCGCTGTGACTGTCCTCTAGACAATCTTGAACAGTTTGAGTCCTTAACAGTTTGAGTATGACAGAATGAACGTTAACAAATTTCAATATATAGGTATTATCTTCCTATTTTATATTCCATCTTCTGATTTGATCTTTCATTATCTTTATATTCTATCTAGATGTCTTAAAATGAGTCAAATAGAGAACGAATATTCATTCCATTTATGGATAGATTATTTTATCCCATAAAAATTATAAAAATTCTAACAATAAATTTGCAGTATGTATTTTTGGAATCTCCTCCATGTATTATGTTATTATATACTATTAAATAGTTTATAATAACATAAAACACATTGAGAAAGATTTGAAATTAATACAGATTTAAAGAGCATTGTCAAAACCAACTGTTTACAGTCTAAGGAGCCATAAGGGTGAGTGTGAGCAAAATTCTTACGCGCGACCACTGACGTTCTGCAAGTCCGTGCTAGAAACATGGTAAAAATAATAATATGAGCATATAGAATGAATTAAATGCCTATATATGACAGTTCTTTGGCTACTTGAATCGTTCATTCTCATTAGAGTTCTTAATAAGACTTTCCCTTATCTTTAATTAGATGTGCAAGTAGTAATTATGAATCAAGCTTGATTTTCAAATATAACCTTCAACGAGCTAGCTTTATAATATTCATAAATTCGTAGCACTGAGGGCCATCTAAAAAATTTACAACTCACGTGAGAAGAATTTCCCAAACTTGAAGATGTGGCATGGATTCCGCCTCATGTGTCCTGTGCCTTATTAGACCAGTGGGCTGATGTCATCTTCTCCAGTGGGGAAATAATAAATTTAATAACTCTTGTCATACAGCAACTTCACTGAGTTATACAAAATTTTTATCAATAATACAATTCAAATTTACACTTCAGCTTAAATTATTTTAATAAGGGTTCAGTATGTGGATCTCAAGTTTTGCTGGTGACTCTGGTGACCTCTGGCAAGCAAGTGAGAGATCCACATTTCATCTTTTCCTACACTACTTCCTTTTTCCAAATTTACATTTAATTTGAATATTTGCTATGATTGGTGGATTTCACCAAATCCTTATGACTTAATTTGGCTCTAGTAAATAGTTCGCAATACGAAGACATAATATTTTATAATAAACAAATATTTTTCACATTCGAATCTGGCCCCATGCAGATCACATGTATATATGAATTTTACAATGATAGTGTATTTTTATAATTTTAAAAAAGACCCCTTTGTCCTCGTTTTATTGAGTACTGTATGCATGCAATTTTTTTGCTTGAAGGTATCTGACCGAATTTTCAGATTTACGGCTTGACTGCTGTTGATGTTGCCGACAGGCGCTATTACCAAAGAACCTAACCTCAATTCTCATTATTATTTTATTTAAATAATCAAAAAATGACTTCTAGTTTTGTACCGTTTCCAATAATCACAGTATCTAGAGTCATTATTATCTTATCTATTCCATTCGACTGATAGTACAGTGTTGATGATAATGTTTCTTTCAATGAGACCTAGCAATCCTCTTTACAAATAAATTTGAGGTGTATCAAAATGCACCCATTATACATGTAACACAAGCTTGAAAATATTTTCAACCTCATATTTTTTGGTCTATGCATGTAATATTATAAATAAAATGCAATTTCCCAGAGATTTCTTCATTTCTTTTGTGGAGGGTAAATTCTCCCAAACTCTCCTGAGCTCAAATAATTATATTTTATTCAGACAATATCATCTGAATAGAGAACTCTTTCAAATTAAAAACTCTCAACCCTACTTGGAATGTAGACAATTCTACCTCTCACAAGTTCAATTTATTATCGTGTTTTACTTTATATCAATCTTCAGCGGCATTAATCAGCTTTAGAATTCAAGCAAATTTCAATAAATCTCATTGATTACTGAATAATCAATGCATTCAGACAATGATGCATTCAGAATAATCAATGCATTCAATGCAGAGGTTGGTAGGACTGCCTGCCTTGTAAAGTTTGGATGGTTTTCTGTCTGTTGTTTTTTTTCGATTTAATATTTTAAAACTATGAATTTCTTATAATGAAAGTGTCTTTTTGTGGTTCAACTAAGTGTCTGATGCCGTTGTGTGTTTGGTTGACGTGAGATGGGACATGATTTATTATTCTGGAGTTTAACTCTTGTTTCATAACCTATACTAGCCAGTGGAACTAAATTGGGTCTTGTCTTGTTGGAATAGCATCTACGAACTTTGACCGGCTTGTTTTCAACTTGGCAGTTGGGAATTTACCTCTTGTTGAGAGGGTGAGACATTGACAGTGATATTGTGGGTGTGCTGGTGTGCTATTTTTTCGGTAGGAGGACTCCGTAACATATTGATACAGTCAATGGTGATACTGTTTCAATGCATCTTTGTGACGTTGTCTATCGTTAGTTTTCGGTAGACAAACACTGTCACCTGTTGCTTGTGAGCGGACGCTTTCGAGTCAGTTTTCCTTGACCTAGAACTTGAGACTTCTTGTTATCTATAAATATATACCGTAACCCAAATCTGCAGCCTCTTGCTGATTATTGTTTTTCTCACAGCTGACACTATAATGATACTACTACGATAATTATTGGCTATGCTATAACAGACTTTCATCCTTATTGCTTTCTAACTTGAACATTTTCGTCTTCTCTTTATTTCTAAAACAATAAGGTGTGTTCTATTACCAAATACATTATTAAATAAATAGACATTTGTAATACTACAGACAACAGACACCATTTCTATTCATATTATTTTTGAACTTTAATATTGTATTTATTTCTTTTGGATACTTTTAAAATTATTATGGCATTCGCACTAGACAATGCCGTTTGCACTGTGTGCATGAAAAAGGTTTGTCGTTTAGAGAAGGGACTTGTTTGCTCCAGAAAATGTGAACGTTGGTTCCATTCAGCATGTGTTAACGTTCCTGATACGGAATATCCTAAACTAGCAGCTGATAGCAAAAATAAATGGTTCTGTTCAAGGGTTGATTGTGTTAGTAGTAGAGAGCTCCCAC
This sequence comes from Nilaparvata lugens, assembly GCF_014356525.2. Taxonomy (NCBI): domain Eukaryota; kingdom Metazoa; phylum Arthropoda; class Insecta; order Hemiptera; family Delphacidae; genus Nilaparvata; species Nilaparvata lugens. The sequence goes on along the minus strand of NC_052508.1, from coordinate 36,090,201 downwards.
ACAATGCTATCCTATCTAATTTTCAATCATCGAATTTTAAAATGGAGACAATACTTTCAAAACTAAATGATTTGACAGAGGTTCCAGGTGATATTACTGTAATTAATTATGATCTGGCTTTAGTGAACAATTTATTGACAAGTATTGAGCCCCGTCTCTGTGAGTCAGAAAAGCGTATTGAGGCTTTGGAGCTGCAGCTGGCTGAGATAAAGAATAAGTCATCTGATAATACTGGGCTGGATTCGAGTAACCTGGAGTTAACGTTGGCGGAAATTCACGACCGTACTCGACGCTCTTCAAACGTGATGATTTTTAATATGGAAGAATCCTCAAGTGTTGATAATGTGTTGAGAAGACAACATGACTTGGAACTCATAGCAAAAATCTTTTCTACTCCTCTTCCATCTTTTTCCCCAGTGGGTGTCAAAACTTTCGTGTGGTTAAAAAGATACAGTGAAATACTAGGCTATAGAGAAGGCTAAATAAGAACTATAGTATTTATTTCTAGAATGTTAATGGGCTGAGATCAAAACTAACGGAATTATCCCTCAACGTCTCTATTGCTGATAGTTATGACTTAATTGCCTTGGTTGAGCCCAATCTCACCTCTGATATTAGTGGTGGTGAAATTATTGGTACTGATTCCTATAGTGTATAGAGATGTGATAGATCAGAGCGCACTAGTGATAAATTGAGTGGTGGTGGAGTCCTAGTGCCTGAGCATGATGGTATATCTAGTCATCCTTTATTTATTTCGTCTTGTAAAAGTGAGTGCCTGTTTATCCTATGTTCTAATTCAGCTTGTAAGTTTTTGATTATTTGTGCATATATTCCTCCTAACCAACCAGCTAATGTCTATTATGATTTATGCGATTCTATTGAATGTGCTATTGTGAGCAGTGTAAACGTTTCAGTATTGTCTTCATCTCAAACTCTTATCGAAATTGAAGATAAGGTTCACTTGGATTTTCGGCAACTAATAAGCTGTGAGTAATTCAATTCTTAGCTCAGCTATAGCAATCTCCCTTCACTGACTTGCCTTACCCATCCCCTTCCTTCTCACTATCAGGAGCTTCCGATCGTCCTGCCTTGACTGCTCTCTGGGCTATCACTCTTCCCGTCGATCCCCCTCCTTCTTCAATAATTCTAATAGCCACAACGATAATAATAAATTGCGATAAAATACAATACGAAAGTTCATATCTCTTCCCGCGCTTTATTGACGCCTGTGACGATCAGCTGTTTTTAGGTGATCCTTGTTTACTGACGTATCCTAGCAACGGTCTGCAGTGCGGCCTCAGCGCCCGATTTCAAAATAATCTAAAATGAACAAACCTATGGTGACGCGCAGCAGACGTGAAAGATTGATAAATGGAGGAAACTTAGAACTCAGTAATTTGAAGGACGAACTTTGTAATGAGGTAGTAATTGAATTTGCGATAAATATAAGAAGAACACTTGCAATTATTGCCGATTTATGCACAAACGATTCAATCGCTGACTTGATTCCAAATATTGTTGAAGTATTAAACAAACTGGATAAGTCCATTTCAGACAATAATGATCTGAGAATAACACTGACGGATATCTCAGATGAAAATAAAGCACTGTCTAGGCTTCTGGACGAGGAAAGAAATAAAAGGAAGGAAAATTTTGAGGACTCTCTGTTGTATGAGGATAAGACTGAGGAAGAGATTAGACTGTTGAAATCGCGTATTGAGACTCTAGAGATGGATAAAAAAACGGCTAAAAGAAGATCTACTGAATAAAACTGCGATAATTGATATAATCCAAACTGAAAACGACAATTTACAGGAGAGAGGAAATATTAATTCTAGAGAGAATGATCCCGGAAATGACTTTATTATACCTAGAAATATGGCAAAGCCAAACAATAATAGGATGCCTTGTGATACAGTTAGTGTGAACAATCGACTTTCTAGTCTCTCCTCTAATGTTTCGATAACACCTTCATCTACATCAAAAGAAATGATAACCAAGGCACAAGTTCATGAATCTGCACAACTGAAATATTACTATCTCATGATGGCGTCAATCACTCGATTGATAAAGTAGAATCTACTGCTACGAAGCAATTGATTGAACTGCACAATAGAAGCTTGGAATATTACAAAGATTACAATAGTAAGATTCAAAAAGAAATTACTGATTTGCAGAGCTGTTTGGAGGGATGTATAAGAGAAATAAAAGAGGCAGATCGACTCAACATTTCGCTTCAGGAGACAATTGAAGAGTTGAAAAGGGAAGTAACTTTTCTCCGAAGCCCCCCTTCTAAAGCTATAAAAGGATGTCCACCGACAGAGGACTGCGATGGAAATATCAACATATGGGCTGATAGTCACGGCAGGGGAATCAGAGAGCTTCTACAACGCTTGCTACCTTCCTATAAGTGCACGGCCTACATTTCTTCTGGGGCCCCGTTTCAAAAACTTTCAAATACTTTTCTTAGTGCAGATCATAGTCATCAGTCGAAAAATGATTGGAATATCATAATAGGAGGAACAAATAGTGTAGATAAATATTTTAGTGATAGAGAAATTGAAGAATATGCAGATCATCTTGTGAGAACTGTAAGAGCAAATTGTGATAAGAATATCATAGTAACCACGGTGCCTTACAGATATGACTTGCAAGCTGACTCAAATGAGAACAAAATGATTTCTAAATTGAATCGTGTGATTTGTAGTCTACCTTACATGTTCAATGTAAACATCATCAATATATGGATGTTTGAAAGAAATAAGCACACGCGACATGGACTTCATATGAATAGAAAGGGAAAGGTCGAACTAAGTAAATTAATTTACAATCAAATCAAGCAGCAGGCAATCAGCGATCAGGTACAGCCGTGTAATCATAGGGAAAAAGTCAATGTTTGAGTAGTAATGCTGATGTCACTTCAGATTATGATAATGAAGAGGAAGCCTATTTGAATTATGAAACTGATAAAGATGTATCTCTTGATTTAAACTTGTAAACATTGACAAAAATGATAATTTGGCTAATTTTTCAACTAATGTAAGGAATCACTCTAATGTTTCAATTTATCATGCAAGTAGTATTAAACCTCTAGATAGCGTGAGATATCAGGATTCTGATGTGAATCTACTCTCCAGGAATGTTCAGGGACTAGGTAATAAATTGATTACCTGGAAACTATTTTGCATGAGAATAATACTGAAATTGTATTGTTGAGCGAGCATTGGCTGAAAAAGGATGATATAATCTATGTAAGTGTTGATAGATTCAAGTTAGGTTCATATTTTGTTAGAAACAATAGAATTCATGGAGGGGCTGCTATCTTTTTGAGAAATGAGCTTGAATTCAGGGAAATAGAGAAAATAAGGGATTTGTCAGTGGAAATGATATGTGAAGCATGCGCTATTAGAATACCGGAATTGAATATTATTGTTGTATCTGTTTATAGGCCATATAGTGTTTCAACGAGCAATTTTAGAAAATTCCTAGAGGTGCTTAATGAAATTTTGAGTTATTTGTTTAATTTTAATTGTAATGTTATTTTGGGAGCTGATTTTAATGTCGATTTCAATGTTGAATCAGAGAACAGAGATGAACTATGTACCTTGTTGGCTAGTTTTAATATGTCTATTACAACTAAGGAAATAACCAGACCAAACATTAATAATATTAATTCACAAGGATCGTGTATAGACAACATTGCCACTGATTTACATTTCAGCCGATGGGAGAGTAAAGTATTACATACAATTTTTTCAGATCATTATGCCTTGAGTCTAAAAGTTAAAATTGAAAAAAAGTCTTGTATCGATAAAAAGAAAAAAACAATACTACTAAGACAAATTAGTGCAGATAGGACAAACCTATTCCTGGCATATCTAGAATCCTTAAACTGGATTTCAGTCTATGAGCTTGATGATATTAGTCATAAAATACAAAAATTTCAAAGCTTGTTTATGGGGGCGGTTAATATGGCTTATCCGCTAGTTAAAAGGAAGATATATCAGAGTAGAGATTATAATAAATGGTATACACCTGAACTGCAAATGTTAAAAATAAAGTGTGAACAATTATTCTATTTGTATAAAGACTGCCTTAGTGACACAATAAAAGAGGAGTATAATAATAGTAAAAAGCAATATAAATTAGCAATAAAAAAAGCCAAACTTGAATTTAACAGTAAATTTATTTCAGATAGTAAAAACAAAACTAAAGCGGCTTGGGAAATAGTTAACAGACATGTTTGTAGGAATAGTAAATCTTCCAAAATTGAATGTGATATGCCAATCAATGACAAAAATAGATTTTTTATAGATAGAGTGGACAAGCAGATAGGAACCATTCCCAAGAGCAATTTTGATTCCAGCTATTATGTCAAGAAAATACCACAACCAGTTACGAAGTTCAGCTTCAGTCATGTTAAAGTTGAAGAGGTATTTGCTGCTATTAATGGAATAGGTAACAGTAACTGCTTAGATGTATATGGCTTAAACTCTTTTATTGTGAAATTAGCTGCTAATAGGGTCTCTGAAGTATTGACACACTTATTCAATAAATGTATAGACTTTGGCATATTCCCTGACGGCCTAAAAAAAGTTAAAATGATGCCTACTCATAAGAAAGGTGACAAGTCGAAAATAGAAAATTACAGACCCATTTGCATAGTGCAGATATTTTCCAAGATATTTGAAAAGCTCCTCCACAAGCAACTAGCTGAATACTTCGAAAATAGCAAATTACTATCAAAAAATCAGTACGGATTCAGAAAAAACTTGAGTACATGCGACAATGTGTTGGATCTAGTACATGATATTATAAGTAGTTTGGAACAAAAGAGAAAAGTTAATCTAAGATCCTTTGATCTGTCACGTGCATTTGACACAGTAGAGCATGGAAAATTATGTGATAAGCTATCTTACTATGGTCTTGACAGGGCAGCAGTAAATCTCATTGACTCCTATCTCAGCAACAGGCTACAATATGTAATTGAAAATGGGGAATTCTCAAGTGGTGAGATGATAAATTTCGGGGTCCCACAGGGATCTATACTGGGACCACTTCTATTTATAATCTATATAAATGACTTGCCTAATTTTATCAATGAATGTTGTAATGATAGTCACCCATACCTTTTTGCAGATGATTTAGGACTAAGAGTTAGTGGTCTTAATGAAGCTTCAATCAACACTACAACTGAGAATTGCACAACAGCAATTGAAGATTGGTGTGCTTCTAACGCTCTATGTCTTAACAAGCTTAAAACAAAGGACCTGCAATTCACTTTCAGCAGAAAATCAGAAAAACTCAGTTCCTTCAAATTTCTAGGATTAACACTTGACACCAATCTTAATTGGAAAGATCATGTTCTTGATGTATGTAGTAAGCTTGCAAAGGGAATTTTCATGTTACGTAGGTTAAGAAATATTGTAAGACATGAGCTGCTAATAAAACTATTAATGATTTGAAGGAGGAAGTGGTGACTTTGAAAAAGCGCATCGAGGAAAGTGATTCAATTCTTCACAAAGGATTGGATAGCTATGAACAGTACAACCGCCGTAATAACTTGAAAATATTCGGCGTTCCTGATACTGAGGGGGAGTCCACCGACAACGCTGTTATTGCCATTATTAGGGAGAAATTGAAGCTCAATATCAATGAATCTCATATTGAGCGTTCACATCGACTTGGGAGAAAGCCTCGTATGCCTGCATCTGGTGACACCAATCCCATGACTCGTCCGCGACCGATCATCGTCCGCTTCTCTAGCTATCGCCATCAGAAAGATATATTCGCAAATAAGAAATCACTAAGCGGTACCTCAATCGTTGTTAGGGAGGATCTCACCAAAGAAAGAATGAACGTATATCGGCAGGCTATTCAAATGTTCGGTCGAAATAAAGTCTGGACTTTGGACGGTGTTATCCATTACATTAATGGGGACGGAGCTAGAAGATCTACCGTTCGAGGTTTCGTTGAGGATGTTCGTTGAATAAACGGTGAAGACTTAGTGACTGGACTATTAATAATTAGATGATGCTTTCTTTTTCAATGCCGTTTCTTTGATATATTTATTTTTATTAATATTATATTCTTATCATTTCCTTGCTTTATTCTGTTTTCTCATTTCTGTAAAAAGTTTTTTTCTTCCTTATAGCATTGAATTTAGATTTCTCTATACAAGTATTTTATTTTTCTGAATTTTTTGACTCTTCACTTAATCTCAACTTGATATGTAAACGATAAGATGCTGTGTTCTTTGTCAATATTTTTTTTCTAAATATTAATATCTTCATTTATTGTATCTTATATTTTCCTAACCGTAGGAACGGTTGCTTATTTTGTTTTTCTCATTTTTCTAGGACTCTCTTCTTTAAAGTATTGTAATCCAATTTTGCTCTTTTCAATCTTTTATGTGTTCAAGATTCTATACAACTCATATCGTTCCACCTAAACTTGACTCGTCTCATTTGAAACACAACAAAAAGATGTTGCCTTCCTTTTCCATTTTCAGCGTATTCACCCATTAACAAAGGCATTACAGTACAAGAGTAATGGAGAGGCTATGCACTCCAAGGCCGTTTTTGACATTTTTCCAAAAATCTTTCCTCTTCTTGCAAGGCAGATTTTACAGCAGGTTGCCTCGAGACATCACTGATTCAGCATTCCTGAGGCATCGTTTCAGAATCAATCTTAGGAGGTTTTTGCTTACTCATTGCATTGATGAGATTGAGGGTTGGTATCGAGTGGTTTATTGATTGTTGTCTGGATAACGATGAGTAACTACTTTAATGTATCATTCATTGCTGTTTTTCTTTTTTCTTTTCCTTTAAAAATAGAAATTCTCAGTTTCTATTATTCTTTATTTTTCTTCTTGATAATAATTTCATTTTTTTTTGTCATTGGGTTTTTAACACTGCATGGACACTCTTTATAACACTGCATAAGGGCTTATCTTATCTTAACTCCTGAGCGTGGACGAAAATTTTATATTTTTTTGCGCTCAGTAAAATTTGTCAAATCATTTTTCAAATTATAAGTATTATTGTATACATTTATATATATATATTTTCCCATTTATACATTCTTGATAAACTAAGCTTATGTTATATGATTAATTCTATTTCATTTTCTGTTTATTAAGGATTTTTCTGATTATATTTTCTGTGATGTATACTATTTTCTTTGAAATTGTAATTGTTTTGATTGACAGAATGAATTTGAATTTGAAATTTGAATTTGAATTTGAATTGATAAGATAAATGATATTGGAAATTATTCTCAAATTTAGGACCCCACATTTTTTTGGACAAAAAAATTAATAAGCTCAATGGCTACCATACATAACTTGTAGGTTCCAAATATAATAAAAGAGAAAATTCTGATATACTTGTACAGACAATAGGGATGTCATAATTCCAAGTTCCAACACAAACGGCAAGTTGCACAAAAGAAAATGTAATTTAATTAACATAAGATGACGTCATCATACAGAGCTGAACAGGGAAGTGGGTGTAGTGGCTCCATTAAAGACGTCATCTCATGGTTTGATTTTCTTTTATGCAACTGGCTGATAGGATTTCAATTTTTGGTTCTCCATTCCTCGCGATGTCTGTAAGGATTCTTCCAATAGGCATGGTTACAGTATTTTCTTTCGATTGAATTTATTGATAATACATAATTTTCCAAGCTGATAGGCTGAATGCAATTGATTTGTTGATGCACTTCATAGATTCAATTTATGATTTTTGAAGTGACATTGGAATTTTTTTCATTGATTTTTATTGTTAGCTCCATTAGTAATTTTGGAATCTATTCTTCCAATAAGCTAGATTTCTTGTTTCAGGTTTTGTTTCAATGTATATTTCATAGCTTTTCAAGTTTGATTAATTAACTGTTTCCATCTATTTCAATTGAACTAATCTTTCTCGAAAAAAAAGATCATCACACTAAATGACACATCTCTCTATACTTATAAAAGGCTAAGCCCCGACAGACTGAAATCACACCACAGCCCAAACTACTGAGCCTAAAAACTTGAAATTTTGCACAATTGTTTATGGTAAGTAGATACAAACTGATACTTTAGACTGACTTTTTTGCTCGAAATCCCCTCCCCCCTGTCACCCCTCGTCCATCCCGCCTCCCCTTTCCCCTGCCCACAGGGTGGGGGGTGTTGGGGGGTGTTCTAAGAATAGATTTTCCCTTCCCCCTGCCAAGTGGTGATGAGGGGGATGAAAAGAGAGGAAGATATCTCTCTCTAACCCCTTCCCCTTGCCCAGTGGTGATGAGGGGGATGAAAAGAGAGAGATATATCTTTCTCTCTCTCTCTTTCTAAAAATAGATTTCCCTTTGAGGGGGAAAAATTCCCTTGCTGACAGATTGAAGTGAATCCTTTTCTCTAATGCTATACTGTCAGATTGAAGTGAATCCTCCACTCTACATCTATACTGACAGATTAAAGTGAATCCTCCACTCTACATCTATACTGACAGATTGAAGTGAATCCTTCTCTCCACATCTATACTGTCAGATTGAAGTGAATCCTTTTCTCTATTGCTATACTGACAGATTGAAGTGAATCCTTTTCTTTAATGCTATACTGACAGATTGAAGTGAATCCTTTTCTCTATTGCTATACTGACAGATTGAAGTGAATCTTTTTCTCTAATGCTATACTGTCATATTAAAGTGAATCCAGAGAGAGAGAGAGAGAGAGAGAGGTCAATGACTCTCTCTACATCTATTGCTTAATAATCTATTGCTATACTGTACTAGTGAATCTCTACAATAATCTAAGTTCTATAATGGGTCATATTATGCTTGGTTTCCAACTGACAGTCAAGAGTTCAATCAAACTGTTTATGAATGTGTAAAAAATTGAGCTCTTTTGCTGTACAAACACGCTAGTCGTTATTGTTTAAGTGTTTTCTCCGACAATATGTAAGTATAATTGGAATGAGCTAGCATATCTAAAAATACTTACATATTCTCAGACCTAATTCACTCGGGGAAAATAATACTCAACGTCTATAGTTACCATGAAACTGTCTTAAGAAGATGCGATTTCCGCTCACATTTAATTCCCATGAACGAGAATTAAAACTTCTGATGTTATCCTCATTCAAAACCACTGAATATTCTTTCGGCAACTTAATAGTATGTTTAAAGTCACCTTCACTATCAACATCGATAATTTTAAGGTGAATTTCGCCATTATCCGCAAATGTTACCTTTGTTAGCACAAACCAATCATAAGGATAGAATTCAAAACCCAAATCAAGTAGTGGATTTGCTTTTACAGAGAACTCGTTGAAACTTCCCCAATCGAAATAGTTAGACAGCATGTTGACAGTTCGAGCATTTAGACTAAAGTGACGCGTGTGCCTGCTCGTGTGTGTGCTAGACTCCCTTGTCTAGACAAATGACTCATGCGCTCTGCTCCCTGTGAGGTCCCCCTCTACAGATAAGCCCAATAACTCCTGCATCGAAAAACCATTACATTCAATCATAGACACATGAAAAAATGTCTAGACTGAAATTTGAAGCAACATGTGTTTAACTGTTAAAATTCATTATAATTCAAATTTCACTCTCCCATAATATGTCAAGTGTTATCCTTTCACATAATTTCAGAGACCAAACCCTTTATACTCGCCACCTTCATCTTGAAGCGACATGTGTTTAACCGTTAAAGTTCATTATACTTCAAATTTCACTCTCTCATAATATGTCAAGTGTCATCCTTTTACAAGATTTCATGGAAAAACCGTTACATTCAATCATAGACACATGAAAAAATGTCTAGACTGATTTATCGTGTTGAAGTATAATGAACTTTAACAGTTAAACACATGCTGCTTCAAATTTCACTCTCCCATAATATGTCAAGTCTTATCCTTTCACATAATTTCAGAGACTAAACTCTTTATACTCTCCGCCTTCATCTTGAAGCAGCATGTGTTCAACCGTTTAAATTCACCATGCTTCAAATTCCACTCTCTCACACAAGTGTTATCCTTTTACAAGATTTTATGTTTTCGGGGTCAATACAACCCCTTTGTACTGTGCTAAACCCATTTTTTCTGTAATAATTTCGGCTACCTGATTTTCTGTAAGGTTATGTTGTTTGGCCTCTATCCAGTTCATATTAAAACTCATGCGTGCGTATCCGCTCACAATATCGAAGGCCACTCTGTGGATGAATAAATTAAGATAATCTATGAATGGAGCCGAACATTGCAGTCTCATAACAGACCCCTCTTCCGAATTTTTAATTGCCTCAGCTATTTCATCACGAATGCTCATCACAGCAACTTCCATCTCGTTTTTCTTGATAAAATCTCCTATATCATTTTTAGTTGCATACTTTTCTGCAATTTGATTAATCAGAATAGCAATAGCATCTTTTGTAATGAATTGTTCAATACCATCCATAATATTAGCTTTTATTGCACTCGCCATTTCAGATAATCGTTTTTCAAACTCTTCCTTTGTTAATGAAGAACTAGTCAATTTCTGCAGAGTAGATTCCAAATATTGCTTATCAATTGGCGATGGGTGTGTTTCATTTACTTTATTAAAAATTTCTGTACTAAGCTGTTTTTATTTAGTATTGAGATAGTTTCTGTCCAGCACCTCCAAATTCTTAATTTTATCTGATATAGCTTTCAATTTCTCATCTAAATAAGCTTTATCAACTTTATCGTTGTTAATACTGTTCAACTGGGATGAAAAGCTGTCTGTTAAAGTTTTCACTTCTCCTAGAGCAGATTCTAAAGTTAGAGTTCCCTCTGCAATAACTTTATCGATATTAGCGCTAAAATTTTGTAATGAACTTAGAATATGTTCTCTTTCAATTATGCTCACTCCGATATTCTTTGTATTTTCCGAAACGAGTTTGGTTATTTGCGAATCTAAATGAAATTTCACAGCTTTGCTGATTTCTTGTTGATTTATCGATTCAATTATTTTCTGTGTTATCGAGTCAATATCACACGTAAGATTAGCAGCAGCAGCAACACCGCCAGCACTAGGTGTATCAATCCGACCGAATCGATGCAGAGTCATCGTAAAACTAAACAATTGGTTTTGCTTCTTCTAGCTCTTCAATTATAGAGGCGATCTCAACATCATGTCCAGTGTTGCCAGACGCTTTTGAGGAATAGAGTGAATTTAATCTTCCCACTAATTCGTCAAAATTATCAAAGTATTGATAAATTCTATCATGAGACTTATTTTTTGCAAATTTCAATAAACCCCATCCCTTCTTTTTACTAATTTTTTTACTGGGAAATAACTTCTGAATCATTTGCAATTTAATTCCCTGATTTCGTTTAACATAGCCTCTTCAATCTAAATGTATGCCTGTAAGTGTTAAGATTTTTTTATACTTATCCAGATCTCTCTGATTATGAAGATTCAAATTCGGTCTTGAACTGAATAATAACTCAAGTAGACCGTGTGTTAAACGAGATCTTTCATTATAAATATCTATATAACCGTTATCAAATATTACTTGCTGATTTCCAATATAATACACGTCATCTTTAGAATTGTATGAAATTCCATAACTAATTGAATTATTCAATTTTTCCGCGTGAAACGTTTTTAGATATTGTGACAGCACATCATCGTTTTTACTAGAACCAAGTAAACTGTTTTCAAATTTAGTTGAGCTTAAAAGATTGCCTGTTGAACTCCCATAGCTTTTATCATAATTCGACTGCTCATCATCAATCTCCATGCTCTCTTCTCCCTCTTTTACCTCTTCTTTTTTTGGTTTTTCACCATGATTAGAGTGAAAACTAGATTTGTTTTTTCCCAGTTCAATTATGGGCTCCATCAATGGTGAGAGCGTTTTCCTATTGTATTCCTCTGATCGTTTTTCAAAATTAACTAAGCTTTTGTGCTTGTCGCTGATTACTTTTCTCAATTTCTTAATCTTTTCGATTAAACCAATGTTCTTTCTATTCAGCTTCCTGCTGCGTGTTTTAGACAACATGACTGCACAAAGAATTAATCTCTACTGAACGGTAAGAAACGTATCGAGCGAATCTTGGTACTTGCCGCTATTAATTCCACACTCAGTCATAATAGTTACAAAATTATGAGGTTTACGATTCCAAACTTTATGACAAAGATTAGCGAAATCTTTATAAGAAATATCTCCTCCAACATGATCTCTGTGAATTAATTTCAGACTCAATAAATCTATCTTGAAGATTATAATCATATTTGCATTGTCCCTAGTGAAATGTTTCTGTGTAGCTCCATAACTCTGAATTAAATATGCAGTGTCAATATTACAATGTCGTCCCATAGTGAAATATTCTCTTATTTGAGGTACATGATTAAGTTGTAAGTCGTCAAATATAGCTAAAGAATATTCTGATATTTTGTTCGGATGAGGTATAGATTCAGAATTGTTGTTCATATGAAATTCAATATCTTTCATTTTTGAAAAGACTTTTCTCAAAAACAAGTACTTATCTTGATACTCGCTCTTAGTATGCAAGTATATAGTTTTAAATCTCAACTCATTCTTTGAAAAAATTAAATTAAATAGGAAATTGGTCTTGCCACAGCCTGCAGAGCCTATTGTAAGGATCCTTGCATTATTAGGTAACAACTTACCATTTTTACACCATGTTGGCATTTCTTTCTCTCTTATAACATTGTTGAAATTCACTATTGGGATATTACTCATGTAAGACACGTGTACAGCATG